>NW_006399797.1:18130327-18149030 GCF_000299155.1 Elephantulus edwardii | reverse complement strand
TGAGATGGATTGATTCGGTGACTGGGGTAATCGGGATGGGTGTGTCAGAGGCGGTGCAGTTGGCGCAGGATAGAGCAGGGTTTAGAGCTGTTGTGCATAGAGTCGCTATGAGTCGGAAATGACTCGACAGAACATAACAACAACAACAACAGCCTTTCCTGACAACATGCCCAGGTTATGTGAGATGAAATGTCACCATTCTTGCCTCGAAGGAGCAACCTGCTTGCTTTTCCTCTAAGGCAGACTTCTTCAGTTTTTCAGGCAGCTCACGGGATACGCAAATCTCTTCTCCAACATCACAACTCAAAGACACTGATTGTTGTTCTTTGGTCAGATATCCTTATTCATCATCCAACTTTCAGATTCATGATAATTCTAAAGACCATGGCACGGATCAGGTACAACTTTTAACAGACATCATTCATCTTAAGCACTTTGGAGAGGCCTTTGATAGCAGATTTCCCAATGCAACTCATTTTTTTCTTTCTTGTCTGCTCTTACCATGGGTACTGATTGTGGATACAAATAAAATTAAATCATTGACTTCAATCATTTTTCTGTCTATCACTGTCTATTGCCTATTGGTCCAGTGGTGAGGATTTTTGTTTTCTTAATGTTGAGATTTTAATAAAAAGAAAGTAAAAAAAGCTCATTAAATAAATAGCTAGAAGGAAATATAATATCTCTAATCATGTAATATCTGGAAGACACACATTTGTAGTGAGAAATGGAAGATTGTATTGAATGACAGAAATCTCTATTTGAGTAAAGAAGGCAAAGCTGAAACAAACAAATTGAAAGTAATAGGAATAATCCTGTATTTTGTTTCAGAAAGCCAACATATAGGATGAAACAGACTTGTTCTTTTCATATATATATTAAAAAAAAATCTGCAGACTGTTTCATTAACCTAAACCTAGACATTCTTTCAGGGTCCTAAAATGCTTGGTGAACACCAGCTGAGTGCCAGCTGCCAAGTAGGTATCCAACCATCCAATGCACCTGCAAATGCAAATTTTAAGAGAATTTCATTGGTCAGTGATATAATGTTCAGGGAAGAAAATATTCATGCTGACTAAGTCACATCTGAAGTAGTCAGAACCCTGCAAGGTCATATCTGATAAAACTGCCTGTGAAAGAGGGAGAGTAGACTGGAGAATGACAGGGAAACCAGGCTGTGGAGAATATTGGGTGAGTACAGGATGTTTAGTCTAGAGAAGAAAAGATTCTGGGACTTGGATGGTTGCTTCCCAACATTTAGAAAACTGTTGTGTGCCTAGAAGAGAAGATGGGAGAATTTTTTTCTTCTTCTTATTTCAATTGGGCCAATGAAGTGAAAGTTACAGACAGGCAGATTCATTTTCATATATTCAAGAGATTTCCTGCCAACCTTGGGAAAGGCTGCCCTTGGAGTACTGCACCACATTAGTGTTCAAGTAGAAGCTAGTGGTCTTTTTCAGAAGGTTTCATCTTTTTGGGCATGAGAATGAAGAATATCTGAAGGCCCTCCTAATGGCAATTCTTTCATGTTTATTAAGAATGAAGTAGCCTAACTTTTCACATACTTTCATTTTTCATTCATGTTTATTAAGTTTTAGACAATCTTTCATTTATATGTGTTTCATATAATCATTTATACACATTTTATTTTATGTAATCAATTCCTATTGTTCTATGGCTGTTATTACCCAGACTTTTCAAGTCCCTGTTGATTTTTTCCTATTCTTTCACTATCACTCCCTGTCCACTCACCAACCTCCAGTATCTTAGTGATTTCCAGCCTTCTCCTTTCCCTGCTCCTTTCCACCTTTTCACCTTCCCCTCTTGAATATTTATACATATCTTGCTCAGTTATCCTTCTATTTTTACAATCATGGTCATATGCAGTATTTATCCTTGTGAGACTGAGTTAGTTCACTCGGCATAGTGCTCTTTAGACCCTCCTATAATATATATGCTGTTGTTGTTGTTGTGTGCAGTCAAGTTGTATTGAATCATAACAACGCTATGTACAACAAACAGCCTAAATCCTGCTCTATCCCTTGCCAGTCTTATTGTCTCTGACATGCCTATAGCCATTACCTCAGAGACTGAATCAGTATATCTCATTGAGGGTCTTCCTCTCCTGCACTGTCCCTCCAACCTCCCAATCATGACGTCCTTCTCCAAGAACTGGTCCTTCCTTGCAACATGTCCAAAGTATGTCAGACAAACTTCAGAATCCTTGCCTCCAAGGAGCAGCCTGGCTTCACCCTCTCCAAGGCAAACTTATTTGTTCTCCTAGCAGTCCATGGGACATCAATACTCTTCTCCAGCACCAGAGTTCAAAGGCATCAACTCTCCTTCTATCATACCCAGTCACTGTGCAACCTTCTGATGCATAGCAAGTAATTGCAAAGACCATGGCCTGTATCCAGTGCACCTTAATCTCTAGACTGACATTGTTGCTCCTCAGTACCTTTGGAGAGGTCTCTGACAGCAGAGTTTCCCAATGCAATTTGTCTTTTAATTTCCTGGCTGCTGGTACCAAGAGTGTTGATTGTAGATCCAAGCAAACTGAAGCTGTCAACAATCTCAGTCTCTTCATCTATCATGATGCTCCTAATTGACTCAGTGGTGAGAATCTTTGTTTTCTTGATGTTGAGTTTCAATCCATATTGAAGACTATAATCCTTGACCTTATGCAGCAAGTGCTTCAGGTTCTCCTTGGTTTCAGAAAGCAGGGTTGTGCCATCTGCATAAGGCAGACTGTTGATGAGTCTTCCTCCAATCCTGATACCACACTTCTCCTCATAGAACCCAGCCTTCAGGAAAATCTGTCCTCATATATATTGAAAAGATATGGCAATAGGACATCCTTGACACACACCCTTCTCAATTTTGAACCATGCAGTGTTTCCTTGCTCTGTTCTGATGACTGCCTCCATAGTATTTTACAAAATCATTCTTCCTTAGTGCTGCATATTCCATTGTGTGAAGGTACCACGGTTTCTCAATCTATTCATTTGTTGGTAGGCATTTGGACTATTTCCATTTTCTTGCTATTGTAAATAAGGCTGCCATGTACATAAGTGTGCATATCTCCATTTGTGTCTCAGTTCTGGTTTTCTTAAGGTGTAATCCTAGCAATGGAATAGTTGAGTCGTATGTATTTTCTACGTTCAGTTTTGAGGAAAGGCTTTGCCAAAAGGCTTCTATCTATGCTCAATTCCTAGAAACATAAGCTTACATGATATTAAAGCATTAGGGCTTCTTCCTTCAAGACCAGAACCATGATTCTTAGTGGCAAAGATACTCCATCAGTCTGTTTCTCTAGAAGTGTCCAGGTTAAATGTTTCTGTAGATACAAGCCCAGAGTGGTTGTACTATTTTATAATCCCACCAACAGTACATGAGGGTTCCAATCTCTCTGCATCCTCTCCAAAATTTATTACTCACTGTCCCATTAATCTTCACTGCTACTGAGGTGAGAAGGTATCTCATTGTTACTTTGATTTGCATCTTTCTGACTGCTAGTGATTTTTAATAATTTCACTAGCCCACAATTAATATGTTACTATCTCCATTTTCCCTACCATCACTGGCTAAAACAATTTTGTCTAGTAAACCAAATGTCATCATATGTACATTAAATAAATTCTAACTATTAAAATATATTGCTTATGTATTTGGGGTAAAATTAAAGTTAAAATGTAGATTATGTCTCCATTCATTAATTGTTGTTGTAGTTGTTGTTATGTGCCATCGAGTTGCCTGCGATTCATAGCGACCCTATGTACAACAGCCCTAAACTCTGCTCTGTCCTGTGCCAGTCACACTGTCTCTGACACTCTCATCCCAATTATCCCAGTCACTGAATCAATCCACCTCATAGAGGGCCTTCCCCTCCTGCGCTGTCTCTCCACGCTCCCAAGCATTATGTCCCTCTCCAAGGACTAGTCTTTCCTCACAACATGTCCAAAATATGTTAGACGGAGCCTCAGAATCCTTGCCTCCAAGGAGCCACCCGGTTTAACCCTTTCCAGGACAAATCTGTTTGTTTTCCTAGCAGTCCATGGCATTCTCAATATTCTTCTCCAGCACCACAGCTCAAAGGCATCAATTCTCCTTCTATCCTCCTTGGTCATTGTCTAACTCTCTGATGCATAACAAGTGATTGCGAAGACCATGGCCTGTATCAGACGCACCTTAGTCTCCAGAGAGACACCATTGCTCTTCAGTACTCTGGAGAGGTCCCTAACAGCAGATTTTCCCATGGCAATGCACTTTTTAATTTCTTGGCTACTGGTGCCAAGAGTGTTGACTATGGAGCCAAGCAAACTAAAGCTGTGAACAATCTCAATCTCTTCACCATCCATCCTGATGCTGCCAATTGGTCCAGTGGTGAGAATCTTTGTCTTCTTGACATTGAGCCTCAATCCATATTGGAGGCTGCAGTCCTTGACCCTCTGCAGTAAGTGCAGGAGGTCCTCTTCAGTTTCAGCAAGCAGGGTTGTGTCATCTGCATAACGCAGATTGTTGATAAATCAACCCCCAATCTTGACCCCACATTTCTCCTCATAGAGCCCAGCCTCCCAGATAATCTGTTCTGCATATAGGTTGAAAAGGTATGGAGATAGGATGCATCCCTGGTGTACGCCCTTCCCAATTTTGAACCATGCAGTGTTCCCTTGCTTTGTTCTGACGACTGCCTCCTGGTCCAAGTATAGGTTTCGCATTAGAACGATCAAGTGTTCTGGGATTCCCATTCCTCTCAGAGTCAGCCACAGTTTGTTATGATCCACACAGTCAAACGCATAGTCAATGAAACACAGTACATTCATTAATTAGGCATGTAAATACCAGTGCTGTCCAGAACATATAAAAAAAGGAGGACATTTTTCTCTATAGTAAGGCAAATAGAAAGAAGAGGTTCACAGAGCCTAGGAGGTGGGGTGCCTGGGTTTCACAAATCATGTACAGGTCAAGTGAGGGAAGCAGTGATTTCTTGATGTCAGAGGAAGGGAGCTACCTCTCAGTCCCTAGAGTTGCCCTAATATTTATGGCGGCTGTGTCTCACAAGATTCATGGTTAAAGTCACCATCTTCCTGACACCTACAATATTTTCAGATGTGTCCAGAGGTCGTCAGCTAACGAAGAAGGATCCCCACATTCCCACATCCTCAGCCGGCCTTTACTGTTGTAACACTTCAGCTGACAAGTTGCCTTTAATATGACAACCTGGACCCTTCTAGGGAAACAGACTGATGGAATATCTCTGTCAATAAGAATCATGGTTTTGGTCTGGAAGGAAGAAGCCATAATGCTTTCCTATCATGTAAAGTTTCTAGGAATTACCCATGGGTACAAGCCCAGCCTTAGTTATTACCTTAACTAGAAATAATGCAAACAGTTTTAAATTTGAGTGCTTAAATGCTCCGCTCCAAAAATAATTATTTTGAATGGTACTGACAGTCACATAATTTCAAATTAGCTTCATGGTTACAGAGCTGTGGAAATGGTTGTTGTTTCTGTTGTTATGTGCCTTCAAGTCAACTAAGACTCATACTGACCCTACGAATGACAGATCTGAACCTTGTCCTACCCTGAGCCAGACTCACCATCTCTGACACATCTAACCCATTGTCAGTCACTGTGTCAATTAATCTCATGCAGGGTCTTCCTCTCCTGCACTGACCTTTTACCCTTCTAAGCTAGATGTCTTTCTCCAAGGACTAGCTACTCCTGACAGCATCAAAGTATGTGAGACAAGGTTTTAAAATCCTTGCTTCCAAGGAACAAGGTGGTTTCACCTTCTCTAGGACAGACCTCTTTGTTCTCTTGGCAATTCCTGATATGCTCAATATTTTCCTCTAGCACCACAGCCCAAAAGCCACCCAATTCTGTGGTCCTGGAGAAGAATACTGAACATGCCAGACATGTGAAGAGAACAAAGGTGAAAATGGTACAGGAATTCAAATAGCTTACTATTGGTGGTACTATTAAATAGTGAGCAAGAAAACTAAGTAACATCTATGTTGGGATCTGGTCACTTTTTTGGCATCTAGTAGATTTGTTAAGCTAAAAAACCTATAATTATAAAGGAGAAAAATGTAATACAGCTATTGTGTATATAAACTTATAACTAGAAACATCATTATGTGTCAGGAAGACAATTGCCTTCTACTTATCCAATGGAAAGACTGATATTGAGTATCTAGGGATGGTAATGATAACAAAGGGGGGGAAAGGAAGAACAAATTCTCTTTTTCCAACTCATTAAAGGGTCCACCCACTATTGTGTTGATACTCTCAGCTCACCGCACCCCAATGCTAAGGTTGTTCCCAAACAGTGTACAGGAATGAACTATTTCAGTCTAGATCTCTTTTTTGCTTGTAGAAAGAGCAACATTTCATCCTTGACTTATGTTTAGTTAAGCTGCTTTGATTAATCTTAGTCAAAATGTATAAACCATTTTAGCTGAATGGCAAGGCCCTTATAAAGTAACACTAACAGTTCAGTTAACCCTTACAACAACCCTATAAAGTAGTTCCTGTCCTTATTCCACTTTAACTGAGGAGGAAACTAAGGTGTATAGGATTTTAAGGAGCTTGCCCAAGGCCACAAGGCTAAGAATTTACAGAGGAAGGATTCGAAAGGAGCAGTGGTCCCAGTGGTAAGGAGTTGCACTACCAACCCAAAGGCATGAAGTTCAAATCCATTAGAGGCTCTATCACAGAAGGATAGGCATTCTCTTCCTGTGTGATTTATCGCCACGGAAAACTTGCTAGAGAGTCAGCTATGAGTCAGTTTTGACAGAAAGGCACCTAAAATCAATGTCAAGGAACAATAGGTTGCCCGTCCTCGTCTCCTCAGACATGCTCAAGCCCAAGGTTAGTTACAGTCACCATGTCAGACCATCTTCTGGAGAGTAATCTTCTCTTTCCCAGTCTGATGTCTTTGTCCAAGGACTAGCCCTTTCTGACAACATGTACAAAGTATCTGAGATGAAGTTTCACCACCTTTGTCTTTAAGAAGCACCCTGTTCACACTTTCTCCACGACAGATTTCTTTTTTCTTTTGGCAGTTTAGACATATGATGTAGGCAAAATGTAAGCATTAACTTTGATTTGTACCAAATGAAATAAAATTTGATGGCTACACGAGAATATGCAAACCAGGAGGGTAGGCAACTCATGATAGAATTTATTCATTTCCCCCATCCCATGAGAGTAAAACTAAGCAGGTTTAACAGCACAAGACGGGAATCTCATTACCAATGAGGAAAAAGCAACAGAGAATGCAGCATGTGTCCTTCAGGGCCGGAGACTGGACGTACATGAGAGTATCAGCAGGCACAACAGAGAACCAGAGACTCACATGAGGCAAAACTACTTGGGACAGCTGCCCCGTAGAGCCAGGGGCCAGGGTCTTCCATTAAGCACCACCCAAGTTTAATGGAAGACTGGGGGAGACACTATAATTGGAAGATTAAGAAAGATTTGTAACACAGAGTGCAAGGCTGAAGATCAAAGGGCCTGTAAGAACCCTTGAAAAGCTGAGAAATTGTATCCAAATGCCAACCTGCACCGTAACCTATTGTTGTTACTGATGGCCTTCAAGTCGAGCACTGCTCATAGCAACCCTATGAACAAAAGGCCTGAAGCCTCTCTACCACTATCAACATTTATCAAAGTTCATAGAGCTTCTAGAGGCATGTTGTTTAGGAAATGAATGCCACTCCTGTCTCCAAACCTGTCATAGTATGCTCTGAGCCATTTAGTCATCTGAGATGTACAGCGACCCTAATGTACCTCTGAACCCTTCCCTGTCCTGAGCCAGTTTCACTGATTCTGACGCACCATTGTCCCGGTTACTATATCAATCCATCTCATCTGGGGTCTCCCTCTCCTGCGCTGTCCATCTACCCTTCTGATCATGATGTCCTTCTCTAAGGACTGATCTCTCCTGGCCACATGCCAACATAAATTAGGCAGAGCTTCAAAATTCTAGCCTCCAAGGAAAGACTTGGTTTCACTCTCTCCAAGGCAGACCTATTTGTTTTCTTGGCAGTCCATGTTGTGTTCAAGTTAACATCCCCAATAAACACTACAACCTTAAATGTGGCTCTGTGAAGTCTGTGTAGCTAATCCAATGGATTTTGAACACAATAATAGATCAATAAAATTAGTGGAAATAAGTGCAGAAGACCATGTCAGACCTTACGAAATTGGTTCTGTATTGTGGAGGTTGCTGTTCTCATTTGTGAAGTCAGACTTGATGATTCTCATGTTGTTTATATTCTTTTTTTTTTATTAATTTATTTATTTTTCATTTCAATGAACACCTACAGAGATTTTGGAATTCCATTCATTCATTAATCCACCCTTCGCCCCACCCACCCCCCTTCCCCCCCTCCCACTTCCCCCCATTAGCTCCTCTCCTTGAAAAGCAGAAGAAAAACTCCCTCATTGGTACACAATCCCTCCCCCCGCACTTCCACCAACCCCACCCCCAATCGCAGAGTGGATTATATTTGTTTATATTCTTTTTACAATGGAATATTACATATTCTTCACCAACACCACAATTCAGAGGCATCAGTTTCTCTTTGGTCTTCTTTATTCATTTAGCTACCGTTGGTATTTAGGTGTAAAAGATACTGTATTAAGCCCTACATTATATACATGAACATACTGATTTATCTTTGGGCGCTGGTAAAAGAGATAACAAAAGAAGGAAAAGGTCAAAAATTCTTTATATTTTTGGCAAACTATCTTGGATGTGCTTTGTGTCACTTAAGATTGCAAGATACAAGCAAAATAAGTTTTCTTTTCTCTTTCTTTGCAGGGGTGGAATGGTCCAAACCAGTGAACAGTATGAATTTGTGCATCATGCGCTGTGCTTATATGAAAGCAGACTTTCAGCAGAAACAGTCCAGTGATAAACTGAAGACTTAGGAACCATCAATCTCTTCGGGTAATTAATCTAATTACCGACCTGAGGCTTCTAGAAGGAGCTTTCCTCAGTGTAAGGAAAAGAGGAGTTCCAAAGCCAGCCTGTGGCATGGACTGTGGAAGACTTGGCAGTGTATTAAAGATTGCCAGTCCCTTGTGTATGTGAATGCATTTGTAAGCATCCCCCAAATTGTTTTGAAGGTACTAAGCTGATGGAAGTATGATAGATTTCTCACACATCCTGAGATGGATTTGTTTTCTCTGTATTGACTATCTGCCACACAGAATGTGTGTAGGTAACACTCAGTCATACATGTCAGATGACAATTCGATGAGCTACCAAAAAATTATTATTGTGTGTTTAGATGCTTTGTTATTAAAAAAACCTGTCTTGTGAATGGACTGTCAGCTGTTAAACTCTTCCTGTTTTAAGTGCTATTACCTTTCTCATTTACCAGAATCTTGCTGCTAAAGTTGCAAGTGATTGATAATAGATTTTTAACAAATAAGTTCTTCTTTTTGAAAAAAAATGCAGTAACTATTTTATATGGAAATGTGTCTTGATAATATTACCTATGAAAGGTGTATTTCTAGAACCTCCTATTGACCAATTTACAGAGCACAATGATTGTCATTCAGTATATCTGTGTTTTATTGGACATGGAGTCCAAAACTCTACACAGTGTATTTCTACATTGTGAATTGTTTTACTTCAAAAGGGAAAGCCAAATTTATAGAAACTGTGAACTATCAAGAATTTTAAATACACATCCATCCTTTGCTAATGGGGAATTTTTGAATATGCTCTCTACCTGGAATTTCTCTTCCAATAAAAGACAGATGCTTTTGGAAATGATACAACCACTCTCATTTCCAGAGGTTCTTCAAGAGACTGCTGCCGTGTATGTCCTTAAATTTCTGGAAGGTTCTAATCCACAAGAGATAAAGTTCAAATAACTACACCAAGCAAGCACTAGGTGTTGAGTTCAAATATCAATTTTTAATGCAGCAATGTTGACTTTGTTTCATACTGCCAATAAATTACTCTTAATACTAAATATTGAATCATGCATGTACTTCCTTTGTCCCCTCTCCTGTTTAAAGACAGACCTTTAGCTTTTGGGTTGGACTGGAGTAGATAATGTGGCGGACTTGATAGTAGTTTCAGCCTCTCCCTGATGGAGATGACTATCTACAAATATAGTCATGGCTCAAGAGATAATGAATGAGCTAGAAGCTCCATCATTGTGTGCTTTTCTCGAGAGGCATCCAGCATATCATTATACAAACAGAACCTATTTACAGCTTTCTATCACTTGTCATAGACTCTCATAAATCACAAGGTTTGTGTTT
This sequence comes from Elephantulus edwardii, assembly GCF_000299155.1. Classification (NCBI taxonomy): domain Eukaryota; kingdom Metazoa; phylum Chordata; class Mammalia; order Macroscelidea; family Macroscelididae; genus Elephantulus; species Elephantulus edwardii. The sequence continues at coordinate 18,138,740 of NW_006399797.1, read as the reverse complement.
ATTCAGCAGAATCACATCACCTGAAGAGATGTAATGCAGTAGGAACATTCAATTATCTAAGATTACAATACCCTTGAGGTTAAGAAGACAGAGATGAGTGAGCGCTTATGAGTTTTATTCTGCTCTGGACGCTGAAAATTTTTCCTAAATAAAAAAGAGAGAGGTAATCAAAATCCCTTCTTTCTAAGGAAACAGACAAAGGGATACTGGTGTAAAACTCCCCCAAACAATTCAATAGGAGGAAGTGCTCGTCACTGACTTTTCCCCCCCACCATGAAGGCACATTTCCTTCCTAGTCTCTGCTTCTCTTATCTGAGAGAAATGTTCCCCCCCAAGCGAAGCATGAACAGTTGTTAAGTGGAAAAATGGAGGCTGGATTTTACATGGTGGTTCTTACTTGCTTGCTCCTCGGGAACTCAGGTGAGTGTGTCTACCTCTGTTTCTTGCGAGATTTCTCCCCAATAAACCCAGCAGGCTCTGGCCTTTGGAAAGTGTCTGGAATGAGGTGGAAATGGAGCTAGGTCTCCATGACAGTTTAGCTAAATTATATGAAGAGGGGAATAAGAAGAGTCAGCTGTGCCCACACTATTGGGATTTATCTCCAAATAATAATGCTAGTAACTGGCCTCTTCATGTCCTCTCTTCCTGGAGCAACACCTGAAGGAGCATTTTGCAGCAGAGAGTAAAGTTCCCTGAAGGGGAATAATTATTATATAACAGTTTGTGGCATTCCCCATGCAGAGAAATATTTTTTCCCTTCCAATCAGATTATTTGTTTTATCATAAAGAAAGAAAATACAAGAAAAGGGAAGAAAGAGGATATGGTGTGTTTCAGCTGGAAGTTGTGATTTGGAAGGGCTGAATATTTTCATGAACAGCTGCGTAATTTAAGTAAAAACACATTGAAAATGGTTGCTGAGACTGAACAGCTCACGTCTCGGTACAGATGCTTACCAAGTGGTATTTCATTTTCTTATGTGGAGAAATGGTTTTTTTCAATAAATATGTGTGGATATATGAATGTGTATTTGGAGGAAAACTGTAGAAAGATTGTCACAAAACATAGAAATACATCTCTCCAGAACTATGTGAAATATAGTTTGTAATAATTTCACTGGTTTCTATTAACTATGAAGATGGCTTGGGAGGAAGGGAAGAAAAAAAATTCTGCCTTTGTATTCAAACTAATTTGTAGGCCAGTACAGCAATAGGAACTTAAAACTTTAAAACCTAATGGATTGTCTTTTTGGAGAGAGGGGTAGTTTTATGTTGAGGGGTGGGGTTTTTTTAGAATTGGAAAGCAAGTGATATTGAAAGAATGAAATGGTTGAAAGGAAGCTGGGCTTTTTAGAGCCTCAGCCAGCATGTTTACCTAAGTGAGATAAACTAATATACCATATTCTTTGGATGGTTTAATTTCTCCCCAAGCTCCCTTTTCTTATTTAAATGGGGGTGTGGTCTCTCCTCAAATCACATGACAGTAAAAGAAAGGGAGCTATGCATGAAATTTTGCCAAGTATAGGGTTTTAATCATGTGTGTTGAATCAGATACTATACACTTGAAATAATAGCAAAAATATAAGTAAATATAGTATTTTTTTCAATTCCTTAATGGATTGGTTTTGTTGGTTTTATAATGAACCATGTAATTTGGTATGTAGTACTTTATGAATTTTTCATCTTCCAGAAGGGTTTCAGATTGTCCACGTACAGAAGCAACAGTGCCTTTACAAAAATAAGATGGTGGCCATGGGCACATGCAATGGGACCAACCAAGACCAACAGTGGATGTGGACTGAAAATGACAAGCTCCTCCATATTAAATCCACCCTTTGCCTGGGCATCTCTAATTCCTCTCGTGGCCCTCTCCGCACAGTCATCTTGACCCAGTGCTCTCAGGCACCCCAATGGACCTGTTATGAGCAGGGAGGGCTCCTTGAGATGGAGAATACTTCTCTCTTTCTCAGGAAACAAGGCCCCAAGGTAACAGTCAAGAAGGACAAAAAGTACCCCCATAGCTGGATGAAAATGGACGTCAATGAGAAGGGAAAACTGGTCAATGAGAGTCTCTGCTTGAAAACAGGTGAGCTATCCCTTCTAGGATCAATTTGGAAAAGTTTTATACCAAATGTCAGTTTTTTTTTCACATTCAAGGGAAGTCTAAATGTTTCTAAAAGGTCCATAAACTAAGGAAAAGGAATGGTGTGGTGCCAGTGACTTGGAAAATATTAACTGCATTCAAATAAGCACAAATGGTCTTTCAAAATATAAAAATTTTTTTCCCTTTGTTTCTCTTTCATAACACCAAAAAAATATTTCTAGAGCCTCTGCTTTGTGGCAAACACTGTGCTAGGCACCTTGAGTTATGTGTCAAGGAATACAAATCTAGGCATAAACACACGATGTCTGTATAATGACTAAAGTTCATCAGTTGATTCATGTATGTCAGTTATTAGAAAATTATTAGATTTGTTGACATAGACTCTTTTCATCTGAGCTTGATTATAAGGAATTGTTAGAACATCAAGAGAGCATTTGAGAAAAGTGTCGTTGTTGCTATGTACTGTCAAGTCAGAACCAACCCATAGCTGACCCTCCTGCAGATTTTCAGAGTCAGTAAATTGCATGGGATGATTGCCCATCTTTCTCCCATGGAGCAGCTGATGGATTTGAACTGCATGATCTGGGATTGCAGCACAGCTTCTTACTGCTAGGGAGATAAATTATGCTTTTAGAAACTTCTTGTTCTGATATTAGGGGTAGATATCTGTTAGTGGTAATATGACTTTGAAGTGATAACAATTGATGGACATGACCCAGATGACAGATATGTATGAAACCTTGTATCCATGTGCAAAAATGACTGGTGCAGAAAATCTTGAGCGAGAAAGTTTTGTTCATGCCTTGGTGGTGGTGCAGTGCATTGTGTGTTAGACTGCTAACCCAACTATTAGTTGTCTAAGTCCACCAGCTGCTATGCAGAAGATAGTCCCTCCCCTTCCTTGAAGACCCGTACTCTCAGAAACCCAGTGAAGGACCACCATTAGTCAAAATCAACTTGACAGCAAGGAGTTTTAGTTTGTATGAAGCTAGATCTTTCCCTTTACTTAATGAGTTTATTGCTCTTTTGTTTCTCTACTCAATATTTGACTTAGGAAATCATAAAAGATAAAATTTACAGAATAACAAGGTCAAATTGACCTTAAAAATTTGCAGAGAAATCTCCCAGACATAAAGATTTTCATTAAAGATTCAAGTATCAAGATTTATGCCAGGTAATTTACTGGTAGAGGCACAATCTGAATCCAAGTTTCTTAACTCCTTGTACAAGATGTTTTGCCAAATACAGGATACTATACCAAATCTGGAGACTAAGGTGCACCTGATCCAGGCCATGGTCTTTGTAATCACTTGCCATGCATCAGAAAGCTGGACAATGACTAGGGATGATAGTAGGAGAATTGATTCCTTTGAGCTGTGGTGTTGGAGAAGAGTATTGAAAATACTATGGATTGTTAAGAAAATGAACAGGTTCATCCTGGAGAGGGTTAAACCAGGCTTCACCTTGGAGGCAAGGATTCTGAAGATTCATTTGACATACTTTGGGCATGCTGCAAGGTGGGACTAGTCCTTGGAGAGGGACTTCATGCTTGGGAAGCTGGAGGGACAGCGCTGGAGATGAAGACCCTCAATGAGATGGGTTGATTCAATGACTTGGTTAATGGGGATAGGTGTGTCAGAGACTGTAAGATTGGCACAAGGATAGGGCAAGGTTTAGGGCTGTTGTACATAGGGTCACTATGAATTGCAAGTGACTTGATGGCACATAACAATATATCAAGTCAAACCAAAGTTACAGTGTCAAGTTGATTCCAACTCATGGTAACCCTCCATTGAGTTTCTGAGGTTATAAATCTTAATGGAAGCCTCTTCTTCTCCTGTGGAGGTACTGGTGGATTTGAACTACCAGTCTTTCAGTTAGTACTCTTTCCATTATACCAGTGTTTCCCAAATCCTTGACTACAGATCATTACTTTACTGACTGCATAAGAGTCACTAGGATAACAGGAAAGAGGGCTTTCCTTCCTGAAATTTTTACTTCCTCCATTGTTGTTGTTGTTGTTGATTGCCTTCAAGTCATTACCACCTATGAAAGTTCTAGGAAATGTGTATTGGACATAATATTTAATGCTTTCTAAAACTTCCCAGATATTTTTGACCCATAATTCCATTTAAGGATCAATATACACTGTCCCCTCAAATTTCTTTCTTGGGTATTGATTTTTTAGTTTTATATGAGTCTTTACCATGCTGCTCTTTGGGCAATTTCCTATCACTGTCATATTGGCAGAAACTTACACTATCACTCATCACTTTAATAAATTTAACAAACATTTAATTAGATACCAGTTGAATATGGTAGGTTCTTCTGTAATAGAATGTCAGAGTTATGGTCTCTTATCACTTCTGACTATGATAATTACATAAAAATACAAAAGATGATTAGAAAATTCAAATTTATTAGAGAACACATACATGTAGCATTAATTTGTACAATTCCTTTTCAGTGATACATCTACTTAGACCCATTCTAAACAACAAATGAATAGTATAAATATTCCAGTTGAAGAGTTATGTATGAGAAGTGAAATCTCCTTTCCCAAAAATTCCAATCAAACTATTCAGGAGAAAATTTTCTATTGGAATTATGAAAATTTAATAGAGAGTACCTCACATCAGAATAAAATTCACAGATAAACTCTTCCCTTTAATCCTCATATTGTAAGAAAGTGTCACCAACCCGAAGGTACGCATTTCGAACCTACCAGATACTCCATGGGAAGAAGGTGAATACATGTGCCCAGAGCATCTGAAAACCCACTAGAGTCATCTATGGGTTGGTTCTAACTCAACAATAATTAACAAAGAGTGTCTAGACCATTTGCAATCAATTACTAAACAGAGCCAAAACATTCCCAATAATGTGCCATGTGGAAAAAAATTGGAAGAAATTTACAATCTTATATTTGCATACATGTAAATACAACACATACTTTTACTTTAAAATATACAATCTAACAATGTTTTTCTATTCCATTAAACTTGAAAAGCCAATTGCTACTGAGGTGATTCCATGATTCGTTGTGACTACATCAATAATATGTATCAACATAAATAAATGTGAATCTGTTCATTCACAGATTAGGAATTATTTTCTATTTTACTAAGTTCTTGAGCTTATAAGTATATAGATAGAAGTATGCCTACTTATGGTCAAAATCTAGACAGATTTCATATTGCTGTTGTTGTTATGTGCCGTCGAGTCGTTTGCGACTCGTAGCGACCCTATGTACAATAGCCCTAAACCCTGCTCTATCCTGTGCCAATCGCATTGCCTCTGACACACCCATCTCGATTACCCCAGTCACTGAATCAATCTACCTCATAGAGGGTCTTCCCCTCCTGCGCTGTCCCTCCACTCTACCCAGCATGATGTCCCTCTCCAAAGACCTCTCTCTCCTTACAACAGGTCCAAAGTATGTCAGACGAAGCCCCAGAATCCTTGCCTCCAAGGGGTAGCCTGGTTTAACCCTCTTTAGGATGAATCTTGTTTTCTTGGCAGTCCATGGTACATTCAATACTCTTCTCCAGCACCACAGCTCAAAGCCGTCAATTCTCCTTCTATCCTCCCTAGTCATTATCCAATTCTCTGATGCATCACAAGTGATTGCAAAAACCATGGCCTGTATCAAGCAGACCTTAGTCTCCAGAGAGACACCGTTGCTCTTGAGTACTTTAGAGAGGTCCCTAACAGCAGACTTTCCCATCGCAATATGTTTTTTTATTTCCTGGCTACTGGTGCCAAGAGTGTTGACCGTGGAGCCGAGCAAACTGAAGCTGTGAACAATCTCAATCTCTTCACCATCCATCCTGTGCTACCGATCGGTCCAGTGGTGAGAATCTTTGTCTTCTTGACATTGAGCCTCAGTCCATACTGAAGGCTGCAGTCCTTGACCCTCTTCATGATTTTATTCAAGCATCCATGCAGTATCTTGAATCAAATTAAAATTGAGTGGCATTTATCTAATAATCATGTACCAGACCTTGTGTTAAACCCAAAAAAGCACTGCCATTTAATTGATTCAAACTCATGGTGATCCTCCATCATATTCCCAAAGTGGAAAATTGTGTGATATTTGCCTCCATCTCCTTCACAGCAACTTGTAGACTGGAGCTTTAACCTTTCAGTTAGCAACCCAACGTATGACATGCTGCACTACCAAGGCCCCTTAGATTTTGTGTTAGTAATCATACCCTAGATAAGTGAGTTTGAACCGGGGTTTGAACAAATTCATTCCAGATTGAGCTCATGTTGAGAATTTGCATTTCTATCCAGGAAAGTCTGCTGTTAGGGACCTCTCTAAAGTACTCAAGAGCAATGGTGTCTCTCTGGAGACTAAGGTAAGCCTGATACAGGCCATGGTCTTTGCAATCACTTGTTATGTATCAGAGAGTTGGACAATGACTAGGGAGGATAGAAGGAGAATTGATGCCTTTGAGCTGTGGTGCTGGAGAAGAGTATTGAATGTACCATGGACTGCCAAGAAAACAGATTCATCCTAAAGAGGGTTAAACCAGGCTACCCCTTGGAGGCAAGGATTCTGGGGCTTCGTCTGACATAATTTGGGCATGTTGTAAGGAAGGACAGGTCTTTGGAGAGGGACATCATGCTTGGGAGGGTGGAGGGACGGCGCAAGAGGGGAAGACCCTCTGTGAGATGGATTGATTCAGTGACTGGGGTAATTGGGATGGGTGTGTCAGAGGCAATGCAATTGGCACAGGACAGAGCAGAGTTTAGGGCTGTTCTACATAGGGTCGCTATGAGTCACAAATGACTCGACGGCACATAACAACAACAACAGCCCAGGTATTAAAGAACTGATACAAGCCATGGTATTTTCGGTTGCTTGTTATACATCTGAAAGTTAGACAATGAATAAAAAAGGCTGGAGGAGAAGTGATACATTTTAATTGTGGTGCTGATGAAGAGTATTGAGTATCCCACCGACTGCCAAAAGGACAAACAAATCTGTCTTGAAGAAAGTGCAGTCAGAGGGCTCCTTAGAGGTAAGGAGGATGAAACTTCATCTCACTTTGGGCATATTTTCAGGAAGAATCAGTCCTTAGAAAGAGACATCATGCTGGGAAAGGTAAAATGTCAGCAGCCTGCATGAGATGCATTGACACAGTCACTACCACAATGGGCTTGAGCATGACAGAGGTCATGAAGATGAAGGAGAAGGGAAGGTCAGTAACCCTAGTAATTCATAGGGTTGCTACGAGTCATAGACAACTTGGTGGCACCTAACAACAGCAACAGTTGTCTCCTGTTGTACTGCCAACCAAAAGTTCACTTTCTAACTATAAAGATTTGCATACTTAGAAGCCTATTGGAGGGCCACTATAAGCAGAAATCAGTTGAACTAAATCATAGAGGGCTTGGGGTTTTAGATAATTAAATAGGTGAGGGTTTGTTTGTTTTTTTGTTTTGTTTTAGCCAAGAACATCTGTTCATAATACAGTACAAAATTAAATTTTAATAGAAATAAGATTGAAATTTTTTAATTGTTTTCCCTGAATGATAAGTTTACCATAAAAGAGTACACTTAATGTTTTCATTTCAAAATAAGGACTTATCTGCTAGTCAGATATTTTTTTCTTAAATATTAATATTTTTTATAAAAGATAAAATAAAGCCTTTGAGCTCTTATTTAGAGTCATAAAAGTAGCATTAAAAATAGTTTTGAAATTGCTAACATTCTGGCTAAACATTTTTAATTGTAATTTTCTTCATCTAATATTCTGCCATTAGATGTCTAATATTTATTTAGAAATTGTCATTTTTCAGAAAGAATAAATAGAAAAAAAAGACTTTTAAAATATTCATCTATTTTTGTCTTATAAGACTATATCCTCAAAGTCACTGTAATAAGAACATAATTTTTAGAATTCTTTGTATGTAATCTCTATTTCATTCTGTAGACTCACATAAAGCAATCATCTATAATGCAATAAGAAAAAAAAACTCGAATGCTGATAGATTCAATAGGCTCGCATTTTTATACAAAAATTACATATTTGAAAGTTTTTAAAAGAAGTGTTTTTACTTTAGAAGTAGAAATCCATTCTGAAGTACAGATTTCCAATTTCCAAACTGGTGAAATAAAACACTTATAATTAGAAAGTTTCTGCATAACTTAAGGATTATTATTTACAGGGAAATTATTAAGGCCTATACTGAAGAACAAATTCAAACCTTGAGTTGCTATAATCAAGAATGTTTTAGGCAGAATATTAAATGATCCAGAAAGTGTTAAAAGAAGATGGAAAGAATATACTGAGTCACTGTATC
>NW_006399797.1:18123968-18128902 GCF_000299155.1 Elephantulus edwardii | reverse complement strand
TCATACTTGGGAGGGTGGAGGGACAGCCCAGGAGGGGAAGACCCTCTATGAGGTGGATTGATTCAGTGACTGGGGTAACCGGGATGGGTGTATCGGAGACAGTGCGATTGGCACAGGACAGAGCAGAGTTTAGGGCTGTTGTACATAGGGTCACTATGAATCACAAGCAACTCGAAGGCACATAACAACAACAACATGCTTTTAGAGGTATTCTTATGTACAAGGACATATTTCAGGGAAATTCTTTTATTCTAGTTGAAAAATAATTTCCTTCTGACCATATAACATACACATATAATATTACAAAAGAGATACTTACAGAGGAGAAATGTGAGCAAAGTCAAGACCATTGAAGGAACCCTGGTGGCACAGAAGTTAAGCATTCAGCTGCTAACCAAAAGGTCAGCAGTTGGAACAAGAGTGTCTGAAAGGTTCTAGTTGACCTCTGTGGAGAATTTACATTTTCATTTTAGAGAACCCGAATTAGTCAATTATTTTAACCTGGATTAGTTTAAGAGTTACCTCTTGTTTTGTTATGTCCCATCAAGTCACCTATGACTCATAGCAACCCTATGTGCAATAGCTCTGAAACTTACCCTGAGCCAGGGTCACTGACTCTGACATGCCTAGTCCCATTGCCTCAGTTATTGTGTCAATCCATCTCACCTGCAGTCCTCCTCGCATGTTGTCTCTCCACCCTTCAAGCATGATACTCTTCTCCAACAACTGGTGCCTCTCAGCCATGTGCCCGAAGTACGTGAGACGGAGTCTCAAATTCCTAGCTTCTGAGGAGAAACTTGTTTTCACCTTCTCCAAGACCTATTTGTTCTCCTGGATGTGCATGGTATGTTTCATATTCTTCTCCCAGCATCACAATTCAAAGGCATCAATTCTTCTGTCATCCTCTCTGATGCATAGCATGTAATTGCAGGGACCATGGCCTAGATCAAGTGTACCTTAGTCTCTAGACTGACATCATTGCTCTTCAGCACTCTGTAGAGGTCCCTGAAAGCAGACTTCCCTAGTGCAATAAGTCTTTTGATTTCCTGACTGCTGGTACCAGGAGTGTTGATTGTTGAGCTGAATCACTTGTGGATCTGTAAAGATCGTCTAGTGATCTTGTAAGATGTAGATTCTGACTGGCTCAAAGCCACCAGCTGTTCCAAGGGAGAAGGATGTGTCAAAAAAATTACAGCCTTGGAAACCCATTGAGCAATATGATGACAATGTTTTGGCTTGGACATATGGAAAATACGAGGCATATCTTAAAAGGTTATCTTTTTATAAAAAAATGCTAATATTAGTACCCATGCTCAACAAACATTGATTCAAGAGTGTTTATCTTCTCTATCTTTTCTATTGCTGTGTGCTGTCAAATCAGAACTGACTCACAGCTGACCCTCCAGTAGGGAGGAGGTGGGCATCTTTCTCCTGTGGAGCTGCTGGTGGAATTAGACTGCCCCTCTGTGTTAGCAGCACAACTCCATAATTACTATGTCACCAAAGCTCACTTTCAACTTCCATAAAGTGTTGACTCAGAATTCTAGGGAAATAGTACCACAAAGGTGCTCCTTAATGGCAAGGACAGTGAAACTCCATCTCCTATACTTCAAGTGTGTTATCCAGTACTTGGAAAAAACTATTATACTGGGAAGGGTAGGATGTCAGTGAAAGGGGGAAGACTGTTCAAGGAGATTAACAAAGTGAGGATAAAAATGGGCCTGGGAATGGCTGAGATCTTGAGGGTGGACAGGATAGGATAAGATTACAATCTTATGTGGTTGATAAGGGCATGGAGTCATAGTCAACTTGATGGCACCTAACAACAAAAGAGCGAAGAGGAAAGGCTAAAGACAATAGTAAGGAAAAGCACTGTTGGAATTATAACTACTACTTTTCTTTTCTACTCAAATCAAGTACAATATTAAACCAACCAAGCTATCAAATCTCTCCAAATACTAGATCCCTAAGAAGATAAAGCAATCCAATAACTAAAATTTTAAGGATTTATGTGATGGGGGGGACCTGACTCATTTTGAAATCCCTCTATCTATATCTATAGAAAACAGAAATTTTCTAAAAGAGAATTCCTGACTTTCAAGTAGATCTAATAGTAATGTGGTGGTGGTGGTTATGTGCCAACAAGTCATGGGCAACTCATAGTGACCCTATGGACAATAGCTCTGAAGCCTGCCCTGTCCAAGACACATATCCCCATTACTCCAGTTATTATGTCAGTGCATCTCATCAGGGGTCTCCCTCTCCTGTGCTATCCCTCCACCTTTCCAAGCATAATGTCCTTCTCCAAGGACTGTTCCCTCCTGGCCACTTGCCCAAAGTATGTGAGACAGAGCTTCAAAATCCTTGCTTCCAAGGAGACACTTTGTTTTACTCTCTCAAATACAGACCTGTTTGTTCTCTTAGCAGTCCCTAGTATGTTCAATACTCCTCCAGCACCGTAACTCAAAGGCACCGATTTTTCTTCTGTCACCTTTAGTCATTGTCCAGCTCTTTGAAGCATAGCAAGTAATTGCAAAGACCATAGCCTGGATCAGGCGCACCTTGGCCAAAATCTAAGAGTACCAGAGGAATGTCTATCTGTGTTTCATTGACTATGCAAAGGTATTTGACTGTGTGGATCATAACAAATCGTGGCTAACCTTGAGGAAAATGGGAATCCCAGAGCACTTGATTGTGCTCATGTGAAAACTATACTTGGACAAGCAAGTAGTCCTCAGGATAGAGCAAGGAAACACTGCATGGTTCAAAATCAAAAAAGGAGTACATCAGGGATGCATCCTGTCTCCATATCTTTTCAATCTGTATGCAGAACAGATCATACGGGAGGCTGGAATATAACAAGGAATGTGGCATCAGAATTGGAGGAAGACTCATCCACAACCTGAATTATGAAGATGACACAACCTTGCTTGTTCAAATTGAGGAGGACCTGAAACACTTGCTGCAGAAGGTCAAGTGCTGTAGCCTTCAATATGGATTGAAGTGCAACATTAAGAAGACAAAGATTCTCACCTCTGCATCAATTGGCAGCACCATGATAGGTGGAGAAGAGATTGAGGTTGCTAACAATTTCAGTTCCACAGTCAACACTCTTGACATCATCAGTCAGGAAATCAAAAGATAAATTGCATAGGGGAAGTCTGCTGCCACAGACCTCTCCAAAGTGATAAAAAACTAATGATGTAAAAAAAAAAAGTAATGATGTCAATCTAATAGTTCTAGACAGGGTTGGGGGTAACAACATAATAAACTTGAAACTGACTTCAAGATCAGAGAAAATTCATCCAAAAACGAGGCCAATCCACGCAGCTCTTCTTGGACTTTCAAGGAAAGGATGCAAAACTCTAGCCAGTGTTTTAACATCTTGCCCAAGGAAATGCCATGTCTCTTTATTAGAAAAAGAGGCTGGTTGTCTAGAATTGTTACTTTCACACAGATATTTCCTATATTGTTTATAAAATGTCAACATTTCCTCAGCACCTATTACAAATTCCTTCATTGTAATCTTATTTCTCTGAAAGTAGGCAGCTGTTCAATGTCTCTGATATGGCTAAGCTAAGGAAATGACGGAAAGAGAATTTGCTGATGAAGCAAACCATATTGTTGGCAGTCTTATTGTAATTACTGGTTTAAGTAATTGTTTAATTGTGGTAATATGAAAAGGGGTAAACTGCGTAAGCATTGCAAGAGGCAAGGCTGAAGTAATTATTTAATTGTGATAATATGGGCAAAGGGATGAAATGCATAAGCACTGTAAAAGGCAAGCAGTATATATACTCTTGGGAGAAAGTCTGGATTAGTAGCTATGTATATTAAATATTAATATATATACAAATGTCACATATATATATTTTCGGTTTTTTCTTATATGAGAGAAAACTTAAAATATATTCTTCAATACTGAAAGCTCCTTTTTTAATTTTTTTTTTTTTTTTACTTCTGTGGATGCCAAAAAATACTGTGGCTCATTGGCCTTGGGAATAACAAGTTACTCTCCAGCTTCCAGCTTCCCTTTTCTTTGCCTTAATGAAGTAGCTGTAGTTCAACATCTCTCTTTCCCACAGTTCAAGTCATAACTAATATAAGACGTCTTTCCTCCTCCACTCAACATTCGAAGTGTGTGTGCACATGACTTTGTATAGACTTTGAATCTCTGCTAATAATTTAAATTTCTACACCAGATACATTCATTGAAAATCTACGTTGTAAAAAGATGATACATAACAATTAATAGGTGATCTTTCTAATGTATTGTATATACACATACTATGTATGTTAATACATTTTATTAAGATATAATATATGTATACACACTCCATTTACACTGCATCATATATATTAACTTCATGTATAATGTATTACATATATAATTGTGGAAAACTATTCAATTTGCAAAAGGAGTTCTGATGGCTTAGTGGTAAGTAACCATACTGCCAACTCAATGGTACAGGGTTCAAATCCACCAGCTGCTCTACAGAAGAAAGATGGGCAATCTTCTCCTGTGCATTTATGCCTATGAAAACTTGCTGAAAGGACAGCTATGAGTTGGTTCCAACTCAAGAGTACTGAGCAAAAACACCCTTTTTTTTTTCAATAGCCTGATTTATTTGTTACCTCTTTTTGAGATGATATTTCTCAATTTTTAAAGGAACACTTAGCATCTTTTTACCGAGGGGAAAAAAACGCACAACACAACAAAACCCAATATAATTCAGACTAATCTAAACATTTTCTATTTCCAAAATGAATTTTGTTCAAGTTACTCTGTTTTCAAAATGTTTGAAAGCTATTTGTATCATTTAAAAGAAACTACTAAAATGTATATTTTCTTTCATTTTTATTATGTCAAAAATCCTACTTCTATTGATTATTTCTGAGCAAATCACAGAGTAATGAATAAACTCTACATATGT
>NW_006399797.1:18114414-18121923 GCF_000299155.1 Elephantulus edwardii | reverse complement strand
CCATCAGGTGAAATCCACGCATATAACCTGCATTTATGTCTCTTAAAAATGTATTTGTAATGAATAAGTCATTGATTGTGCAAAATTCAATCATCCTCTCTCCAGCTCCATTTCTGTCACTGAGTCCATGCTTTCCAACTACTGAATTTTCTCTGTTCCCAATTTTTGCATTCCAGTCACCCATTATTATCAATGCATCTTGATTGCATGTTCTATCAATCTCTGACTGTAAAAGTTGGTAAAAATCTTCTATTTCCTCTTCCTTGGCTCTGGTTGTTGGGGCATATATCTGAATTGTAGTAGTATTCACTGGCCTTCCTTGTATGCATATGGATATTATCCTGTCACTCACAATGTTGTACTTCAAGATGGATCTGGCAATGACTCTTAACTATGAAAGCAACTCCATTTTTCCTCACCTTTTCATCTCCAGGGTAATATGCCATATGATCATCTGACTCAAAATGCCCCATGCCAGTCCATCTCCCCAATGCCTAGTATGTCAATACTTAAGCATTCCAGTTCTTCCTTAACAGTATCTAATTTTCCTACATTCATGGTTCTCACATTCCATGTCCCAATCACTGGTGTCTGCTTACAACTCTTCCTCTTCCTATGTATTTCCATATCTGAAAGCTCAACCTCGGTTGTGCTTTCTGTTATCTACATGTATTCTCTACATAGGGTTTTTGGAGGCCTGCTATTTCAGAAGTGGATGGCCAATCCTCCTTCCTAGTCTGTCTGAATCTGAATGTTCAGATTTAGAGAAGTATCAGACAGACCAGCGTTTTACAGAAAAGTGAAAGATATATCCCTTATTGTGGAGTTGACCATTCATATTAGTGTTGTCCCTGTCCTTGGCACACGTCTCTTTACTCACTTATTTCCCTGCTCCCCCCATCTGCCAGGTTACCCATCCACTTCGACCCACTCCCTTCAACATCCATCTCCCATTGTTCCACCCTTGATCTGATATCTTATATCTGAAATTCTACATATATTGCTTTCAAATATCCATTCAAAAGTAGGCTTTGATATGATAGTCATTACAAATCATAGATGATATCACACGACAAAAAGATCTGTTTACAACTTAAACACTGAAACTGTGTAGAACAGACCCAGAACGATCTGCCTCACCTTGAATTGTATTTTGAGAGGAATTGTATTATAATGGAGGAACAATGAAGCAGGAATGATACAATATAGCTTTTTAAAAATAGCTTCAACATATTGTCCCATTGTTTAAGAACTTTTCCTTGCATTTGTCAAAACATATCTTGTTCTTTCAGGAACTGTGATATGTATATGTAGTTTTAAAGAACATTAGGAGAGTTCATAGACTCAAACATCCAGAAATGAACTAATTTTGGTATCATTTTATAATACCAATTTCAACAAAGTGTTCAGGAGATGGAAAAAAAATATATATGTCTATAATCAATGTTCTTGCTTTGATTTTATACTTCTTCAATCCTCCAAATTAGAAATAATTAGCCTTCAATTTTTCCTTGTACTGTGCACATGGCTGAAAGTATATGCTCTTCGATGGTCATTTTACAATCACCTGAGTTTGTTAAAGTACAAGTGCTGATTATCACACCAAATCTCAGGAAATCAGAGTTTCTAGGGAACGGAACAAGGCTCCGTTCAATATCCTTCTCAAGTCCAGGGGTGATAATGATGCCTACCCAGGTTTCTGAGCCATTGCTTCAAAGTTCTCTAAACCTGGAAATTAGATGTTAAGACTAAAGTATCTTTCTTGCTAGGTAAATTACACCAGTTAAAAATACCAAAACAAAATGAAGGGGTACAGGACTCTGATATTCTGTCAGTTCTGTCTTTTGGAAAAGAAGTTGCAACTTAAAATGGAAAATAGACTTGTTTGGTCTGAGGTGTTTAAAATATATATATTTAGAAAGTTAATGAAAGGTAATTACAATAGACAAAATTTATTTTCCAGTAAAGTAATCCAAAATGTGTTATGATCAGGAGTTATATGATTCACTCTAGAAAGAAATTTCTGGAGTTTTTCTGATCTTTTATCTGATTTTGGGAAGAATCCTATTTTATCCACTGAATCACATTAACTAATTAAAATGAACATGTTCTTGGGCAGAAAGCTTATCAACTGTGCCCTAGTGAAGAGTCTGCTCAGTTCATGTGTTGTAATTACCTGCTAGATAATCATATTTAGAAGCTTATTATTTTCATCTAAACCAATCATTAAATCTTTTTTCTAAGGTCTTAGAACTAAAATTGCTGTAGGTCATAGTCAATTCAGAAGATGATCATGGGCTGGAGCTTACCGAGACCAAAGTACCAATATCTATAGATAGAATTTTTAACATCTCAACAATAGACAAATGTCTATATACTTAAAGAACCAGTCAAAGACTTGACTCAATAATGACTTCACAATTAGGACCATTTCTTGGAGTTTGTAGTAATGGGTTTTCACTAGTAGTATAGTTAACTCATTATACAGAAAATAGCTTAGAGATAAAGAAACCTCCTAGTTCAGGATGATATTAATAACACTGTTTGATACATTTTTCGGGAATGGGAATAAATATGGATCTCTTGCAGTCAGTCAGCTAAGTAGCTATCCTTCAAATTTCCTGGCATACACAGGTGAGCCTTTCCAGGGCTGCATGTTAGTCAAAGCATGTCAATCACTATCACACTGATTCCTACGGCCTTGTTTTTTGGCCAATGCCTTCAGAATGCAGAGTTTATAAAATAATATCATTAATATCACATGCAATAAAAATACTGCCGAAGATCACCCCAAAATGGTTAGAACAGTACATTGAAAAAGAACTGTGAGGCTTTCAAACTGAGTTTAGAAGAGGCTGTGGCACCACGGGTGCCAGATGGATCCTGGCTGAAAGCAAAGAATATCAGAAGAATGTCAATTTGTGTTTTATTGACTATGAAAAGGAATTTTACTTTGTGGATCATAACAAATTATGACTAACATTGAGAATAAGGGGAATCCCAGAAGACTTAATTATGCTCATACGAAACCTATACTTAGACCAAGAAAGCTGTTGTCCAAACAATAAGGGAACACCTTATGGTTTAAATCAGGAAAGGTGTATATCGGGGTTGTCAAGACTTATTCTATCTGTATGCTGAGCAAATTCAAGAATCTCGACTCTATGAAGAAGAATGTGGCATCAGGATCAGAGGAAGATTCATCACCAACTTATCTTATGCAGATGATAAAAAACTTGTTTGCTGAATGTGAGAAGGGCTTGAAACACTTGTTACAGAAGATCAAAGACACAACCTTCAAAATAGATTGCATCTCAACATAAAGAAAATAAAAATCCTCACCACTGGATCAATAAACAATATCTCATAATACAAGGAGAAAGGATTGACTTTTACAACAATTTCATCTACTAGGATCCATAATTAACATCTTTCGTACCCATAGTCAGAAGCTCAGGAAACATATTGCATTGGGCAAGTCTGTTTGTCAAGGACTTCTCCAAATCACTGAGGATCAGTGATCTCAGTTTGAAGACTAAGGTGAGCCTGATTCAATCCATGGATCTTTTCAATCACTTATTATGCATCTGAGATCTGGACAGTGAATAAGATGACAGGAGAACTAATGCCTTTGACCTGTGGTGTTTGAAAAGAGTACTGACTAGTCCATGGACTGCCAAAAGAACAAACAGATATATATTGGAGAAAGTGCAACCAGAACACTCCTTGGAGGCAAATATGACAAAGTTTTGTCCCACATAATTTGGGTATGTGCTAGGAGAGTCTATACCTTGGAAAGGGACATCATGCTTGGAGAGATGGAGAGTGGACAAAAGGCCCTTGATGAGATAGATTGATACGGTGACTTCAGCAATGGGCTTTGGTGTGTCAGAGGCGATAAGAATGGGACAGAATAGGACAGAGTTCAGGTCTATTGTTCATAGGATCATTATGAGTTGTATTCGACTCACTGGCACCTCCCAACAACAATAGTTCAGAGAGACTAACTCAGATATAATGGCACAGGATTCAGAAGTAGATATGCCTGGGAATGTATAAAACTCTATGAAACTCTAGATCCAGTAGATATGCAGGTGAAGTTTACAGTAAAGTATAGAAAATACCCCAAACTAAAAAAAAAACAACAAACCACCAAAAAACAAAACCACAACCAAAAAAACAACCTAGAACTCCCTCCCTCATGGGATTTCCAAGTATATAATCTTTATGGTAGTAAACTGCTCCATCTTTCTCCTGCAGCATGCCTGATGGGTTTCAATTCACAGTCCAGTATTTAATCACTGCACCACTCAGACTACTACAAAATATACAATCATGTGGTAGTTTCATATAAATGTCTAATATCTATGATAATTCATGCTTCAACTATGTTCAAATATGCAATATATTCTAAAATCTATCTGTATTATTTGTATTTTGAATACACAACTTTGCTAGGAAAGGCTACTCCTTAGAAAGGGACATCATACCTGGAAAGCAGGGATGGCAAAGTAGAGGAAGATCCTCAACAGTGAATACAGCAATGGGCTTACGTGTAGCCATAATTGTGAGGCTGGTACAGGTTAGGACAGATCTAAAGGATCACTGAGTCATACTCGATTCGACAGCATCTAACAACCACAACAAATACTTCAAATTAAATTTTTAAAATATTTGTTATTTATAAGAAATTCTAATTTAATTGGATATCCTGAATTTTTATTTGTTTATTCTGGCAATCATATTTATTATCTTCATTTTCTAGTGCTATTATAACACAAGTAGTATAATTAAATATCTTCAAGGAACAAAAATTTGTTTTCTGACACATCTAGAGGCTAAAACTACAAATCAAGGTCACCGTTACAATGATTGCTTCTTTGGTGGTAACCATGTTCAGGTGGTTAGTTGGAAGGAGTTATGCTTCCAATCCATGAACACACAGTTCAAATCCACCAGCTGATTTGAGGAAGTAGCATGGGCAATCTCTTCCAATACAATTTATAGCCTCTGAAAATGCACTGGAGGGTCAGCTACCCAGGGTCACTGGAGAGTCAGTTCTGACTTGACAAAACATAGCAACAATATGATTCTTTGGTTTGCACAAGTTTTTCCATATAACCTCACTTTCCCTCTCCCTGCATCTGTACTTGTTTGTGTCTAATTCATTCTTACTAAGCATAGACGTTATAAGCTTTAGAATGCACTTAAACTGGAATGACCTCATTAACATAGTATTAGATTGCATTATAGGAGGCATTTACATTGCATTTTGTTACATTATTTACACAATTGTCTGAACTAGGTTCCTATGGCTTATTTGGGGAGGGACACCATTCAACATATAACATGAGCAGGGTTATATAGTACTTTCATCTATAATACAAAAAAAGGAGGCTTATTATCAGTTTGATTATTTCATGAGCTTTTACTTATCTTACAGCTTGAGTGCTTCTTGGAGGCATGACTGGCGGAGCTTCAACTCTTATACTTTGGACATGTTGCTAAGAGAGGCTATTCTGTGGAAAGGATTATCACGTATGGGAAAGTGGGGGGTCAGTGAAGGAGAGGAAGACCCCCAATGAGACGATGGATGACACAGTGACTGTCTTAATGGACTTAAGTGTGTTAGAGATGATAAGGCTGACACAAGACAGGACAAAGTTCAGGTCTGTTGTTTATAGAGTTGTTATGAGTAGTACTCCACTGGAGAGCATCTAACAATAACAAATCATAAAAATGCCTCTTCTATCTTAACCCTATTTTGATGCCATCCCCCTTTGTTCTCAAAATACATTAGTCTCGGAAACATATTGTTTGCTGTTGTTAGTTGTCACTGAGTCAACTATCGCCCCTAATGACCCTGTGAACAACAGATCTGAACCTTGCCCTGTCCTGTGCCATCCTCATGATCTCTGTCATATTAGCTAGCTGAAATTTCAATGGAAAGGAAGAAATTTCAAAAGAGAGGCCAGTAAGGGAGACCAGTACTGGGAAAATGTAATGATTAATAGCCACTTGCAGGGGGCCTTTCCTGGTATATTGTTACGTGGTTTTTATGCACCATCAAGTCAGGACCAACCCGTAGCTGACTCTCCAGTGGGTTTTTAGAGGCAATAAAGAAGGAAATTGCTCATTTTTGTCCCACAGAGCAACTAGTGGGTTCAAACCACATGCTTTCAAGTTGGCAGTGCAGCTTTTTACTACTAGGCCACCAGAGTTGGCACTGTTGTTACATTCCACCAGGTCTACTGTGACTCAACAACCCTATGAATGTTGTTGTTGTTGATTGCCATTCAGTTGAACACTACTCATAGCAACCCTATGAACAAAATACCTGAAGCATTTCTATAACTATTGTCATTTCTCAAAGTTCATAGAGTTTCCAGAGGCAGGTTGTTTAGGAAGTGGATGCCTCTCCTGCTTCCAAACCTGTCTTGATCTGGGAGTTCCACCAAGCACTGTCCACCATCAGTAACCATTATGGCATTTGACACCCCAATGACACAAGGTTCAGCATCACAGCAACCCCAGGTTACCTCAGTACAGCAAATTGACAGAGGAGTGCTGTACCACTTAGAAGAATATTCCTCCAAAATATAACAACTGATTTTTAAATACAAAGGTCCTCCATAAGGTCTTGTTGACGCTATAAAAGAGGCTTAAGTTAAAAAAAATTTAAAAAACCAATATAGTATGTTGTTGTTGTTGTTGCTGCTGCTGCTGTTGTTGTTGTTGTTATATGCTGAGACACCTGCGACCTATAGCGACCCTATGTACAGCAGCTCGGAACCCTTCCCTGTCCTGAGCCAGTCTTACTAAATACGATATACCAGCCCCCATTGTCCCAGTCACTGTATCAATACATCTCGTTTGAGGTCTTCCTCTCCTGTGCTGTCCCTCCACCCTTCTGAGCATGCTGTCCTTCTCCCATGACTGGTCTCTCCTGGCCACATGCCCAAAGTATGGGAGATGCAATGCCTAATGGCTCTAAGCCTTGCCCTATCCTAAGAAAAACCTCACCATCACTGACACACCTGATGCCATTGCCATAGTCACTGTATCAGTCTATCTCATCCAGGGTCTTCCTCTCCTGTGCTGACCTTCCACCTTTCCAAGCATAGTGTCCTTCCCCAGGGACTGATTGCTCCTGGCAACATGCCCAAAGTATATGAAATGGAGTTTCAAAATCCTCAACTTCAAGGATCAACCTGATTTCACCCTTTCTAGGACAGATTTGTTCTCCTGGCACAAAGCAGTTGTCAAATAAATGGTGATTTGGGTGAATGAACCAGTAAAAGAGTAGTGAAAAATAAGTTCTTTTTAAATTATCTTTTAACTGGAATTCTTCAGAATCATACTTACCCACTGTCAGAGTCATGACTATCTAATTTGTCAAGATTTAATGAGTTTAATATCACAAGAATCTCCAGTAAAAAGTGGACTGATAAAAGTGTCTAGATTTTCATATTTGGCCATCATTTATAGAACTTTCTTTTTTCTTTTTTT
>NW_006399797.1:18104198-18105009 GCF_000299155.1 Elephantulus edwardii | reverse complement strand
CAGCTCAAAGGCATCAATTCTCCTTCTATCCTCCCTAGTCATTGTCCAGCTCTCTGATGCATAACAAGTGATTGCAAAAACCATGGCCTGTATCAAGTGCACTTAAGTCTCCAGAGAGACACCGTTGCTCTTGAGTACCTTAGAGAGGTCTCTAACAGCAGACTTTTCCATCGCAATACGTTTTTTGATTTCCTGACTGCTGGTCCCAAAAGTGTTGACTGTGGAGCCGAGCAAACTGAAGCTGTGAATAATCTCAATATCTTTGCCATCCACCCTGATGCTACCAGTTGGACCAGTGGTGAGAATCTTTGTCTTCTTGACATTGAGCCTCAGTTCATACTGAAGGCTGCAGTCCTTGGCCCTTTGCAGTAAGTGCATGAGGTCCTCCTTAGTTTCAGCCACGAGGCTTGTGTCATCTTCCACCAATCCTGATGCCACACTTCTCCTCACAGAGCCCAGCCTCTTGGATAATCTGCTCTGCATACAGCTTGAAGAGGTATGGAGATAGGACACATCCCTGGTGTACACCCTTCCCAATTTTGAACCATGCAGTGTTACCCTGCTCTGTTCTGACGATTGCCTTTTGGTCCAAGTATAGGTTTCATATTAGCACGATTAAATGTTCTGGGATGCCCATTCTTCTCAGAGTCAGCCACACTTTGTTATGATTCACACAGTCCAATGCCTTTGCATAATCAATGAAACATAGACATTCTTCTGGTAGTCCCTGCTTTCAGCTAAGATCCATCTAACATCAGCTACAATATCCCTAGTACCATGACCCCTTCTAAACCCAGCCTGGACTTCTGGC
>NW_006399797.1:18096535-18104098 GCF_000299155.1 Elephantulus edwardii | reverse complement strand
TCTCTCCCCCATAGACTTCAATGCCGTAAACATATTTCATCCAGTTTTTCTCAGTCTTACCCCCATGCTTAACATTATACAGCTGTTCTCTAGAGTCTTGCCATTTAAAGTATAGTCCAAGATTTATAGCATCAGCATTACCTGAAAGCTTGTAATAAACATTGTACTAACTGGTCATAATGAAATAATTTTAGCAAGATACCCAAGAGACAATTTCAATTTTAAGACTCCTCCTCCTCTCATTTCATTTTAATTGGAACCAACTCATAGCTGACCTTCCAGAGGGTTCCTGAGGCTGTAAATTGCACAGGAGAAGATTGCCTATAGAGCCACCAGTGAGTTCAAAACAACCACAGAGACATGGCTTCATAGTGCAATTCCTTGCAAACTCGGCCACCAGAGCTCCACAAGTACACACATATACACACACAGAAGCAGCTCTGGTTGCTAACAAAATAAAAAGAGGGGAGTCTAATGATTCAAATTCACCAGCTACTCCTCCTTGGAAAAAAAGATAAAACAGCTTATTTGCATAAAGATTTGCAGCCTTGGAAATCCTCTGGGGCAATTTGAGTAAATCCTACAGAGTCAACTACCAGAATCAACCCAGTGACAGTGGGCAAGTAGAAAGGTAGATCAGACAGACTTAAAAACTCAAACGCATTGCACATGAGTATGTTCTGCTTTATAGTAAGGTTTCTCAGGCTGTAAATGCATGAGAGGAAACTGCTCATCTTTCTCTAAATGGATACAAAGCTTTCTCTCTAAAGATATACAAAAGCAAAGCTATAAATTCATGTCACCAGGTCATAAGTTTTAAATCTATTTATTTTTTTTGCCAGATAGTAACTGGGGTAATAGACATAGTAAGTGTGTTGGAGTCAGTGAAACTGGCTCAGGATAGGGCAGGGTTCAGAGCTATTGTACACAGGGTCGCTATAAGTCATCAGTGACTCGATGGCACCTAACAACAAGAACAATATACGTAGCTTAGAAGTATAACAGTCCTGTGATTCGGTGCTTAACAAGCAGGATTACAAACAGTTTTCACTGACATTAAGGAAATCTTAATAACTTTTAAAAGAATCTTCAGTCTTTATGATGAAGCTAGGAAAGGCACTAAAAGTGGTTCTTTACCTGGTATTGTAATACCCCTTTGAGAAGGTGAAGAAAACAAACTTATCCACAGAAAGGTACACATGTGTATATATACAAAATTCTGCATAAAGTTTTTTAGATTCCTGGAACTCCCCCCTGACAAAAATAATTTAGTAATCCCCAAAAGCTTCATAAATTCCATGTCAATAAATCAGTCTGATTAGAAGCTGCAAATTTAAGTCACTATCGTCCAAGACCCAAGCACTGCCATTGAGTTGATTCCAATCCTTACAAGACTGCACGTGAAGAATTGCACTTCAGTTAGTTCATAAGGTTTACAGGGCTGTAAATAGTTATGGGGGCAGATCTCTCTCACCTTTTTCCTGTGGAGCAGCTGGTAAGTTCAAGCTGGGGACCTCTTGGTTAGCAGCCCAACACTTAACCTACTGTGCCACTTAGGCTCCTAATATCTGTTAGAGTATACTTAATTTTCTATTTCTTTTACCCATACCTAAGTTTTTTCCAACACCACCGTTTCCAGAACTCTCCTTCTGTCATAATGGATAGTTGTATAAAGTATTTGTGAGCTCTACAGGGCAAATGAGCATTGTTGTTGTTGTTGATTGTCTTCAAGTCAAGCACACTCAGAGTGACCCTAGGAACAAAAGGCCTGAAGTCCCTCTACAACTATCGACATTTATCAAAGTTCATAGGGTTTCCAGAGGCATGTTATTTAGGAAGTAGATGCCACTCCTGCTTCCAAAAAGAGCATTACCACTCTCAAAATATTTCTTCTTTTCGTACAACTTAAACTTATCCACCTGCCCGGTATTAAAGAGGGCTTCTCTTTTATAAGTAAAATTGTTCATGTGAAGAATCCTTAAAATGTGAAGGTAATTTTAGCAACTATCGTTTCTTTACTTCAGCTCACCTGGGAGCACAAGTTTCAGTGAGAAGCACTAGACACACCGATCGTCCCCAAATCCTTACTACTGCTACTGCAGTTACTTATAGCATGGAAAACCTTGTTAGGAATGTCACATTGGCCATCATGAAGAGTGCTGCAGAAATCTACAGTCTAAGCAGCAGTGAGGCGCAGAGCCCCCGCCTACAGACAGCTGGGACCACAGAGACACCGTGGGTCCGAAGCACCACCCAGGCTTTCTCCAGCACCACTGCCCAGGTAAGGGGACAGCGAGCTGTGGGGTGTGGTTCATGGAAGGCGGTGGGTAACCTACTGCTTAATAAAACTTGCCTGGGGAGAAATGGCCACCACTGTGGTGGGTGTTCAGGCATTTTGAGTCCTGTCTGGTTTGTATACACATGTCAGCCTTTTATGTTATGAGAAAATCTTTGAAACAGAATTAAAATCTTTGCTGGGAAAGGTGGAGAGTCAGAGAAAGAGAAGCAGACCCCCAACAAGATGGATCAAAACAGTGAGTGTAACTATGGACTGGAGCTTATCCAGCACATCGAGGATATCTGTCCAGGACAGGGCAAGGCTCTGATCTGTTGTTCTGATCTGATCTGGAGTTGCTGTGACTCTATAACATCTAGTAACACCTCTTTGTAAAGTGATGATTAAACCAGCATAGGATTAGCATATTCTTTTAGGTTGGTCACATTTTCTTAACCCAAATCAAGGTACATGGGCATTCACAAGATCTCAAAACACACAACTGAAGTTGGGACCTGACAGGTCACCCTGTACATATGTCACAATCATTTATCGTGTGGAGGTAGGGGGCTCACCAAACAGTGACAGGTTCACGAATCACTATATTTTATTTGAAAGCATGGTAAAAAAGAGCCAGAGTCATAGCCATTTCCATATCAGCATCCTCGTGTCCAACTGTGACTCAAATGAAATGCAAGTCCCCAGGATCGTCGACGGGTCACGTGACTGAGAAGCAGCTAGGCAGGTCAGAGTGTTTTAGTTTCAGGTGTATGTTTTCCTTTTTTCTTGAAATTTAGGCTGCCCCCTGAGGCAATAGCAATTTTGTTGCAGCAAAGCAAAAACAGCTGGTTTACAGGACACTATTTACTGGTTTCTTAATAACAAACCCTAATAATTTAAAGAAAGTGAAAGCTCAACATTGTTTCTATGGCTTTAGTAACTTTTAGATTTTTACAGTGTTTAGAGTTTTGTATCGGCCTTGGTTTCCATCATTGAACACCACTGATGCAAAATGAGTATCAAAATAAGGATAGCCAGAGCATTAAATGATTTACTGGGTGCTGGTTTTTGTTTGTTCATCTTCACTTTTCTTTTATAGTAAATTTTCCCTGGGACTAACTTCTTTTATTGCCATTGAATTAAATTCAGGATTGCTTTTGGATACTCTTACCACTCTAAAACTAAGTACTTGCACTCCATATATTCAAATTCTGACAATTGTCAGGATGTTGTGGAATAGAGCAAGATTCAGCTCTGTTGTTCATAGGGTTGATTTACATCATGGTTGACTTGACACCACCTAACAACAACAATATACAGTAACAAATATTCTTTTTAAAAAATCCACCTAAAACTCTAAGTTTTATTTAAATGTTAGTTTCTCTTCTGTCCTTAATGGGTCATGTTGCTTCTCCTTCCTGTGGTCTTTCATCATCCAAGGCTGTTATTGTATACCATCTAGTATGAACCAACTCATAGTTGACCCTCCAGCAGATTTTCAGAGGCAGTAAATTGTACAGGAGGAGATTGCCCATTCTTCTCTCACAGAGCAGCTGGTGGATTCAAACTGCCTGCCTTTGTGATTGCGGTACAGCTTCTTACCACGAGGCCACTATATTCATTGATCAGGTTTCCAGAGCTATAAATCTTTACAGGAGGAAACTGCCTAGACTTTTCCTCTGGGACAAATGGTGGATTCCATGTACTGACCTCATAACAAACCACACCACCAGGAGCTCCCCTGTGCTGAGACCTAGAAAAGGGTATGATTATTGTTGGTTGCTGTTGTTATTATTATTAGCACTATAAATGGTCTTTAATTTCTCTGCAAAACCTATGTATAGGATGAATTAAGAAAATATCTAACAATGAATAAATGGAAATCTAAAATCTCTCTAAACTTTCATTTAAATTAATAATAAAAACTGAAACAAAAAAAGGAAATTTCTAACGGGTAGTTCTCAGCCTATGCCCTTCCGACCAGAGTACTAGCATAACCTGGAAAAACTGTTAAAAATGCAATGTCTTGCATCCTAAACAAAAACTAAATCAAACAAATTGTCACTTAGTTGCTTCTGATTCTTGGGGCTGCTGAGTGGAACTGCTCCACAGAGTTTTCAGCTGTGGCCTTTCAGAAACAAATCACTAGACTCTTCCTCCAAGGCAACTCTGAAAGGATTCCAGCCACCAGCCTTTTGTTTGAATAGTTAAGTACGTAACCATTTATGCCATGCAGGGGCTCTACTTTGGCCTTACTCTGGAGCAGCAGAGAGTCTGTGTTTTAACAAACATCCAGGTCACACTAATGAACTTTTAAATTATCCATTAATTACTTGCTCAGCATACAGATTGAGTAGGTAAGGAAGCTCACCTTTTCTAATATTAAGCCATACAATATCTCCTTATTCTGTGCAAGTGTCCTTATTCTTGGTTTATGTACAGGTTTCACATGAGCACAAATAACTGTTACGGAATTCCCTTTCTTCCCAATGTTATCTATAATTCATTTTGATTCATAATATCAAGCACCTTTGCAACATCCATAAAATGCAAGTCAACATCTCTCTGGTCTTCTCCGCTTTCACCCAAGATCCATCAGACATTAGCAATATTATCCCTTATTCCATGGTCTCTTCTGATTCCAGCTTACATTTCTGGCCAATCTGCATGTACTGGTCTAGTCATTGTTTAATACTCTTCAGTAAGATTTTACTTTCTTTACTTTCGTTTGATATGGGTAAAATTGTTTGGCAATTTCAGCACTCTGTTGATTTACTTTGTTTTGGAATGGGAACAAACATATATATTCCTTCCAATCAGTTGGCCAGATAGCTGTCTTCCAAATTTCTTGTCATAGATTAGTGAATTAAAGGCAATAGAATTGTATCCGTTTGTTGCAGTACCTCTATTGGTATCCATTCCTGAGGTCTTATTTTTTTGCCAATGACTTCAGAGCAGCTTGAACTTCTTTTTTCGTTACCATTGGTTCTTCATCATAAACTACTTCCTGAAATGTTTCAGTGTTGGCCAGTTCTTTTTGATACAGTGATTTGGGGTATTTATTCCATCTTCTTTTGATGCTTCCTGCATCATTCAAGATTTTGCCCACAGAATCCTTCTGTGATAAAACTTGAAGCTTGACTTTGTTCTTCCACTTTTTCTACTTATGAAATTCCAAGAGTGTGTTCTTCTGTTTTGATTTTCTACATATAGGTCTTGGTATAGGTTTTAAGATACTTTGCTTTGTTATCTAGCACTGCTCCTCAAACTCTTCTGTTTATCTCCCTTATTTCTTCCTTTTATTTTAGATTTCTATGTTCAAAAACAAGTTTCAGAGTCTCTTTTAACAGTCATTTTTTTACTTTCTCTTTTTCCCCCCTATCTTTTTAGATACATTCTGAGTAATTTTCAACTTAACAGCACGTAATAACAGCAAACTAGATAAAAATGACCTTCACCCATGGGCCTAAGTTTCTGACCTTTTATGGTGCTTTGGTGTTTGTGAAGGTATTCTGTTAACAAGGCACGAGGGTAGTGCCATGAGCTAAATAATCAAGCAGCATAAATTCATTTATCCAGTTGCAGTCTCCTACTGTTACATGGCAAAGTGTGTATTTCTTAAGGAATGTGTTCAAGGTAGGTAAGTGGGGCCTGGGAACATTCTAAGGACCTGCTGCATGTCCAAAGACTCTGTTTCGATTAGAAAAAGGGTCTTCCAGACATATATAGTTCCACCATCTGCACACAAGACTTGGCAGTGAGATAAGGGATGGATTACAGCCCCTACTCATATCTTCAGAAAAAAATCTCATGCCGTATACAACCTACACAAAGAGAGATGGTGATCCAATGCACAGGTCTGATTGTTTATCAGGCCAGAAGTGGTTTCAGAAATGTGCCTACGTGTACTCACTGTTCCCAGTGGGTCATGTGAGGCTGGTAGAGCATGATGTATTGGAAAGGCAATATCTACTGAACAAAAGGTGTAGGAAGAAGAGGTCAGGAACAGAGAAGAAGTTAAATGTGGAGATAGGAATTTTAAAGGATGGAAGGTAGACTATGGACTTCATTTTAGCTTCTAAACTTGGCCTATTTGACCAGTATACTCTCGAGGAAAGTGCCATCTGGATCCCCTCTTAGTCAAATGACATTCATGAAGGGGGTTCACTGCAGTAAAGAGCTGTTCCTGTGACTTAACTGTCCTTGGTTCCAACTCATGGAGATACCATGTTCAACAAAACAGAAAGCTGTCTGGTATTTCCCCATAATTTTTGGCGAGTATACTTTTGTCCCACTGTGTATGCTGACTGCTTTAAGATCTAAAGTCATGCAAACAATTGGTGATGGGAAAAAAAAATGATGGTCTGAACCAATCAACTGCATTGTGGAGGAAAGGCCTATCGGTATGCTTCAGTAACAATTACAGCCAAGAATAACTATCTGACTGTGTGATCCTAGCCTATAACATTTGGGTCCCCCTGAATAGGAATGGGTTCAACAGTAGGATTTCTCTTACAGCATTATATTGGACAATGTTCAATTGTGATCCATAGTTTTGTTGGCTTATTTTTGGAACTAGGTTGCTAAGTCTTTCTTCCAAATTTGTCTTAAATTGGAAGCATCAACTCCACGAGTGACTAGGCTGATGTTGGAAATATTGTTGTTGTTGCTATTGTTAGGTGCCATGGAGTTGACAGTGATTCATAGCAACCTGGTGAAAAACAGAGCAGAACTGTGCCCTATCCTGTGCCATCCCACCATTACTGTACCAATCCAACTTGAGGATCTTCACCTCTTTCTCTGAGCCTCCACTTTTTCCAGCATCATCTTTTCCAAGGACTAGTCCCTACTTGACACACTAGAGACATAATGTCCAGCATCATAGCAGTAGGCAAGTGAATGTAGCATTTACCAACTGATAGTTGGGTGATGGTTGGTGAGCTACTTACTTAAACCAAATAAATATAGCATATATCCGGAAGGTATAACTTACTAGTTGATCATCCAAAGTCATATTTGTTTTATCTTTATAGTAAGGATAATTGTGAGTACTCTAGCTGCCTCATGAGAGTCTTTGACGAGTATCAACAGTTAAAAACTCAGCTAGTAACAAAAGGCTGACACTTGAAACCTATTTTGTTGTTGTTGTTCTTATGTGCCATCAAGTGGTTTGTGACTCATAGCGACCCTATGTACAATAGCCCTAAAACCTGCTCTATCCTGTGTCAATTGCATTGCCTCTGACACACCTATCCCAATTACCCCAGTCACTGAATCAATCCACCTCA
>NW_006399797.1:18081755-18094366 GCF_000299155.1 Elephantulus edwardii | reverse complement strand
CCTCAAACCTTTTCCTGATATGATTCTGAAATTCAGGTGGGATGGAATCAAAATCATATTTGGATCCTGTGGATTTGGTTTAATTTTCCTCAGCTTCAGCTTAAACTTGTATATGAGTAAGTTGGTGGTCTGTTCCACAATCAGCTCCTGGCCTAGTTTTCACAGCTGATATTGAGCTTCTCCAGCAGTTTTTTTCTGCAGATCTAATCGATCTGATTCCGATGTATACCATCAGGTGAAATCCATGTGTATAACCTGCGTTTGTTTCTTATAAAATGTATTTGCAATGAATAAGTCATTGATTGTGCAAAATTCAATCGTTATATCTCCAGCTTCATTTCTGTCACCAAGCCCATGTTTTCCAACTGCTGATTCTTCTTCTCTGTTTCCAACTTTTGCATTCCAGTCACCCATTATTATCAATGCATCTTGATTGCATGCTCAATCTATCTCTGACTGTAAAGGTTGGTAGAAATCATCTATTTCTTCTTTGGCTCTGGTTGTTGGTGCATATATCTGAATGATAGTGGTATTCACTGGACTTCCTTGTAAGCATATGGATATAATCCTGTCACTCACAATGTTGTACTTCAAGATGGATCTAGAAATTACTTTTTTTAACTGTGAAATCAACCCCATTTTCCTCACCTTTTCATCTCCAGAGTAATATATCATATGATCATCTGACTAAAAATGCCCCATGCCAGTCCATCTCATCTCCTCAGTGCCTAGTATGTCAATATTTATGCGTTCCATTTCTTCCTTAACAATATCTAATTTTCCTACATTCATGGTTCTCACATTCCATGTCCCAATCACTGGTGTCTGCTTACAATTCTTCCTCTTCCTTTGTATTTCCATACTTGAAGGTTCTACCTAGATTGCCCTTTCTGTTATCTACATGTGTTCTGTTGTACATAGGGTTTTCAGAAGCCTGCTATTTCAGAAGTGGATGGCCAATCTTTCTTCCTAGTCTGTCTTAATCTGAATGTTTAGATTTAGAGGAGTATCTGACAGACAAGCAATTTGTGGAGCAGTGAAAGATAAATCCCTCATTGTGGAGTTACAGTGTTGTCCCTGCCCTTAGCCCAGTGCCTTGACCCACTTATTTCCCAGCTCCACCCTCCACCAGGAAACTCCTTCACTTCTACCAGTACTTCAGAAAAATGATCTCTCAAAATGCCTTCTGAAACTTCACCTCCTTGAAAACCTTATGAAGTACAACATGGCATCAATGGGGTCAATATGATGGAAATGGTTTTGTTTAGAAATTCAAAGTCACAAATTTTATGCTATTACCTCATAGCTGATTCTTCAGCTGGCTTTCTTTCTGGAGGCTTTAAATTCCATAGGAGGACATAGTCCATCTTTTTTTCTCCCACAGAGACACAGGTAGATTCAAGCAGCCTTGGAGTTGAAACTCACCAGCTAGGCCATCAGAAGTCCCTTTGTTTTGAAGGGGAGGGCTTTTTAACTATCTTATAAAACAAGTGTGAGGATTTAAATGTGACTAAGCAATATGCTTAATACACTCCTATTTGTAAAGACTCAATACTAACTTCTTATTTCTGTTTTGTCATTCCTATTTTGTCTGCTTCCCTGAGGTGTTTGAGGTCCAGATGGGCTAACATATTATAAGTATATGCATGAAAAAAATGCCACTGGTTGTGATATTGCTGAATATTTATAAAGGCTGTTTGAAGGCATGCCTCTTTCTCCCCACCCACCCCGCCCCTGGTTGTCCCTGCCTGGGAGACAGATTGTGTTTCCTTGATTTGTGAATAGCCATTGTGATACTGAGCTGGACTCCTAGCATGTCCCATTTCCTTCCATTTGGCCTTCAAAGGGATCCCAGCCCAGTAAGAGTCCCCAGATAAGTGAAGAGGCAAAAGGAGAAATCACTCCCTACCAGTACCTCCTAGCAAGTCCGTTTCCCCACTGTTCCCACTGCTTTGTGGCCAGAACTAAAGACAAGGACATTCCTCCAGAGTCAACACAAGGACAAAGTCTTCCTCCAGAACTAGCACACTAAATATAAACATCAGCCCTTCTACATTATGAGAAAATAAATCTCTGTTTATTGAACTCATTGCTTGTATTTCTATTATAGCAACACTAGGTCACCAGGAAGGGAGCTCTGGTGACCAAATGGTTAGAAACTGTGCTTCTATCCTAAAGATTGTTTTGAATTCGCCTATTACTCCATGGGAGAAAAATGGGTAATCTCCTTCAATGTGATTTACTACTTCTGAAAACCCACTGGATAGTCAGCTATGGGTCGTTTCCAACTTGACAGCACACAGCAACAACGGGTCACTAGGACAGAAGTTATATAGAATTAAATATAAGATGCTTGTTAGAATGTGAACCTAACATGATCCCATCTCTCCATATTTCAAAGAGATCAAAATCCAGATATTTGACATGTACAATCTCAATTTTCTCAACACTATCTTCTTATTCCAGCTTTATAAAATGTAAAGATCATCCTATTAAAGCCAGAAAAAAGGACATGTGCTGGTCAAATAGCGGATGAGTTCTGTTTAGCTGGCTCCAGAGCGTTTATTGGTAATGCTTTAGTAATGTGATATATAGAATAAAAAGACAGTATTTACCCAATCATCACTTGCTATGGAAGATAAAATGAGCATTCATTTTTTTCATATTTCTCTTAAGTTAATGTTGTTGACTTACACCACATTTTGTTTACTTGTGCTAGAATTGACATGTCAGGAATGGGATTTGAACACGTCTCCAGGGGAGATTGCAACCAGAAGACTGTGACTTAAACTACTCAGTCTTTGGTCAACATTGAAAAAATATCTGAGGAAGTACCATATAAATAAGAGTCAATGGAAACAAAGGAAGATGTTCAAGCTGTATTGAAGATATTGGCAAAAAATAAGGCCCCAGAAATTGATAGGATACCACTTAGCAGGTTTTAATTAACTAATGCACCCCTGGACATGCTCACCAGTTTATGCCAGGTAATTTGAGGACAGGTGCCTGGCCAACTGACTGGAAATGATACATGTTTGTTCCCATTCCCAAAACATGTGGCCCAACAGAATGTGGAAATTATCAAATAATATCATTAATATCACATAAAAGTAAAATATTGCAGAAGATTATCCAAAAATGGCTAGAATATAAAAGAGGCTATGGCACCAGCGATGTAATTGCTGATATTAGATGGATTCTGGCTAAAAGCATAGAATACCAAGAGAATGTCTATTTGTGTTTTGTCGACTATGTAAAGACATTTAACTGTGTGGATCACAGCAAACTATAGCTAACATTGAGAAGAATGAGAATACCGGAACACTTAATCATACTCATACTAAATCTGTACCTAGATAAAAAAGCTGTTGTCAAAACGAACAAGGGAACACTGCATGGTTTAAAATCAGGAAGAGTGGACCTTGGGATTGTATCTTTTCTCCATATTTATTGAATCTGTATGCTGAGTACATCATGTATGAAACTGGACTTTATGAAGAAGAATGTGGCTTCAGAATCAGAGGACGACTCTTTCAGCAATCTGCATTATATAGAAAATAACCTTGCTTGCTTTAAAAGTGGGGAGAATTTGAAACATTTTCTGCAGAAGATCAAGGAGTATAGCCTTCAGTATGGATTGCATCTCAACATCAAGGAAACAAAGGTCCTCACTATTTGGCCAGCAGGCAACATCAGAGGAACAAAGGATTGAAATTGTTAATTATTTTTGTTAATTATTTCATCTTACTGGGATCCACAATCAACACCCTTAGTACTAGCAGTCAAGAGATCAGGAGATAAATGTATTATATCGGGCAAGTCCATTGTCAAGGACCTTTCCAAACACTGAAAAGAAATTATTTCCGTTATTAATGTGTGCCTGATTCAGTCCATGTTCATTTCAATCACTTGCTATGCATCTGCGAGCTGAACAATGAATAAGGATGACAGAAGAAGAATTTATGTGCTTGAGTTGTGGTGTTGGAGAAGAGTTCTGAATATCCCATGGACTTGCAAAGGCCAAGCAATTATATCTTGTGGAAAGCGCAGCCAGAGTGCTCCTTGGAGGCAAAGAGAGCAAAGCTTTGTCCCTCATACTTTGGGCATGTTGTTTGCAGAGGCAATTCTTTGGAGAGGGTTATCATGTTTAAAAGGTAGAGGGATGGTGAAAGAGAGAAAGACACCCTTACCCCCGATGAGAAAGACTGACACAGGTACTACATCAATGGGCTAAAGTGTGTCAGAGATGATGAGTATGGCACAAAATAGGACAACATCTTTTGTTCATAGGGTTACTGTAAGTTGTACGGAATCCACCTAACAAAAACAATATGCTAGAGTTTGGTGAACAAATGTTCGTGCTAATCATTACCTTGCTTCTAAAACCATTATGTCTAGAAGCCACATGCATACATACAGCCTTTGTAAGCAGGAAATGTTTGGTTTAGTTTCCTTTGGAGTGGCTTCATTAGGAAGATACAATGATAAGGACTAAATGATGGCAACGCAGAGTCAGTGGAAGAGTTTGAGGTTGAAACCACAAGTACTTTACAGTGAAATCTAGTTATGAGTTATACTATCTTTCAATACAAATACTCTATGCTAAGCCCATTTCCTCCATGCTAAAATAAAAAAGAAATGTATTGGGAGAGCAGAAGAGAGTAAGAAATTGGTAGAAGAAAAAACCTAAAACAAACAAATCCAGGAAACCTTAAAAAAAGAAGTATCTTAGAGAAGCATGGAGCCTGCTGTTAGACATGCCCACCATTCCTTCTCTCCCTGGAAGGATTGTTTAAAAACTCTTGGCATGACCAACAAACTGAATAGAACCTAATCAAGTGTGCTAGTCTGCTACAGAGTCTCACTGGGCTATGAGATTTGCCACGTTGTTGTTGGTTTTAATTAGCACATGCCCCTGGATACTATGCTAACTTCTCTTTAAACTATATGCGGGGAAAGTATCAAGTGGGATTTACAAAATGAAAGTACTTCTTTAGAAATAGCACCACAGCTGGCCTTTCTTCTAACATTTATAAAACTTATTGTATTTTGATTCTTTTTCCTCTAGTATATTTTCCCTGAGAAGTTATAATGTCAAATTGTGCATGTTATATACTATAAAGTTCATTAAATTACTCATTTGGCACTTTCTAAAATTGCTTACTCAACTCACTACCATCAAGTCAATTCCAGTTACTGGGTTGAAGACCTTCCATTGGATTTCCAAGGCAGTCGTGATAAGAGGCTGTTGTTGCTGTTATTATGTATTGTTAAGTCAGAACCAACTCAACCTGACTCTCCAGTGGGTTTTCAGAGGCTGTAAATCACAAGGGAAGATTGACCATTTTTCTTCTGTGGAATAGTTGGTGGATTTGAACAGTGTGCCTTTGGGTTGACAGTGCAAATTTCCTTACCACTGAGCCACCAGAGTTCCCTCTGTATGGTAAAGACTGACCAAAATAACCCAAGATTTTCTAAATCATCTGTGTAATTTCTTCCAACTAGCAAGTGCAGTGAAATTTAAGATAAAAGAATTGAAGACTTGTCATAAACTCTCTTGACTATATAACGATATTGGGGGCAGTTTAGGATAGAAGGATTGAAAATCTAACCCTTTTGTTAGATTGTTCCTTCTTACCACCAGCAGGATAGCTTTATTAAAACACAGATATTGTACTCCACTCCCAACATTTCTGACTCAAGTTGCACTTCTAGAAAAGTCTTGGATGATGTTGATATTTCTTTTTGAGAACTACTAAAGGCTGTTACTCCTAAAGTTCTCTATGTACAGTTCTAGCTGTTTCTGAATGGCAAGACTGACAGGCAATATTTTGATAGATGGAGAAAAGGTAAAAATTATCAATGACTTCATCTTACAATTCACAATCAACACTGCTGGTACAGCAGTCAAGAGTTTAGAAGATGCATTGCCCTGGGAAAGTCTGCAGTCAGGGACCTCTCTAAATTATTGAGGAGCCATGATACCAACTCGAGAACTAAAATGTGCCTGATTCAGGCCATGGTCTTTTTAATTATTTGCTATGCATTTGAGAGCTGGACAATGAATAGAGATGACGAAGAAGAATTGATGCCTTTGATCTGTAGGGTTGGGGAAGATTGCTGACTATCGCATGGACTGCCAAAAGAGCGAACATGTATGTCTTGGAGAAGGTACAGTCAGACTGCTACTTGGAGACAAAGGTGATAAAGCTCCGTCTCACTTACCTTGGGCATGTTACATGGAAAGGCTATTCCTTGGAAAGGGACATTATGCTTGGAAAGGTGGAGGGATGGCAAAGGAGAAGAAGTCCCTCAACTAGATGGATTGTTCCAGTGACTGAAGCAATAAGCTCAAATATGTCAGAGACTGTGAAGTTGGTACAGTATTCAGATCTGTTGTTTATAGGGTCCCTAAGAGTCCTACTCAACTTATAGCACCTAACAACAACAAAGGCTACTATATTCACTGGTGGTGCCATGGTTAAAGTACTTGACTACTAACTGAAAGGTCAACAGGGAGCTCTATTCACTCTGCGACAGAAAGATGTGACAGTCTATTTCCCTAGAAATTAAAAACCGTGGAAACCTTATGGAAGCCGTTCTACCCTGTCCTTGTGGCTGGCAGAGCTCTTCTTCCAGCTAAGACACCACAGCTCCCTCTGCTCGGTAGAGATGGGCAAAATGACTCAAAACAGTCTAACCCATGTGGGGTGGTTATTAGTCAGGATTGACTCAATGACAGTGAGTTTAAGGGATGTCATCTAGCTCTGCCCCCTCTTTTTCCTGTTTTCATTTTTCCTGATATGCTTATCTTTTCTCACCTCTTTCTCTTCAAAACAAAACAAATCAATCTTTTTGTCTTTTTTCTCCTCCGTTCCCATCTCCTTCTCTCACTGCCTCTCCCCTTTCCCTTCTCATTCTTTCTTCCCCCGTTTTTCTTCTTCTTTATTCTTTCCCTCTTTCCCCTCCCTCCTTTCCAGGGTGTTATTTGGGAATCTAATCTCAAGTCTAGAAGGACTTATTTAAAATATATTTATTACTTATGTTTACTGAGCATCCATCCATTCATTCATTAGTATTTTCAACATATATTTGTTGAAATTCTGCCATAAACCCTGTAGGAAAAACAATACAATGATCCTATCAGACTAGAATTCCCTATTGGATAAGGAAAGACAGCTAGAGTAAAAATGTACAGATAATTGAATAATTACCAAGTGTGATAATGAGTATGATTATGATTAGCAGATCTGGGAGGACAGTGAGATTCCCTTCCAAAACTGTATTCAGGCTCACCTGATAAGCAAAAGCAACTTTTGTTTTTACTTACAGGGGATTCTGAATTTCATAGATAGGAGGACCCCAAGAGCAGGTATCTTAAATGTCCAAAGGTACCCATGAGACCTGTTATCTCAAGAGACTTCGAGAGACCAACTCTTGGCATCCTCGATCACCTCCATGAATCCATGCATTTTATCTGGTAGCAGCACACTTGATAAAATATTTGTCTATTCAGCAGTCCTTGGGAAATGCTCATGTGTGCTTGATAGACAGCTACCTGGGAGTGAGTTTACGTGAGTTGCCCACTCCAAATCTGTAAGAGTGAAAGTGAGAACTCTAGTTCTGCCTGTTGCAATAAGGTGCTTGTTTCCTGTTTATATACCTAGGTCTGGATCTGTTGCACAATTGTGTCTGTCTTGGCTTCTGACATACTTTAGACCGGAACCTGTAGGAATGGAAGCAGAAGCTCTCTGTTTTTTGTAACACTTTTATGCTTGCCTGTATCTGATCAGATTGTATGAGTAGAAGTTGTATTGCATTTTATGAATAGAACTTGTACTTCCTCTGATGAGTAGAAGTTGTATTTGATGACTAGAAGTTGTGCTGTATCTGATGAATATAAGTTGTGATGTATTTGACGAGGAAAACTTATATCTGATGTGTAGAAATTGTATTGTAGCTGATGATTGTCCATCCATATCACATCTAAGGATTGCACATATTACCACTTTTCTTTTGTTTATTTCATTTTATATCATTGATCAAAAGTAAAATCAAAAGTTTCCATTCTAGAAAAAGTCTGTTAGAAGAAAAAAAAATTCTGTATGACCAGCTTGTTTGCTAATAAAATCTTTCACCAAGAGAATATTCTTATTTCAGTAAAAAAATTATTAATGTTTTTGTGAAAGTAAAAAGTAGGCTTTTTACAAATCTTTAAATTATTCAGCAAGTAAATACCATAATGGTTACCCATGGTGGACAGTGTTTGGTGCAGATTACAGATTAAGACAGGTTTAGAAGCAGGAGTGAGTGGCATCCACTTTCTAAAAATCATGCTTCTGGAAACTCTGTGAACTTAGAGAAACTAGTTATAGGGTTCAGGTATTTTGTTCAGAGTCACTATGAGCTGTGGTTGGCTCAACAACAACAATTCTTATTGGCAAATGGGTTGCTATGATGGAAAATAACTGTTTCATGCTCTGAGGTCAAAAAAGACCTACCCCTCACCATGAAGACATGTGTAAACTGAGATCTAAAGTATGAAAGGGGGGGAATAAATAGACAAACATAGAACCTGGGGTGGGGGGGAACAACAATACTACAAAAAGAGAAAACATCAATCAGAAAGGCATTGGGGCAAAAAATCAGCTCCATAGGGGTGTCCTCAAACCTAAACTAGCATCTGGCACATAGGAGGTGTTCAGTCACTATTTGCTGAATGAATGAATGAATTGCAAATCTGAGCCACTGGAACATAGGAAGCAGTTGAGAGAGAAGTATAGGCAGAAATCTGGGGGCCTTTTAGGTCATGAATGAAGAGCTTGGATTGATTTTACCAACCTTGCCTGATTTCCTTGTTGTTGTTGTTGTTAAATGCCATCGAGTCATAGACAACTCATAGTGACACTATGAACGAAAGACTGGAACACTTGTATAATTTTCATCATTTCTCTGAGTTCCTAGATTTTCCAGAGGCAAGCTATTTCGGAAGTGGATGCCACTTTTTAACTGGGGAGATCCACCAAACACTGTCCACCTTGGGTAATCATTATCTCATTTGACACATCAGTGTCACAGTGTTTAGCATCACAGCAACCACAAGTTACCTCTATACAGCAAGTGAATTGACAAGTACTATACCACTTAGAAGAATGTTTGACCAAAAACAATTAAAACCAGGCCTGAGGGCTGAAAATTAAAATCACCTACCTTTGGCTTGGTAGCACAACTTTCTATTCACTATGCCAACAGAGCTCTCTCTATGTTGTTGTTGTCAAGTACCGTTGAGTCGTAGATGACTCATAGCGACCCGTACAGCCAATGGCCAGTAAATAATGCCCCAGAGTCTCACCAGAACCAGAAATCAAAACCTCTTTAGAGTCAAGACTGCTTCAGAATACTCCCCACCTGGATCCCAGTCCCTTACTGGTGAATTAATTCCTTATCCACACAAAACTCACCTATCTGTCCCCAACTTAGATGAAATCCTCACCTAAAATAGAAGTTCATACAGTATGACCTGTTATATCATCTAACATCTGTGTTCAAAAATTTAAGACTCAGCTACTCATTTTCTCATTAGTCATCAGGCACTCTAACAATTGTTTGAAGACAGCTACTTGTTCACTCAAGTCCAATCAAAGGCAGCCCCACCCTCCCCGTGCAGTCTGGGAACAGTTTGGAATTGAGAAAAGGTTGTCCCTTGAAGCATGACAGAGTGGCTGTTCTCTAATTCCTGGAATGCAGCAACTTCTAAAACAAATTCAGTGTCATTATGCAGAATAAATAGGTTCAAAAGAAGTTGAGGAATTCCAAACAAAGATGAGAACAAAGAAAATAATGAATTAATTTATTTATATTTTGTACAGTTGTTTCAAACAAACTATTAGTAGAAAAGATGGTATCTGGCAGTTTTTTTCCAGTCCCATACTTGCTTGGAATTATTACAATTTGGATTACTCATATTATCTCTGTGGTTTTAAAAAGGAAAAATGTTAATCAGTAAAAGCCTGAGTTTAAAAATTTCTTTCCTTACTTCACAGTAGGTTCATTTTCATGGTTCTTTAGGGTCTCCTAATAACTTGAGCAATGTTGTGAACCTACAGATTCTGCAAGAATTGGGAGTCATAGAACTTTAGAAAAGTCTGTTACTTCTGGTCCTTTTCTCCCTGTGTTGTTAAGATTCTGCATACATTTTGAAGGTATCATCATCAAACTCAAAGTCAATGACCCTGAGTTGGAATTGACTGATAGCTGAGGCTGCAGTGGATTTTCAGAGGCTGTAAATTGCATGGAAGGAAATTGTCTATCTCTGTCTTCAGGAGCAGCTAGAGGGTTAGAACCACTTGCCTTAGGGATTGGCAGCACAACTCTTTACCTATGAGACTATCAGACATAAATCTCAATATATGTGTCCCTGTAAATAACATAGGTTAGGGAGGTATCAAAATTGTATCTTTGTAAGATTATTTATTAACATCAACAAGATTATTTGGGTTATGGCTTGTCTAACTAGCCCTCTTCAAATGTTACCTTCTTTTTTGTGGTGTATGTATCTGCATTCAAAGAAGAGTTTTTCAGCATTTTTAATATGAAATATAATTCTAAAATTATTTGTTACTAAAATTCAGTGTGTTATTTGGTATGTGATATTTAAAAAATAAAAATATGTTTGAAGAAGTTTGGAGGAGTTAGGATTTATTAAAGACTTCAGCAAAGGACAGAAGGGCATTAGTGTGTCTGGGTGGAAAGATTTCAAATGTAAACTGCAATCTGTGAGGAAATTTCCAACTCCAATGGAAAGGGCAAATGGAAGGATGAGCACAGATGGCTGAGTTAGGTAAGTGACCCATCTATACAATAAATAAATTTAAAGCAAGAGGGGAGGGAAATATTTGGATTCTGTGTGGTTATCTAGTGCTGTTATAACAGAAGGGAATTCTGATGGCCGCGTGGTAAGGAGGTACGCTGCAATCCCAAATATCAGAAGTAGATGGCTTTAACAAGCAAATTTACTTGGTCAAAGTTTGGTGTCTCTAAGTCCAAGTTCAGAGGACTAGCTCTAGAGGAACCCTACCCCTTTCTGGAGAAAGGCCCTTGCTTGTTTCTTGGTTCTGTAAAGATTTCCATGTGTGTTGGAATCAACTTTTC
Source organism: Elephantulus edwardii (assembly GCF_000299155.1). NCBI lineage: Eukaryota > Metazoa > Chordata > Mammalia > Macroscelidea > Macroscelididae > Elephantulus > Elephantulus edwardii. The sequence goes on along the minus strand of NW_006399797.1, from coordinate 18,083,215 downwards.
CTTTTGTCTAGGAGATTGTGTCTCCGAAACTCTTGAGTCTAAAAGGATGTACTCCACTCCTGGTCTTTTTTTTGCAATTAACGGGGTCCTTCTTCTGTGGTCCTTTCTCCTATAAGATAAAGATGTGACTCAACAAGAGTATGGCTTGTATAAGAATGATGACTTAATTAAGGATGGGACTTAAGTCAATCTCTTATAAAGCTGTGACTCAAGATATAACCCAAGTTTTAACTCCTGAACATATACCAAAAAAATGGAGGGTAATTACATCAGATCACAACATGGAGGATAATCACACAATCCTGAAGCTAAACACATTTTTTGGGAGAGACGTTTCTATCCAAGAGATAGTTCCAAGTATGTATCTTTAGGCTAATGTGTCTGTACAGCATGTTAAAAAATCTGTAAAGATGTTTTAACATTTGTATTCTTAAAGCTCAGTAGTTAGAGCAGGTATTATTATGATTTTATAGATAAGAAAACCACATTGGCAAGACTCTGAAGATAAAATTAAAAAGTGATGTTTTGAAATTAAATAGGATGGTGTGGGAAAGACTCTTATAGAAGTTGAAAGCCTCTGAAGGTTGTAATGAATCTTGAAGTATCCAAGGAGAGGAGAGAACAATCTGTCTCTGATGATGCTGCAATGGAGAGGAAAAACTCTTTACTAAAATGAATATTTTACCTGAGTAGAGAATTAGGAAAGATTTGGGCTTTCTTCTTCAAAATTCTGATATTTTTTCATTCACCTTGGAGGTTTTGCTAGGCGCCCTGGTTGTGTAGTGGGTTAAGTGTTGGGTTTCTAACCAAAATGCAAACCTACTCTGCAGAAGAAAGATGGAGCATTCTCTTCCTGTTAAGACCTAGAGCCTCAGAAACTGCATGGAAGATAGCTTGGGAGTTGGGATCCACTTGATGACAGTGAGTTTGATATCTGCAGAGAGAGTGCTTGCTAACTTTGAGATCTGAGATCTCTGATCTGGCAGAGATTGTAGAGTTTCTGAAGGGTTGGACACTTCATTTTTTTCATTGAAAGGTTTTTTTAAAAGAAAATACATGTTTTTAAAGTAAAATTATTGTTCATTATGACCCATTCTTTTTATGCTTTTGCTCAAAGTATATGTGTTAATACTATAGCTTTGTGTATGACCTGTCTATTGGGGGAGGGGAAGCAGGGAAGATCATCCTTTTCATTGATTTATCTCTATAATTATTTTGTCTTGTAAATTAAAAATGTTCAGTGGAATTCCACTGCCCTCTTTCAGCATTTAAGGATGTCATCCAAAAACATCAATAAAAAATGTTTTCTGCTCTTCAGTAATCAGAAACTATTCTAAAATTCAACTTCCTATCTTTCCCAGCATCCATCTCATCTCTCCAATGCCTAATATGTCAATATTTATGCGTTCCATTTCTTTCTTAACAATTTCTAATTTTCCTTCATTCATGGCTCTCACATT
>NW_006399797.1:18080817-18081655 GCF_000299155.1 Elephantulus edwardii | reverse complement strand
ACGTCGACTGCCGACATTTTTCTTTTGACCAGTGTCTCTTAAGTTTAGTTGTACTGTCTCCAAGGGAAGGTGACGTGTCCTGTAGAACTCCCGTGTAGATTATGTTTCCCTTTCTGGCCTCACATAGCTAATATATAAATCCAGAACTTGAACCCTGATATGCTGGCTCTAACTACAATGTTGCCTCAACTACTCTACAGAAAGCATATTATTTTAAGATGGTATTAGTTGTTCTGAATTTCCATGTGATATTTCATTTAATTGTTGTCAACTGTTAAAGATGACTAAATATATTAAAACATACCTTAAAATCTCTGGAGTAATGATTAAATGAGTTGAAGTTTTAATGTGCAGAAGCTATTGGCAGCTATTTCTTTTCCAGTGTACTGAACATTTGGTGATAGGCTTTGATATTTAGCACCCAACCATTTGCAGTCTAGTTATTTCCAAGTATTAATGGTCAAGGGAAATTACTTAGATGGAGTGGACCAACCCAGGTCCCTGCACTTGATCTTCCTGTGTGGGGAGGTTTTTTAAAAATACTTTTTAATTGTGATCTTAACAAATGCTTACAGAAAACTTGAATTTTCATTCATTCATTGTTGCACATTTTCCTCCCTACCCCCCACCTGTAACCCCAGTTCGCCTTTTTAGGAATCTCTTCTGTTATTCTAACTTCTCTTGATTGATTGGCATTCTACAGAATACCTAGAAAGAAATAAAATCAAATTTGTCTGGATATAGTGGGGGAAGAAAAAAAGAAAAACTGCTTTGCCTTTTATTCTTAATAAAAGATACTGCTCATTTTAGAAGGAGAAATCAAACCCATTCTGTGTTA
>NW_006399797.1:18071100-18080717 GCF_000299155.1 Elephantulus edwardii | reverse complement strand
GACATCATGCTTGGGAGGGTTGAGGGACAATGCAGGAGGGGAAGACCCTCTATGAGATGGATTGATTAGGTGACTGGGGTAATTGGGATGGGTGTGTCAGAGGCGGTGCGTTTGGCGCAGGACAGAGCAGTGTTTAGGGCTATTGTGCATAGGGTCGCTATGAGTCGGAAACGACTCACTCGACGGCACATAACAACAACAACAACAACCTTTCCCAGCATGGCATCTACCACAGTGGGCTTGATCATGACAGAGATAGGACAGGATAGAGCAAAGTTCAGATCTCTTGGCTCTCCTTGAGTTGTAGACCACTTTATGGCACCCAACAGCACCATTTAAAGTCCAATTTCAGGCATTTAAGTTACTAAATGAGTTCTCGTGGCCTAGTGGCAAGAAGATGCACTGCAATCCTGAAGGCATGTGGTTCAAATCCACCAGCGGCTCCGTGGAAGAAGGAGGTGCAATCTCCTCCCATGGAATTAACTGTTTCTGAAAGCCCGCTGGAGGGTCAGCTCTGGGTCGGTTCTGACTCCATGGTACACAACAACAAAAGTTACTAAAAAGCATACAGTTAACCTGTAATATTGAGTTAGCTCAATTTCTCTAATGTTGCAGCGGGCTATCTTGTATCCTTCACACTTAGAGCCTATATGCTTGCTGTACTGATTGGTTAGTCATGGATGAGATGGTTCCAATCACTGACTGGTCAGGGATGAAGTTGCTTTGTTAATGGGTGACTAATTGGTGGTGATTACATTCCTTGTTGGTTAGCACCATTTGAAGAAGACAATGGTGAAAGCAAATGAAAGTCAAGTTGACAACGGACATTTTGAGTTTCTTTTTGTCTTGTTGGTGTGTGTGTGTGTGTGTGTGGGTGCATGTTGATACAAATGAGTGCTTTGAGGTGAGAAGGGCAAAAGTACTTTAAAAATTAAAAAAAAAAAAAAAAGTCTTCAGGAAAGAGTGCGGTGACCTGGGAAAATCTGCTGTGGTCAAATTTAATCCTGGGAAAAGGCGTCCTGGAGAAAGCAGATGAGGAAGACAGGAAGAGAGGGAGGGAGGGGGAGGCTCTGGGTGTGGAAGGAGGAAAGGGTCGGGGGTGGGGCCCGAGAAAGTGAGAGGGAGCTGGTACTAACTGTGGCGAAGAGGACCACGGAAAGGAGAAAAGTGAAAGCCTGGGAGGAGGAGGAGGAGGAGAGCGTGGCACGTCCAGGCCCGGACCCCTGCCCAGGAGGCGGCAGAGAGCGGCAGTGGGGGCAACTTGGCCCGCCGCGGGCCCCCTTGGCAGCCTTAGGCGTTGGTTCCTCAGGGATCCCTCCCTCCCCAGCGCATTGTTCCTTTGCCGGGAGACGAGGAAATTGCCTTTTGATTGCGGAAGTCCGTGGACGGGGCTCGGGGCGAGGCGGCGCGGGTCGGAATGGCAGCGTGGGAAGGGCGGCGCGCTGGCTGCCCCCGCTGCCTCTCGCGTCCTCAGCCCGCCTGGGGCGGCAGCAGCAGCAGCACCAGCGGCGGCGGCCACCGGGGGCACCGTGTGTCGCCAGCACCCAGGGAAGCGCGCTGCGCCCACAGGGCGCGCTAAGCGCGCGCAACAAGTAACCCTGTTCCTCTACTGGGGCTGGGGGGGGGCCCCGTGCCCAGAAGCCTCAAGACACTTCCCAGTGTCCGCGCCCCCTAGACTACCCCGAGTCTGAACCCCTGGTGTTTAATCTGAGTCTTAACCGCTGAGCGCAATGCTGAGCCATGGAGCGGAGTTGGCCTTGTGGATTGCACTGAGCTTGCTGCAGGTGAGTGGCCCATGGAGGGATCAGAGGCTGACGCGCCCCTATGAGAACCGAATTCCAACAGTACTTTCTTCCCCCTGGGTTGTGTTCTGACAAATGGGAAGGTCAGTTTTCTTCCCTGTATTTGGAAACTCCCCTTCTCTGCATCCCAGCCAAACACCTCATCCTGCTGTCAAAGGCAAAAATCTGTATCTCACTTCAGCTGTTCTCAAGGGATAGTACCTGGGGAGAAAGTTGCCACCTGCTTCCCCCACGGGCACCAGCCTTTACTCTAAAACTGAAGGGGGAAAGGATGGCCTGACAGTGGGGTAAAGCTTGTGAAGCTTGCTGGGCACTCAGGCTGGTCAGATCCCACTGTATGTTTCAGCTGTTGTCTTTGGTTCCTTTGTAGGCTGAAGTGGGAGAGCCAGTGAGATGCAATGTCACCGTGATAGAGACCAGCGTCTCCAGCCGGTCCATGTCTCTCCAGTGGAAAACTTTGGGGTCACCTTGTAACTTTAGCCTCATCTCTAACAGTGACACCGCGTGGTGTTACCCCATCCAGATAGGCAACTTCACCTATGAATGTAACCAGAAGGATCTGCAGCCGGGAACCGTCTATAACCTCAGGATTGTGTCTTTGGATGGAGAAGAGACAACTGTGGTCTTACAAACAGGTAAGGGTGGCAGGTGCAGTCGGGATGCCAGGCCACTCTGGACTGGACCCAGTCTCTTGAAGCTGGTGTTTCAGATGAATTTCAGGCATATTTTTTAAAAAAAAAAGTTTTTTAAAACCTTATGAAGATAATTTATGCAAAAAGGTTTTGATTCTGCTTAGATCTGGCCAGAAGTTACTTGGTTCGTATTCAGAAATGGCCTTAGGGCTGAAACAGAAGACTAGCCACTCGAGAGAGTGCAGCAAAGGAAAGATGCTTTGAGTATGGAGATAATTTGTTAAAATGATAATAGATTGAGCTTTCATTGCACTAAATGGTCAAATCTTACAATAACTCTAACGCTTTGAGAATAAATAATGCAGGTGGAGGGACTAGGAAGATATATTTCCTCAAGTCTGACTTTTAAAAACCAGGACATAAGATACTCAGGAATAAATAGAACTATTCATCGTGAGGGAATTTTACAAGTTTCTTGAAATTCAGGTGTGAAAATGATTTGTATCACTTGAATAACTAAAACCGCTTAATATCAGAGAACATCTGTTAGTTTCTCCATACTTCAAGACAATTATTTGTGTTATACTCTTTTATAAGTATTTGTATTTGTGAACTCAGTTTTGTTACCTGTAAAGCAAGTGTTAGACATTCAGTTCCAAGATCCTACCACATGCCAAAGACTGAGGTAGGGACAATCAGTCATGGTTTTTATCCTCATAGCCACTTTCCACCTGCACTCTAACTTCTCTAATGACTTTGATTCTTTATGATTTAATTTTAACCTGTTCCTGTCTTTTAATATATTCATCATTTGCTGAAATAGTAAAGCCTTACTTGAATCCAGAAGTTCAAATCTATGTGAAAATTTTGCAAGTATAGAAATGTGATATCCTTGCTAGTCTCTCATATTTCAACCTGTACAGAGATCATTTCTTCAGCTATAGATCTTTAAAGAGGTGCAAGACTTTTTAGTTCAGAGGGCAGCCAGGTCAGGAAATGTGCCTGGACTCATGTGTTCTTCAACCAACTGCTAATTCTCTTCTTTTTCTAAGAAAAAAAGATAGCAATCTCTGAATACATCACTTGATTTACTCCCAATGGAATGTGTTGATGATTTTTGAGATTTGTAAGAGCTTAAACTGAAAAGGACACTACTTGTGAAAATTTGGCTAAACCCTGGCCAAGTGTTTAAGTTATGCTGTTGATTTCAGTCTTTGTTGATTCCATCTAAAAGCAAAATGAAATTTTTAACGAGTAGTGTTCTTGTAAGTTTAAGCTCTTACAAATCTCATAAATCATCAAAACATTTCCGTTGGAAATAAATCAAGACATAATCAGGCATTCAGACATTTTTTTTCTTTAAGTCATAAGGTTTTGGTTATTTGTGGAAAGTCCTGTGAACATTATATTGCTAAAAACTGGCATACCCTAGAACTTTCATCAGGTGTTTGACCAACTGGTGTGTGTATAGAGTGGAAGAGAGTAATAAACTGGTGAACCTCTGGGGGCTCAGACAAAAAGATCGTAAGGAGGCAGTGTTTGTTTAGCCAAAAAGATATGCTTCTTAGAAATAATAAAAAAGAATAAGACTCACTCTGGGTGTTACTAGTTAGAAAGAGTTTTGAGTTAAACTATGCAAGCAGGTGTATCAAGCCCAAAGGAACTTATGAAATATAAGAAGCATTTGTATTTTATTGATTATATTGAGTAAAACAAGACTCCCATCAGCATTTACCATGTGCTAGCACTCAGGGTTCTCATCATATTCTTAAGAAGGTGCGTTATTCAGATACCTTTTCACTCTAAATGTTAAGAGCTTCATGATAAATGTGAAGAATGAGTGTTGCAAGTGGTGTTTATATAGTGATCATTTTCTTATTTATATGATGGCATAATCCTTCCAAGGAGTCTTTATATTTTTATAAGTAAAAATGTTCATATGATGGGATATTTTAAAAATAGTTTCATAGGGGATTTTGGGTTATGGTTATTTATTTTATCAGTGTTTTCTATGTTTTGAACATGTATGTGAAGTTTTCATTTACTTGGGGAGAAAGTACTAGTATCTGTCTATATAGAATACTGACGAAATGAGCTCTAGAAATCATACTTTGTGATTAAAGAAAGATAAACTAATCATATACTATTAAGTATGAGACAAAAATTGAAATTTAAAAAGAAAACAAGACGTTCAGATGTTCTTATGCTTTCCTAATTCCATTTTACTTGTCTTGCCTAGAATAAAGCAGGATGAGGCCAAGGCCTGGTCTGTCTTTTGTTTTTCAATAAATTACCAAAATAACTCGTTATTTTGGTGTGATACAGACATGGTCTTAAAAATCAACATATTTAATAAAATGAGAATATCCTAGCAACGTCAGTTTTCATGAGAGAGGTAAGGTCAACATCAAATAATATATTTGGATTCGTTTTCAGTTCAGCAAGCATTAATCAAGCATGGGGATACTGAGGGAAACTATGCCAGGGAGTGATTGGCAAGCTTATAAAGATGATGAGCAGATCATGGTCCCTGCCCTTGCACTCTTGTGGGCGAGTAAGAGATAATCATGATGAAAGTGTCGGTAAAGATTTACTCTTCTTTCCTGAGTAAGGACCTTTCCCGTCCTTATGTGTGCCTTGCTTGCTGACCTTAACAGAGAAGACATCTGTGGTTATATGGTTTATTTGATCATTAAATGGTCAATGCAATCAAAGTCAAATTACTTTGTTATGAGTGTACCAAAAAGTCACATGATGAAGATGCTGAAGAATTTGCAAGTACTCAGAATCTAGAACAGAAGTTGCAAATTGGTAGCCCATGTAGATGTCTACTACCCACTGCCACAAGCTGACTCTCATTCATAATGAACATTCATTCAATTTCCTGAGGCTGTGAATCCTTATGAAAAGAGACTAGCTTTTTCCCCCCTGGGGCACCTGATAGATTTAAACTGCTAATCTTTCACCTAGGAGCCAATACTATGGCACTGGAGATCCTTGTAGAGATGTCTGGGTGTCTGAGTAACAAAAAGCTTTTGTTTGGATCATGGAATGTTTGAAACAATTAAAATGATTTGCTAGCATTACAGTGAAAATATAAAAGCTTAGATGTATGAATTATCTTAAAACATTAGATATTTGGGGGGGAAATAGAGCTGGTATGACTACAAATGACTCTTTGGAGCTGTGTTGTAACTGCTTTATGTTCCAATTCACAGGAGTCTCCCTTGGTCAGTTCACGGATTCCCTTACTCTAATACATCTTTGTCTAATGTTAAATGCCAACTTATCCTAATGCTGTAAAGGAAAAGAGTCTTGAACATACCATGGACTGCCAAGAATATAAATAGGTCTGTCTTGGAGAGGGTGAAACCAAGTCTCTCCTTGGAGGCTAGGATTCTGAAGCTCTGCCTTACTTACTTAGGGCATGTGGTCAGGAGAGATCAGTCCTTGGAGAAGGACAGCATGCTCGGGAGGGTGGATGCACAGCACAGGAGAGGAAGAATCAGATGAGATGGATTGATACAGTGACCAGAGCAATGGAGGTTGGTGTGTTGGAATTAGTGAGACAGGCTCAGGACAGGAAAGGGTTCAGAGCTGCTGTATGTACATGGGGTCGCAGGTGACTCAGTGGCACATAACAACAATAACATACAATGACAGGTTTGGAAGCAGGAGTGGCATCCACTTCCTAAATAACAAGCCTCCGGAAACTCTATGAACTTTGATAAATGTTGATAGTTGTACAGGGGCTTCAGGCTTTTTGTTCATAGAGTCGCTATGATTCATGCTCAACTTGAAGGTAATCAACTCTAATGTTAGGTGTCAACTCAATGACACCTAACAGCAGCAACAACAATGCATCTGTTAAAGACACTTGAATTTGTGATTTCTATTTCAGAGATTGAATTTAGAACTTTGGGGACTACTTCTGTGGCTTAAGATAAGAAGTAGGTTTTGGGTTCCTAAGACAACATCTAACACATAGTTGTTGTTGTTGTTATTGTTGTGGTGGTGGTGGTGGTGGTGGTAGTGGTGGTTAGGGGCTGTCAAGTCAAGTATGACTGATAGCAACCCTATAAAGAAAAGATCTTAACCCTGTTCTATCCTGCACCATCCTCACAGTTCCTGACACAGGAGCCCATTGCAGAAGTCACCATGTCAATCCACTTGGTTGAAGGTCTTTCTTTCCTTCACCAACCCTCCACCCTTCCCACCATCATGTCCCTCTCCAATGTCTCCTAACAACATTCCCAAAATATATGAAGCAAAGTCTCATCATTCTTGCCTCCAAAGAGCATTCCTGCTGCACTTTCTCCAAAACATAGCTGTTTGTTCTTTTTGCCATCCTGATACAATGGATGGATAGGTGGATAAATTAATGGCCAAATGGGTGACTAAATGGATGGATAGTTAGATAGACAACTATTAAAATGTGAATTATCTTAATGTGTTATTTTAACATTTTAAAATAATAATATTTTAAGAATATTAATTTAGGGAGAGTGTTGGTCCTTGGATTATAGGCACATTTTGGAGGCTGGGAATAAAGTCTTGAGTTTAATGGTTCTTATGGTTTTAAGATTATCGTAGTGGCATTTGTGCTCTCCTTATTCTGTTTCAGCTACTAGTTAATTGATATAGAACAAAAGGACAAAAGACAGAGCTGTTTTGAAAGCAGACTTTTGGTTTTTACCCTGTTGTTGTTGTTAAGTGTCTTACTACATAAATTAAAATTTAGGAGTGGGGAGTAGGGAATCAACATTTTAATATGTATCAAAATGAGTCAATACACACTAGAATTAAATTTTTTTTCTTTTACTTGTTGACATCAAGATTTGGTCCTATTCCTCTTTATACATGGTTTAACGTGAAATTCTTAAGAATATTTACTGTCTTGCCCAGAGCAGAATAATACTTTATGTTTGTTTCATAATTTTATAGTCTCTGAAACCTTATTTAGTTGGTAATACTAAGAATTATGTATACACTGAACCTATCATCTAGTCTACTTGGATTTTAAGTTAAGTAAGTTACAGAGCCCAGCAAAGTAGTCTCTGAAGGAAAGGACTTTACCCATAAGAAGACCATACTAGCATCATTTTTCACTCTTGTCAGTCAGTTCTAGTTATTAACTAAGCGGGAGAAATCGCTCCTTTTCTTTTTTAATCTTCACAACAAAGCTATTGAGAACATTTAGAAAAGGCAGACTCTAGAATGCCTCATAATTACATTATGAAGGTAAATTGCCTCCACCTCTTACTGGCCAGGTTTCCTCAGCAAGATTTTTAAATCCTCTAAACTTGTTTCAAAGGAGTCGTGTTGGTGTGGGGTTAAGCACTAGCCAGAGGTGAGTGGTTCAAATCTACTGCACTATGGGACGATGTAGAAATCAGCTTCCATAAAGACTACAACGTGTGTGGCTTCTTGTGGAATTATGGAATTATTCGTAAATAATTTCTCTGTTTTATGTTCTAATAAACGTTGATGTCATCTTTGCCAAGAGAAAAATATTACAGCCTGAAAGTCACATAGACTCTTAAGAATCAGAATCAATTTGATGACCATAAGTTTGATCTCTTTATTTTGAGGTTTATTTTGTAACATAAAAATTGTTGTTGTTGTTATATGCTGTTGAGTCACCTGCAATCATAGCAATACTATGCACAACAGCCCTAAACTCTGCTCTATCCTGTGCCAGTCTCACTGTCTCTGACACACCCAACCCCATTACTCCAGTCACTGAATCAATCCACCTCATAGAGGGTCTTCCTCTCCTGTGCTGTCCCTTCACCCTTGCAAGCATGATGTCCCTCTCCAAGGACTGATCCCTCCTTGCAACATGTCGAAAGTATGTCAGACAAAGCCTCAGAATCCTTGCCTCCAAGGAGCCACCCGGTTTGACCCTTTCCAGGATGAACCTATTCATTTTCTTAGCAGTCCATGGTATATTCAATACTCTTCTCCAGCACCACAGCTCAAAGGCATCAATTCTTCTATCCTCCCAAGTCATTGTCCAGGTCTCTGAAGCATAGCAAGTGATTGCAAAGACCATAGCGTGTATCAAGCACACCTTAGTCTCCAGAGTGACACCATTACTCTTCAGTGCTCTGGAGAGGTCCCTAACCGCAGACTTTCCCATGGCAATGCACCTTTTAATTTCCTGGCTACTGGTGCCAACACTGTTGACTATGGAGCCAAGCAAACTAAAGCTGTGAACAATCTCAATCTCTTCAACATCCATTCTGATGCTGCCAATTGACCCAGTGATGAGAAACTTTGTCTTCTTGACATTGAGCCTCAATCCATATTGAAGGCTGCAGTCCTTGACCCTCTTCAGCAAGCGCTTAAGGTCCTCTTCAGTTTCATCAAACAGGGTTGTGTCATCTGCATAACCCAGATTGTTGATGAATCTTCTACCAATCCTGATGCCACACTTCTCCTCATAGAGCTCAGCTTCCTCGATAATCTGTTCTGCATATAGATTGAAAAGATATGGAGATAGGACACATCCCTTCCCAATTTTGAATCGTAGTGTTTCCTTGCTGTGTTCTGAGGACTGCCTCCTGGTCCAAGTATAGGTTTCTCATTAGCATGATCAAGTGTTCTGGGATTGCCATTCTTCTCAGAGTCAGCCACAGTTTGTTGTGATCCACACAGTCAAACACCTTTGCATAATCAATGAAACACAGATAGACATTCCTGTGTTACTCCCTGCTTGCAACCAAGATCCATCTAACATTAGCTACAATATTCCTAGTACCATGACTCCTTCTAATCCCAGCCTGGACTTCTGGCACTTCTCTGTTGATGTGCTGTTGATAGGGATGATAAGAATAATACCTATCTCCCAAAGTTATGAACTTTTAATGGACTAATAATGAAAATTTTGGTCACACAGTAAATATGTAGTAAGCTTACTATCATACTTTAGATGATAGGAGATTAATTATCTGAAGAATTAACTATATTAATTTACACATATTCACATTGTTGTTGTTGTTGTTGTTGTTGTTATGTGCCGTCGAGTCGTTTCGGACTCATAGCGACCCTACTATGCACAACAGCCCTAAACCCTGCTCTATCCTGCGCCCTCCTCATAGAGCCCAGCCTCTCGGATAATCTGCTCTGCATACATGTTGAAAAGGTATGGAGACAGGATGCATCCCTGGCGTACACCCTT
>NW_006399797.1:18060841-18068467 GCF_000299155.1 Elephantulus edwardii | reverse complement strand
GTAATCAGCATTCCCTTTAATAATTTCTAGCCTATACCTTGTCTTGTTCCATAAATAGTCCTTCACACTCACTCAGCACCATAATTTGATAAAATTCACGTCATCATCTAATTTAATTTATAAACATTTTAGAATGTAGCTCTAAAGGCAAGAATTCTTTTATAATATCATCTTTTAGAAAATCATTTTTATAATAATGAGTTTATAATATCATTATCATTATAGGAGCTCTAGTGGCCAAGGTTAAGAAACTGCACTGCAATTCAAAGGTACATGGTTCTAATCCACCAGCTGCACTTCAAGAAAGGATGGACAGCCTCTTCCCATGTGATCAACTGCCTCTGAAAACCCACCAGAGAGTGGTCTGTGGGTTGGGTCATCTCAGTGGTACACAACAATATCATTATCACACTAATCATTAAGGTAATTACTTGTTATCTTGATGGCTGGGTTTGGAAATGTACATCAAGGTATTGTGTTGTTTTTGTTGTGTACTGTTGATTTGGAATTGACCCATAGCTGACAGGTTTTCAGAGGCAGTTAATCACACAGGAGGAAATTGCCTATCTTTCTCCCACAGAGTGGCTGGTGGCCTCGAACCACAAGCCTTCAGGATTGTCACACAGCTTTGGGACAGCCACCTGATTGGAAATCCAGGATGCCTCTTTATGCTGAATTTATGGAGCACTTTTGATAAAACTGATAAAGCCTTAATTGTGAATATCAAATAATCAGAGGAAAGCTCCATTATTAAAGAACATGTGTGGGGTGCCTGTCTCCATAGTTGTTTGGGTACCCTCAGTGATGGCAGTTCTCTTAACACTAGAAGTGAGCTTTGTAACACCCTCTCACTCATGAATGCCTCTTCTCTTTGCTTTTTCACTACTTTCCACACTTGTTCAGGGTCACCTCTGAGATCCAGGCCGTGAGTAGCATTCTCTACTTTGCATATTTAGCATTGATACTGGCCTGCATTACTGTTTACAAGAGAAACAGCAACATTGACACTAACTACCATTACTGAGTTCCCATCATGAGCCTGAGGCTATGCTACCTCTTTACTGTCCGTTAACACAACTCTATAAAGTAGAAAGTGACAGCCAGTTTCACACATAAAACAGCAGAGGATCGGGGAGGGTAAGCAATGGTGCCTAAATCCACCTTTGTGCCAGCCTGATTTTTCATATTTCTGTTTACTCTTTCCTTATATAGATGTCTTAACTCACTGAGTAGATTTTAGACTCTCAGAAGTTAGGGCATCTATTGTACCTAATCTAATAGCCCACACATGACATGGCAATTACATGATTGTTAATGATGCAAGTGATTGATTGTCAAAACTGCTTCAATTTTCCTTAGAAGGTTGATAAAACTTGAAAATACCCTTATTATCTTGGAGTTTAGATGTTAACTAACTTAATACTCAATCCTTTGCAGTCTCGGTGTTAGGTGCCTTGAATCGAGTATGACTCATTGGGTCCCAATAAACAGCAGATTTGAAGCCTGTCCAATCTTGTGCCATCCTCATCATCTCTGACACACTTGAGCCTCTTGCTGCAGTCACTGTGTCCGTCCATCTCATTTGAAGGTCTTTGTGCCTTTCCCTGACCCTTCACCTTTCCTAGCATGATCTCTCTTTTCAAAGAATAACTCTCCTAGCAACATACTCAAAATCTATGAGATGAAGTTCCGCCATCTTTGCCTCTAAGGAGCGGTGTATTCTAGCTGCACTTTTCCCACCATACATGTTTGTTTTTTGGAAGTTCATGGGATATTCAGTGCTCTTCTCGAACACCACACCTCAAAGGCATCAATTCTTCTTCTGTCATCCCTTATTTATTGTTCAATTCGCATATTCATAGAAAGTGATTGAAAAGACCATTACTTAAATCAGGCATTCCTTTGTCTACAAAACTGACATCATTGTAATCTAGATAGTACAGAGAGGTCAAATTGGGCCACCTTAATGGAGTGAATCATTCTGTTTTACTGCCCCTGATCTTCCTTTGTTTAGTTAGGAAACCCCTTCTAGTTATTCAGTAAATCAGACTAATTAAATTTATTACTTGGATTTTATATCTCTTGTGTAAAGATGTTAAATCTAAGCCTCCAAACTTTCCTTAAAGAGAATTATCCTTTCTCATTACCTTATTGCTTACCACAACTTATTCCCATCCAAGAGAACTACTTTGTTAACAAATACCGAGTCAGTTTCTATATCTTTGCCATATAACTTTCAAGTTGATAACTCCTTTTCTGTAAAAGTATGTGGTCAAAATATGGAAGATACTTAATGTTTCTAGGTGGTTAAAGATGGTAGATGGGAGAGACAGATAAAGAGAGTATTTGGCAATAATGAAGGAAAGGAGACTGCCTAGAAAACTCTTGAAGTAAAAGCAAACAGTGATGGAACTGTAGATAAAAGCAATAAAAATAGCAAGGGGTAGGCAAAACATTGATCGCAAAACATACATAATACTTTTTTTAAAAAAATCAATGCAACTGGCACAGAATTCTATTTATTTGTTATTATTACTCATTTTAACTATGCTACAATAGCCAAGCCACCTAGTGCAAAATTCCATAAATGTGCATGTTATTTCCCATAGAGACATTTGGCTTGAGTTTTTTGTTCCAAATATGCAATCGACATAATTTTCCACCCAGGGACAGATGAGGTGTGATAGGAAGGACATGATTTAGAGCCAGATGTTAGGAGCTCAGAAGTACTGCCTGGTACCTGCCTGAGATAAGCAAGTCACTTTGTGTCTCTGAGTAGCCGTCTGATAGAGCATATTGTAAACTGTCAGATTCTACGCAAATCCAATGTGGCGCTATGACACCTGCAAGGAAAGCTCTTGGCACCAGTCGCTGAACTGCCTGTACTTTTGTTAGAAGCTTGAATTTATTTCTAGAATAAGCACAGCCATTTCAGATTCTAAGCACTGTACCAATGTATACTGATATTTTTATGACAATAAATAAACTAATAAGTGACTACATATGGAACTAAGTAATACTTCTACTATATGGATTACTTTTCTTTTTCTTCCTAGGTCACATAAAAAAAGGAAGAATTCAGGATTTTGTCTTTTCCTTGAGAACAGAAAACTTCAGTTGTTATCAAGGCTATTTATGAAATTCTAGAGCTGCCTAATACCCATGTTGTTGTTGTTGTTGGGTGCTTTCAAGTCTTTTTCACCTCATAGTGATCCCATGTGACAGAGTAGAATTGCCCCATAGAAATTTATAGACTGTAATATTTATGCAAGTGAATTACTCTTCCCTTGTTTTCATGTGCCATCAAGTCAGGACCAAATCATAGCAGGCCCTCCACAAATCTCACAGGAGAGGAATGCCTATCTTTTTTTCTCTCAGAGAAGCTGGTGGGTTCAAACTGCTTGCCTTTGGGTTGGCTGTGTAGCTCCTTATACATGAGTTTTCAGCCAGCCTCTTAACTGTTGGCCCTGGAACCCATAGATTTATTCAACTCCAGCAGATGAATATTGTAGAACTTTGTATTTGATATTTTAATTCCAAGTCTATTTTCTGAAACAAAGAAGGATACAGCTGTTTTACTTTTATGGTTAATGATAAATTTTTGATATTTGGTTTTTTACAGTTCTCATGTTTTCTACTACTTCCCTAGTTATTAGTGTATGGAATAAAAAAAAATCTTCTAGAGAGTCTAGAAGAGTCTATACATGCACACACAGGTGATCTTGATACCTCTGACAAGCAGCATTGTCAAGTGGCTTTTTTTTAAGTGTCCTCTTGCAATTGGAATAAAAACAAATAAGAACAAAAGAACTTTTATGTATTCAAAAGACATCGCTGACAAAAAGCTCACAAGAGCTGTGGGTCATTCAGAAACACTACAGGTGTATTACAACCTGTGATCAATCTGATGACAGATCATTCTGTCATATAATCAGAGAATTAGAAGTATAGCATTTAATACCTGAATACCTTCTAAAAGGTATTCAGAATCTCAATACATATGGAAAAAAATAACACTTCTAATCAAAATGTTGGTGGTGGTGTTTACCATTGAATATGAACTGGCACATAGCTGACCCTCTGGTGGATTTTCAGAGGTAGTTAATCACACAGGAGGAGTTGTTCTCCCACAGAGCAGCTGGGGGATTCAAACCACAGGTCTTCAGGATTGCAGCGCAGCTTCTTGTCACAAGGCCACCAGAGTTCCCTAAATAACTATTGTTGTGTGCGGTAGAGTTGGAACTGACCCACAGCTGACCCTTCAGTGGGTTTTCAGAGGCAGTTAATCTCACAGGAAGAGACTGACCATCCTTCTCCCATGAAGCAGCTGGTGGCCTCTAACTGCATACCTTCAAGATTGTAGTGCAGCTTTTTGCCACAGGGCCACTAGAGCTCCCTAATTAACTGCTGTTGTGTGCCATCAAGTCAGAACCAACCCATGGCTGACCCTCACCTCCAGTGGATTTTCAGAGGCGGTTAATCACACAGGAGGAGGTTGCCAATCTTTCTACCACAGAGAAGCCGGTTGATTTGAATGACATGCTTTGGGATTGCAGCGCAGATGTGGTGGTGGTGGTGGTTGTTGTTGTTATGTGCTGTCAAGTCACCTCAAACTCATAGTTAACCTATGTACAACAGCCCTAAAACCTGCTCTACCCTGTGCCAATCTCACTGTCTCTAACACATCTACTCTCATTTCCCCAGTCACTGAATCAATCCACCTCATAGAGGGTCTTCCTCTCTTGCGCTGTCCCTCTCCCTTCCAAGCATGATGTCCCTCTCCAAGGACTGGTCCCTCCTTGCAACATGTCAAAAGTATGTCAGACAAAGCTTCAGAATCCTTGCCTCCAAGGAGCAGCCTGGTTTAACCCTCTCCGGGATGAACCTGTTCTCCTAGCAGTCCATAGTATATTCAATACTCTTCTCCAACACCACAGCTCAAAGGCATCAGTTCTCCTCCTACCCTCCCTAGTCATTGGCCAGCTCTCTGACGCATAGTAAGTGATTAAACAGATGTAAATTGGAGATAAAGTCTAATGAAAATAGCTACTAAAATATTAAACCCTTTTTTTCTTTAAAGGAAAGAAAAAGCAAGCAGCCAAGTCTTCACTGGACTTGGGTTGAACCATATCTCTGAAAATTGTTTCACTGGTGCAGCATGCTGTGAGGTAGTGGACAACTGCCAACAAAGGGCTTTATCACAGTACAAATGTGGTTGTAAGTGTTTGTTTCCAGTGCAAGTTCTCGCAGCCCAGGCACTTCCCAGGCTCATTGTTCCTTTGTTCTAGCGGATGTACAAAGGATTGACTGTTTTGTTTTTTGGCTCAGGGAGATCAGATAAAGTCTGCATTTATGAACTTCACCCTCTAGGCACGCAACCTTAAAATTCAATTTCTATCACTCTTATATTGTAGGTTACATATGTTTAGTTTATACTGGTTGCAACATCATTCTCTTTAACCTTTATCTGGTTTGGTAGTAGACATAGAGGACAGTAGTGATTCCTTTTGAACTAGCACTGGATATCCTTGTCCTTAAACAGCTACTTAAGCAAGAAGGCATCTCAGATGGATGTTCTTGCATTTCCTTTGGTATCTTAGTGATCTAAAACTTCTTTAACAGAAATACCACAATAGGTGGCGTTGACAAACAACCTTATTTCCTCAAGGGAAACTAAAAGTCAGAATTCAAGGCACTGCCATTTTCCCCTCTACTGATCCCTGTCTCCTGTGAGATTTTGCCTCGAGGTAATCTTTCCCTGGTGGGGCATCTCTCTTCTCCATCTCTGCTTTCTCATTTGCTTCTTAATCTATTTTATATCTCAAAAGAGATTGATTTAAGACACACCCTACACTAATGCTGTCTCATTAATATCATGGAGAAAAACTTTCCAAATGGGAATATAATCACATGTATAGGGGTTAGGATTTATGTTATGTTACATAATTTGGACAGAAATGGTTTGATCTGTACACTTGGCTCCTAGGATCTTGTAATATTGGACTGTTTTCTTCTTACCAGACCCCAAAAAATCTTTTAGCAAGGGAAAATTACATTCTTTCCTTCTATTGTGCTATCATTCATGATAGACTTATATAGGATAAAAATTTAAATAATATTGCCAAACAAAAAGCATTCCTTTTCCTCAAGGAGCTAAAACTGAGTTTGTTGTGCTTGGATGATGATGATGATTATTATTATTATTATTATTATTAAGTATTATTAATAATTCTTTTGCCTGAGTTAGAAAGCTCATAGGAATAAATTGATAAGATTTTATCAAAGCTTTCTTTAAAAGAAGACAAACCGATCAGCTTAGCTTTCAAAAAATTGTTTTCAGTCTTGTCTCTGTATTGTCAGTGATGTTTTTACAATAAATTAGATAAATATATTTAAATATATATGTCAGCTACTCTAACTTGTTAATTGCTAAAATACATCCTTACAACAGGTGTTGCTTTTATACTAGTTGGGCAAATCTAGGCAGGTTAAATAACTAACCTAGAGTCTTGACTGAGGGTGATAGAACTGGGATTTGACTTTCATACAGCCTGATTCCAAACCCCACACTCGATACTAGTAAACCACTTACTTGCTTCTTGCATCACAATATCGTCTCTTGATTCTTGTTGCCTTTAAACAACTCAACTCAACTCATTGCTGTCAATTTGGAAATGACTGGTAGCTGATCCTCTAGCTAGTTTTCTGAGGCTAAAATTGCTTGGTGACTGCTGGATTTGAAGACCGTGGTGATGCCATCTTTGGGTAAACAGTGCAGCTTCCTATAGACTAGGGGTCATTGGATCAATTTGGACTCCTTGTGATTCCCTGTGAGCGAGTGAAACTGCTCCATTGTGTTTTCTAGACAAGGTTGAAATCTTTTCAGAAGCAGACGGAAAGATCTTTCTCCTATGGAGCCACTGGGTGGGTGCAAATCACCATCATTTTGGTTAGCAGGTAAATGCTTCATCATTTTGTAACCAGAGCAGTAAACTGATCAGTGGATTGATAATGATAATAACCAAACTGCATACTTATTCCAAGCTGTTGTTGTCAGGTGCCATCAAGTTGCCTACGACTCATAGTGACCCTAAGTACAACAGCTCTGAAGCCTGCCCTGTCCTGAGCCAGTCTCGCTGTCTCTGACACAAGTACCCCCATTGCCTCAGTTACTGTATCAATTCATCTCATCTGGGGTCTTCCTCCTGTGATGTCCCTCTACCCTTCATATTAGACATTATTCTAAGCACTTCATAAATAATATTTATTTCAATCCTGCTAAAAACTGGTTTTCTTGAGATTGGTTTTTGGGTTGTTTTTTTAAGCAATTTTTCTAGAAATACACATCATTAACAGCATTTATAAATGATGGAGCAGAAAGATGAGGTTAAGTAATAGATCAAAGTGACAAACTTACGAAGTAGCAGCGCAGCTGACTCTAGAACCTATACTTCTCGGGTAAAATGAAAGACAATACTGCGATAAAATTCACATGACTTTTGTATCCTCAATATACCTGTGCTTTGGACTCCTTCCAAGTAGTTTTAAGATTGCAGCTGCCTTGACTTACTTGTTGTTGGGTTGGTTTTTTGTTTTGGTTTTTTGTTTTTTTGTTGTTTGTTTTGG
>NW_006399797.1:17985903-18059472 GCF_000299155.1 Elephantulus edwardii | reverse complement strand
CTATGAGATGGATTGATTCGGTGACTGGGGTAATCGGGATGGGTGTGTCGGAGGCGGTGCCGTTGGCGCAGGATAGGGCAGGGTTTAGAGCTGTTGTGCATAGGGTCGCTATGAGTCGGAAACAACTCGATGGCACATAACAACAACAACAACATGAGATCTCAAGAGCAGATAAGATTCTAATTTTTAAAGATTGGTTGATATAAAAGGTCATTACAAAGGCAAGGAAGAAACAACAAAAAAAAGGAAGGAAGAAATGCTGAGGCAAAAGACTTGAACAGAAGATTTCAAAGGACAGCTCAAGAAGAAAAGCTAATTATTATAAAGAAATGTGTGGAGCTGGAGTTAGAAAACCAGAAATGAAGAATACCCTAGGAATTTTTCATGCTAAAAGAACTGTAGAAAAAATTCAAGTCTTGTGTTAAAATACTGAAGGATTGTATAGACAAAATATTTAATAATGCAGTAAACATAAAAAAGCAAAAGATGGAAGGAATATGCAAAGTCATTGTACCAAAGAAAACTGGTCAACACTGAACCATTTTTAGAAAGTAACATCTGATTAAGAACCAATGGTCACAAAAGAAGAAGTTCAAGCTACACAGAAGGCAATGGCAAAAAATAACACCCTAGAAACTGATGCAAACCAACCAAGGTGCTTTAGCAAATGGGTGCAGCCCTGGATGCTACCTGTCCAGCTGACTGGAAGAGATTTGTATTTGTTCTCATTCCAAAAAAAAGATGATCCAATAAGCGTGGAAATTTCCAAATATTATAGTTAATATCACATGCAAGTAAAATCTTGCTGGAGATTATTTTTTGTTTTTTTAAATTTTGTTTTATTAATTTTAATGAAAATTTACAGAGATTTTGGATTTCCATTCATTCATTGTTGCAGAAGATTATTTTTCAAAGTCTGGAAGAGTACATTGATAGAGAACTGCTAGAATTTCAAGCTGGGATTAGAAAAGACTGTAAGACAACAGGTATCATTCTTGATGTCAAGTTACCCTTGTCTGTAAGCAGAGAACACCAGAAATATGTTTGTAGTGATGCTGTTATATGTCTTTGAGTCAACTATAACTCATACTGACCCTATGAACAATGGGTTTTAACTTTAACCTATCCAGAAGTAACCTTACCACCTCTGACACCCCTAACCCCACTGCCACAGTCAATGTCAATCCATATCATCTAGAGTCTTCCTTTCCTGTGCTTACCTTCTACCTTTCCAAGAATTATGGCCTTTTCTAAAGACTGGATCCTCCTGAAAAAATGTCCAAAGCATGTGAGATTTAACTTCAAAATCCTTGCTTTCATAGAACAACCTGGTTTCGCCCTTTCTAGGATAAACTTGTTTGTTCTGTTGGCAGTCCATGGTATATTAAATGCTCTTAATCCAACATCACAACTCAAAGGCATTCATTCTTCTGACATCTGTATTTATTGTCCAGTTCTCAGATGCATAACAAGCAATTGAGAAGACTATACTTGTATCTGGTGCACCTTAGTCTCAAAACTAACATTATTGCACTTAAGCACTCTGGTGAAGTCCCTGACAGATTTTCCTAGTGCAAGTCATCTTTTAAATTCATGACTGCTGATGCTGAAAGCATTGATTGTGTATACAAGCAAGAGGAAATTGTTAACAATCTCAGTCTCTTCTCCATCTATCACAATACTGCCTTTTAGCCCTTTGGTGAGGATCTTTGATTTCTTGATGTTGAGATGTAATCCATAATAAAGGCTGCAGTCCTTGACCTTCTGAAGCTTCAAGTTCTCCTCAGTTTTCAGCAAGCAAGGTTGTATGGCATTTTTTTCAGCAAGCAAGGTTGTGTGGCATTTTTATAATGCAAGTCAAGTCTGTCTCCAATCCTGGTGCTACATTCTTATTAATAAAGTCAAGCCTCCTGAATAATCTGTTCTGTATCTCGGTTGAAAAGAAATGGAGAAAGGACACATTCGTGATGAACACCTTCCTTGATTTCAAACCATGCAGTGTTCCCTTGCTCTTTTTGAACAGCATCTTTCTGGTCCAGGTAGAAGTTTCAGATGAGCACAATCAAGTGTTCTGGGATTTCCATTCTGCTTAATGTTAGCCACAAGTTGTGATCCACACAGTCAAGTGCCTTTGCATAGTCAATAAAACATCAATAGACATCATTCTGGTACTCTATGCTTTCAGCCAAGATCCATCTGATCAGCAATGATATCCTTAGTGTCATGGCCTTGTCTAAACCTAGCCTGTATTTCTGGAAGTTTTATATTGATGTACTGTTCTGGTAGTTTTTGGATAATCTTCAGCAAGATTTTGCTTGCATGTGATTATTTGATAACTTCCACATTCTATTATAGTTTTTTGGAAATGGGACTAAATATTAATCTTTTCCAGTCAGTTGGCCAGATAGCTGTTCTCCAGATTTCTTGGCTCAACCTTGGCATCCAGGACCGTATCTGTTTGTTGAAATATTTGGTATTCCATCAATACCTGAGGCTTATTTTTTACCAATTCCTTCACATCAGCTTGAAATTCCTTATTACCATTAGTTTTTGACCATATGCTACTACCTGAAATGGTTCTGTGTCAACCAACTCTTTTTGATACAGTGACTCCATGTATTCCTTCTGTCTTCTTTGGATGGTTCCTGGACCATTGAAGATTTTGCCCATGGCATCTTTAAGTATTCCAACTCTACGCTTGAATTCATTCCTGAGTTCCATCAGCCTGAGAAACAGCAAGTTCTTCCTTTTTTTATTTTCTGACTCAAACTTTTTGCACATTTCCTCATAATATTTTGCTTTTTCTTCACAAGCTCCCCTTTGAAATCTTATTTTCAGCTCTTTAATTCTTCATTTCTTCTCTTTGTTTTGGCTTCTTGATGCTCTAGTGCAATATTCAGAGTCTCTTCTGACATTCATCTTGGTGTTTTCTTCCTCTTTGCAATAACCTTTTGCTTTCTTCATGGATGATGTTCTTGATATCATCCCAATAGCTCATATGGCCTTCCTTTGGAACTAGTGTTCCATTCCTCAAATCTGTTCTTCAGATTGTTTTTAAATTGAGGTTGTGCGATAGACTCAAGGTCATTATTTTGTTCTTGTGGATGTGTTTTCATCAATTTATTTTGTCTACTCAGACAATAGATAGTAAGATAGATAGATAGATAGATAGATAGATAGATAGATAGATAGATATTTTCCAGCCTGTGTGGGTCCTTGTAAAACTGGGTATAATTAATAATTTCTTTCTTCATGTTCTAATAAATGGTTGTATCATAATTGGAAAGAGGAAAATATTATGGCCTGGGCAAATAGGGACTGGTTGTTGTTGTTGTTATGTGCTGTCAAGTCATTTGCGAGTAATAACCTTATGTATTCTAACTCTGAACCCTGCCCTATCCTAAAACACAGATAGAGATTCATCTGGTACTCTCTGCTTTCAGCTGAGAACTGTTACCTGCTTTTGTCTGCATAGACAGAATATGTGTTGTTATATGCCATCAAGTTTCCTGCAACTCATAACAATCCTATATGTAATAGCTCTGAATCCTGTCCTATCCTGAGTTAGTCTGACAATGATACAACTACCCCCAGTACTCCAGTTACTGTGTTCATCTGTTTCATCCGAGGTCTTCCTCTCCTATGCTGTCCCTCCAGCCTCTCAAGGATCATGTCATTCTCCAAGGACTGTCCCTCCTAGCAACATGCTGAAAGTATGTAAGACAGAGCTTCAAAACCCTTGCCTCCAAGGAGCAGCTCGGTTTCACCCTCTCCAAGACATACCTGTTCTTTCTCTTAGCAGTCCATGATATGTTCAGTTCTCTTCTCCAGCACAACATCTCAAAGGCATCAATTCTACTTCCATTATCCTTAGTCATTGTCCAGCTCTCTGATGCATAGCAGTAATTATGAAGATGATGGCTTGGATCAGATGCATCTTAGTCTCTAGACTGACATTCTTGCTCTTTAGTTCTCTGGAGAGGTACCTAGAAGCAGATTTGGCCGAAGCATTTCATCTTTTGATTTTCTGACTAATGGTGTGTCAAGAGTTCCTATTTATTTTAGGATTCCAGCAGCTCCAAAATTTATCATATGCTTAATTCCCAGAACTGACATTTATAAAATCTAATAACATAAAGAATCTGAGGTAGTGGATAGAATCCATTTTGGTAAGGGTATGTATTTGGAAGCAGGAGTGTCATCCACTTCCTAAACAACATGTCTCTGGAAACTCTGTGCACTTTGATAAGTGTCAGTAGTTGTAGAGGGGCTTCAGGCCTTTTGTTCATAGGGCTGCTATGAGTTGTGCTCAACATGATGGCAATTAACAACAACAACAATGATGTAGTGCATAGAAAAAAGACTGACATTATTAACTATTTCATCTTACTTGGATCCACAATCAACCCACTTGGTACCAGGAATCAGGAGATCAGGAGACATATTGTACTGGGAAAGTCTCCAGTCAGGGATCTCTCCAAATTACTAAGGAACAATGATGTCAGTTTGAAGACTAAGGTGTGTCTAATCCAGGCCATGATCTTTTCAATCACTTGCTGGGAGAATTAGATCTGAGAACTAGACAATTAATAATGATGACAGAAGAAGAAATTAATGTCTTTGATTTTTGATGGTGGAGAAGAGTGCTGAATATCCCATGGACTGCCAAAAGTGTAGCCAGAGTGTTCCTTCAATACAAAGATGACAAAGCTTCATCTCACACATGTTGCTAAGAGAGGCTATTCCTTGGATAGGGACATCATGCTTGGAAAGGTGGAGAATTGGCAAAAGAGAGGAAGATCCACAACAAGATGGTTTGATGCAATGACTACTGAATTAGACTCAAGTGTGTCAGAATGTACGAAGGTGGCACAGGATAGGACAGGATTGAGATCTGTTGTTCATAGTGTCACTGTGGGTCATACTCAACTTTATGGCACTTCACAATATGTAGTTTAGATTTTTCTGGATTTTTTTAATTACTTTTAAGATTTTTCTGGATTTTTTTAATATCTAAGACCCACCCCAGATTGTATATGCTTTCTATTAAAACACCACTTACAACACTATAAAAAGTTCAGTACAAATTTGAAATGTTTTATTCATTAATTTATTGTCCTGTGAGATTTTCCATATTTACTCAGAAATAGCCTTAATGTTTGTCAGTTTGAAAGATTTGGTTAACATGCAACCCAAGGAAAATAGAACCTTACATGGATTTCCAGGGCAGTCAGAGTCATTGTTGTGGAGTGGGAACAGACCATAGCTGACCCTCCATTGTTTCGGAGGCTGTAAATTGCATGGGAGGGAGATTACCCTTGTTTCTCCTGAGGATCATTCAGCTGGTAGATTGAAATGGTCACAGAGGCACAGATTTTAGCTTTCTCTGAACTTCATCATCAGAGCTCCCAGAGGGCTGAATCCAAGCTACTAGACCACCGGGGACTGTCTCCAAGGCCAGAAATCCTTAATTTTAAAAGTTTTGTTAGAAAAAAGTTCAAGTAAAAGAGATTCTCATTTGTTTGTTTGTTTGTTTTAATCAACTAGTAAGTTAAGAAGTAAAGTGCTAGTTTATTTCAGGGGCAGCAAACAGAGATTATCCTCAGTTTCAAGCACAGTCCAATTCCATTGGTCATTTCTGATATAAGTCAATCTGGAGAACAACCACTTGGCCAACTGACTGGAAGAGATCTATATTTGTTCCCATTCCAAAGAAAGGTGACCCAACTGAGTGTGGAAACTACAGAACAGTGTCATTGATTTCACATGCAAGCAAGATTCTACTGAAGATTATCCAAAAACGATTAGAACAGCACATCAGCAGAGAACTGCCGGAAGTCCAGGCGGGGTTTAGAAGGGGTTGTGGTACTAGGGATATTGTTGCTGATGTTAGATGGATCTTGGCTGAAAGCAGAGAATACCAGAAGAATGTCTATCTGTGTTTCATTGATTATGCAAAGGCATTTGACTGTGTGGATCATAACAAACTGTGGCTGACTCTGAGAAGACTGGGAATCCCAGAACATTTAATTGTGCTAATGCGAAACCTATACTTGGACCAAGAGGCAGTAGTCAGAACAGAGTAGGGTAACACTGCATGGTTCAAAATTGGGAAGGGTGTACGCCAGGGATGCATCCTGTCTCCATACCTTTTCAACATGTATGCAGAGCAGATTATCTGAGAGGCTGGGCTCTTTGAGGAGAATCGTGGCATCAGGATTGGTGGAAGATCTATTAACAATCTGCGTTATGCAGATGACACAACCCTGCTTGCTGAAACTGAGGAGGACCTCATGCACTTGCTGCGAAGGGTCAAGGACTGCAGCCTTCAGTATGGACTGAGGCTCAATGTCAAAAAGACAAAGATTCTCACCACTGGACCTTTGGCAGTGTCAGGATGGATGGCGAAGAGATTGAAATTGTTCACAGCTTCAGTTTGCTCAGCTCCATGGTCAACGCTCTTGGCACCAGCAGTCAAGAAATCAAAAAGCGTATCGCGATGGGAAAGTCTGCTGTTAGGGACCTCTCTAAAGTACTCAGGAGCAACGGTGTCTCTCTGGAGACTAAGGTGTGCCTGATACAGGCCATGGTCTTTGCAATCGCTTGTTATGCATCAGAGAGTTGGACAATGACTAGGGAGGACAGAAGGAGAGTGGATGCTTTTGAGCTGTGGTGCTGGAGAAGGGTACTGAATGTACCATGGACTTCCAGGAAAACAAACAGATTCATCTTGGAGAGGATTAAACCTGGCTACTCCTTGGAGGCAAGGATTCTGGGGCTTCGTCTGACATACTTTGGACATGTTGCCAGGCGGGATGGGTCCTTGGAGAGGGACATCATGCTTGGGAGGGTGGAGGGACAGCGCAGGAGGGGAAGACCCTCTATGAGATGGATTGATTCGGTGAGTGGGGTAATTGGGATGGGTGTGTCAGAGGCAGTGCGGTTGGCCCAGGATAGAGCAGGGTTTAGGGCTGTTGTGCATAGGGTCGCTATGAGTCAGAAACGACTCGACGGCACATAACAACAACAACAACCTCTTTTTTTAATTACCACCATAGAGTCAATTCTGGCTGATAGTAACACTATAAAACAAAGTAGAAGAGGCCCATAGAGATTCAAAGCCATCAGTCTTCACAGAAATAGAATGCCCCATCTTTCCCCCATAACTGGCAAGTATATTTTAGTACTGTATATAATGATAAGATCTGGAAAAAGAAAAACCCACAAGGGAAGTTTCTCATAACTTGAGTAAATAGTAAATCAGAGACTTACCTGAACTTGAAGTTTTTCAGAAAGCTGAACCTGGATTGCAGCAAGATAAACACAAAATTAAAAAAAATTTTTTTTTAAAGCCGTACCCTCTCTCTTGCTTTTTGTCTTGCAGATCCTTTGCCTCCTCCTAGGTTTGAAGTCAACAGAGAGAAAACCACTTCAACCAGCTTAAGCGTTTGGTGGACTCCTTCTCCTGGGAAAGTTACCTGGTATGAAGTACGCTTGTGTGATGATAACAACCAAAAGATACAGGAGGCCCGAATTCCGGAAAATAGTTCCTCCACGGAATTTACTTTTTTTAACCTCACTGCTGGTAATAAATATAATGTTGCCATCACAGCTGTTTCTGGAGAGAAACGTTCCTCTATAATTTATACCAATGGATCAACAGGTAAGAGCTATTTACATATAATTGTATATTATGTATGATATTTCTGAAGTTTTATTTTATCCAATTTCCTCCCCAGACAAAAAGGAGAAAATGTAAGGGGTAGGGGTGAGAAGGCTGTGATACAATGGACTGAACTGAAAATAATGATCCAGATTGTGCTGCTTACTTGCTGGATGAATTTGACCAAATTAAAAAATTGGATAACTCTCTAGGACTGGCGTTTTCTCCAGTTTTAAGTGGTTTCTTCCTAACGGCACTTGTGAAACAAAACCTAGGCAATGGGACTTTTTTTTTTTGCCTTCTTGGTACAGTGGTTAAGCTTTGGATTGTTAACCACAAGGTCAGAGATTCAAACCCACCAACCACTCTGAGGAATAAAGATGTGGCAGTCTGTGTCCATAAAGACTTGGAGCTTTGGAAATTCTATGGAAAAGTTCTACTCTGTCCTAGAGGGTCTTTGGAAGTCAGAATTTACTTAACTATAGGGGGTTGGGGGTTTTCCCTCTATGTTTGTTCCATAAAACATTTGTAAAATGCTTTCCTTTTTAATATTATTCTCATAACATTAAATCATGAAGTTTCCTAAATATTCCTCTATATGAGACAAGCCTGGCTCCCTGACTTGGTGAAAAGTAAGTCACCTCCTGCACCTGTACTTTGGGATACTGATTGTGAATATTTTCACCTCCTTTCAGGAAGTATTCTTCCTTCTTGGCTCCCATCACCTCTTTTCCTGTCCCTGTCTTGTCTCTGTACATTGTTTTATCTTATATAGTGCTTTCTTTTTTTTCTCTTCCTTTTACTACCTCATCATACTTTATTTGAAAAAATTATCTTATATGCATACTAAGTGTTCCAAGAAAGAAAGATGAGTGGTCTGCTCTCATTCAGATTTATAGCCTCAAAACCTCTATGTTGGGTCATTATGAGTCTTAATAGACTTGAAGGCAGTGACTTGAGTTAGATTGAGTTGAGTTGACTTGAGTTGAGTTTGGTTGGGTTGAGTTGAGTTGAGGAGATAGCTAAGTAAGCTGTGATATAGGTTTAATCTGTAGACTTTAGAAAGAGTATGAATTAACATTCAGAAAAATCCAAGAATGTTTTTTCTTTATTAATGTTATTAAACCAAATATATTTATAAATAAGCATAAATGAATGTGTGATCTCTAAATAAATGTGTTTCTGGATTCTATTAGGAAATTATGAATGACTTTGGACATGCATTTTTGTCTCACCAGTGCCTTCTCCAGTGAAAGATGTTGGTATTGTTACAAAACCCAATGCCCTCCTGATTTCCTGGTCCCATGGCTCTGGGAATGTGGAGCAATACCAGCTAATGTTAATGGATAGAGGGATTCTAGTTCACAGCGACACAGTGGACAAGCATGCTACTTCCTACACTTTTCATGGACTCACTCCTGGACACCTCTACAATCTTTCAATTGTGACTGAGGCTGCAGGACTGCAAAGCTACAAATTGAAACTAATCAGGACAGGCAAGTTCCCCTAGATAGTGAGCAGGAAAAATGCTCAAGCCATGTAAATGTTTAATGACCAAGGGACTTCCTTTCTTTCTAACTAATCACACTATCATTTGGCTTCTTATTTACTGCCTCCATCTCCTGGGTAAGGATGTATACCTCCTTCTTTTTAAATAGGCATTACTTGATTTTGTGACATTCCTACTTATTTTCAGTATTATACATAGACAAAGAGCTCTGCATCTCAATGGTTAGGGACCCAGCTGCTAACCCAAATACTGGTTGTTTGAAAAGTTTAGCAGCTCTCCAGGAGAAAGAACTGGCTGCCATAAAAATTAGTGCATTTAAAAAAAAAACAACAACCATTCCATCAGGCAGTTCTACTCTGTCATACAAAGTCCTTGTGATTCCAAATGGACTTCCACCACCAAACAGCAGTAATCAATCAAGACCTTCATCCTGGGTTAGTTTGTTATGATACTGAAAGCTATGCCACTTGTATTTTAATTATCAGCAGATTCATTCATGGTGGACAGGTTTCAATGGTGTATTCATGCTATGACAGACTAAGAAAAGAAGCCTGAGGATCTAATTCTGAAAATTAGTCCTTGAAAACTTTGTGGATCACAACCAAATACTGTCCTTTAGTGCTGTAAGATAAGGTCCTTAGAATGAAAAGTACTCAGATTCTCCAGTGCCCTCAACACTTGGTTGAGTCTAATGATTGTGAAAATGGTACAGAACTAGGCAATGTATTCTTTTGTTGTACATGGTTCATCATGAGTTAGAGCCAACTGTAGGGAACATACACAGACATACTCCCATTGTATATCCTCCCATTGTAGGTGTCTATAATAACCATTTCTATCTGTGCAATAAATTGTATCCTGGAACTCAGTATAATCTTTTTCACTGTCTAACCTATCCTCAAAGGTGAGCTGGCCTCCTTTAATGAATAATTCATACATTGATTCATTCAAAGAATGAGTATTTATTGAGTATCAGCTACAACTACTCAACATGGTGAGGTTGCAAAAGGATTAAGTTGTTATGTGAAAATTGGCACGCACAACATAGAGGATGACCATATCATTAATTGACAACCAAATTATATCATTGTCTAAATATCAAACCACTGAGAATCGGGAACCAGACAAGTTGGCACATACCGTGCATTTTCACAGCCAGTCAACCTACTTTTACCTCATACCTTGACATTCTTTACTATCAAATATGTGTTGTTAATATGCAAAATAGAGAGTAGGGGTTTTACACAGATATATATGTTAAATATCAGATATTAGATAGCTGATAAGTGGGGAGGAGGTGTATATGCTAGGTATTGAAGATACAACAACATCTAAGAAGAGAGGCAAAGTTTTTGCTCTCAGGAAGCTTATATCTCAGTAGATTCTAATGTTTCTGGTGAGTTTAATGTACTAATAAATCTCTTTCTTGGTAAATTGCCTAATCTTAATAGAGATATAAAATGTTGTCGTTATATACTATTGAGTCAGAACCAATTCAGCTGTTTTCAAAGACTATAGATCATAAAGGAAAAATTACTCATCTTTTCCTGTGGAGCAGATAGTGAATTTGAACCATGTGCCTTTGGGTTGGCAGTTCAACTCCTTACTACTAAGCCATCGAAGCTCCCTTGGACTGCCAAAAGAACAAACATCTATGTAGTACCTTGGAAATTATTCTGTGGAGGCTGGTGAGAAAGACATTTTGAAATACCTAAGTAGGTCTGTCCTGGAGAAAGTGAAACCAGGATGTTTCCTTGGAGGAAAGGGTGGTGAAACTCTGTCTTACATTCTATGAGTGTGTTGTCAAAAGGGACAAGTCCTTGGGAAAGAGCATCCTGCTTGAAAGGTAGAGGAAGACTCTCAATGAGATGGATTTACACAGTGACTGTGGCAGTGGGGTCAGGTGTGTCAGAGCCGATAATGTTGGCTCAGTATAGAGCAAGATTCAAAGTCATTGTTGATAGAGTTGCTATGAGATATAGTCGACTTGATGGCACATAACACTAGCAATGTATAACATGGGAATGATGGGCAATCTTCTCAAGTGTGACTTAAATTCTCTAAAAACCCACTAGAGGGTCAGTTATGAGTCGGCTCCCACTCAGTGGCACTTAACAACAGCAAAATATTTACGTAACTTTTAAATCATTCCTCAAAGAGGTATTGATTTTCCTGACCAAAAAAAGATATGTCATATCTAAGAGTCCAGTTCCAACTGTCCTATACAAGATCAGTGTGATTCCTTAATGAATAGACTCTAAGGAATTCTATGTCCTTGCTGTTGTTGTGTATCATGGAGCCAGAACTGCCCCATGGCGGACCGTCCAGTGGGTTTTCAGAGGCAGTAAGTCACGTGGGAGGAGATGGCCCATCTTTCTCCGATGGAGCGCTGGTGGATTCTAGCCACATGCCTTTGGGTTGATAGCACAACTTCTTATCACTAAGTCACCACTGTTCCCTTTATAAGTCCTTAGTAAGACTCAAAATCACAAGCTGGCAAAGGTAGACAAAAATATCCACCAAAGAAGTATCTCCATCTTTTGCAATCGTTTTTCTTTAATGAAATAATACCACAATCAAACTATAACTTTTAATATTTTAGCACATAAAATTTTGTGACGGTTAGTCATTTAATCTATTTATTACAAGGGCATCCCTAGGTATTAGAAGTAGTTAACATGTTTATTTGCTAACCCACAGTTTCGTGGTTCTGTTCCACCCAGGGGTGCCTCTGAAGAAAGGCCTGGTGAGCAAAAATTCAGCCTTTGAAAATTCTCTGGAGCACAATTTTGCACTGGCACAGTGGGGTCCCCAAGAGTTGGAACTAACTCTATGACAGCTAGTAGTTATTATAAATTTGCTATTATTAAGTAAATAAACACTAGAAGAAATGAGGCAGATGACAGACTTCTTTGAGTATTCCACTTGAAGAATTTCAAAACCAGAAAAGATCCTTTCAGGTCTTTTGGCAAAGACTTATTGTACCAATGAGGGACATTATGATTGGCGAGAAACAAAGAGTTGCCTAGGGTCCAACTGACTGATCGCCAAGTGTCAACCAGAATCCAGGCTCCCAACTTCCAGGATGGTACTCTTTCCACTAGCCCAATAGCCTTTCTTTTGTTTAAAAGTATTATTTTTACCTGTTGAAATAGCAGTTTTTATGGCTTATAGTAGTTAGAATACAGATACAATTTGGTTTCTCAACTGGTAAAATGCTTTTCTTTCCCAACTAGCCCCAATGGAAGTCTCAAATTTGAAGGTGACAAATGATGGCAGTTTGACCTCTCTCAAAGTCAAATGGCAAAAACCTCTTGGAGATGTGGATTCCTACAACATTACCCTGTCTCACCAAGGGACCGTCAGGGAATCCAGAATATTAGCACCTCAGGTTACTGAAACTCACTTTAAAGATTTAACCCCTGGACGCCTTTATCAGGTCACCATCAGCTCTATCTCTGGAGAATTTTCTACTCAGAAGATGGCAGTTGGCAGAACAGGTGAGTCTTCAGCCCCAGAATCTTGCTTGGTTTCTCAGATCACTCCTGAATTCATCATAGAACAGATGAAAGTAAGTTGGAGGGAAAACTTCTTTTCCACCTGGAAAGGATGAGCTATCTGAAGGCATCTGTGGGTCGGGAACTCATATACTGAGTAAAGCAGAGGATTAATTGCATTCATCTGCGTTATTAAACAATGTATTTAAGGTCCTGAATGATCTGCATACTTGATCCTGCGCTCTGTATTTTTTTCTGTCACACAATTTAAGTAGCATAAATAGCACTAATAATAATGAATAAAACATTTCTAAGGTTGTCTTATAGGGAGCCCAGGTGGCTTAATTGTAAGAAGAGCTATGCAGTTTGAATACACCAGCTGCTCCATGAGATAAAAACAGGCAATCTCCTCCCATGTGATTTACTGAAAAACTACCAGAGAGTCAGCTATGGATCAGCTTCACCACCACGACACAAGAGCAACAGAAAGAATCTTATAGGGAGGGTCAAGGAGCTCCGGTGGCCTTATGCTAAGAAGCTGCACTGCAATCCCAAAGGCACGTGGTTCTAAACCACCACCTGC
This sequence comes from Elephantulus edwardii, assembly GCF_000299155.1. Lineage (NCBI taxonomy): Eukaryota > Metazoa > Chordata > Mammalia > Macroscelidea > Macroscelididae > Elephantulus > Elephantulus edwardii. The sequence continues at coordinate 18,046,219 of NW_006399797.1, read as the reverse complement.
TCCATGGGAGAAGGATGGACAATCTCCTATGCAATGAACTTCCTCTGAAAACCCACAGGAAGGTCAGCCTTGGGCTGGTTCCAAATCAACGACATGCAATAACAACATAGGGAGAGTCAGTTACCATTTAACTGTGTTTTCCAGAAGTTATGTGATTGTTATTAAACATTTACCTAGCAGTCTTTATGGGTAAATTAAGGCACTAAGCACTTTGGAAGTTGGGTGTTTTTTAAAATACAATTTGCCTTTAAGGAAAACGTCAACAAATGATGATAAGAGGCCAAGTTTGTTTATGTACAGCCCCAGATAGATCATAGAGTAGCTTTTATATTTTTAGCAGTGGTTTAAATAAAGTAAATTATAAGATCTAGAACTATTTATGATTCATAAAGCTTGAAATATTTACTATCTAATGCTTTCTAGGAAATGTTTGCTGAACCCTACTTTCAGTTCACATTTTAATAGCATAGATGTGGACTGCACACAAAAATGAAAACAAAAAGTCAAACACTGGAAATTTTACTGATGTTCCCTTTATCAGGCAATGCCTACACAATTTGTTGTTCTTAGGAATCATTGAGTTAACTCCAACTCATAGTAACCTTATTAACAATAGACCTACACCTTGTCCAATCCATTATTTTATGTAGTTATTATAACAAGCAATGATATTGTTTGATAATTTCTGCACTCTGTCAGGTCACCTTTCTTTAGAATAGGAACAAATATAGATCTCTCCCAATCAGTCGGCCAGGTGGTTGTCCTCCAGATTTCTTGGCACAATTTGATGAGCACATCCAGGGAAGTGTCTGTTTGTTGAAATATGTCAATTGGTATGTCATCAGTTCCTGAGGCGTTGTTTTTTGACAATTCTTTCAGAGCAGCTTGAACTTATTCCTTCATCACACCAGGTTCTTGCTCATATATTGTTCCATAAAATTCTTCTGTGTTTGCCAATTCTGTTTGGTACAATGGTTCTGTATCCTTTTTCCATCTTCTTTTAATGCTTTCTGGATCATTTAATATTCTACCCAAAGCATCCTTAAGTATTGCAACTCAAGGCTTGAACTTTTCTTCTGTTTCCTCAGCCCAAGAAATGCCAAGCAAGTTCAGCCCCTTTGATTTTCTGACTCCAGCTCTTTGCTGCCCTTTGAAATTATGCAAGCAAGATTCTGCTGAAGATTATCCAAAAACAACCAGAACAACACGTCAACAGAGAATTGCCTGAAGTTCAGGTTGGGTTTAGAAGAGGTCGTGGTACTAGGGATATTATAGCTAAATATTGCATAGATTTTGGCTAAAAGCATGGAGTACCAGAAAAACGTCTATCATTGACTATGCAATGGATCACAACAAAATGTGGCTGACTCTGAGAAGAGAGGGAATCCCAGAAAACTTGATTGTGCTTATGTGAAACTTACTTGGACCAGGAGACAGTCGTCAGAACAGAGCAAGGAAACATTGCATGGTTCAAAATTGAGAAGTTGTACACCAGGGATATGTTCTATCTCCATTATCTTTTCAATCTATATACAGAATGGATTATCCTGGAAGTTGGGCTCTATGAGAAAAAATGTGGCATCAAGATTAGAGGTAGACTCATCAACAATCTGCTTTATGCAGATGACACAACCCTGCTTGCTGAAACTGAGGAGGACCTGAAGCGCTTGCTGCAGATGGTCAAGGACTGCAGCCTTCAATGTGGAGTGAAGCTCAACATCAAGAAAACAAAGATTTTTCACCACTGGGCTGATTGTCAGCCTCATGATAAATGGTGAAGAGATTGAGATTGTTACCAGCTTCAGTTTACTTGGCTCCACAATCAACACTCTTGGTACCAGCAGCCAGGAAATTTAAAGATTAATTTTATTGGGTAATTCTGCTGTCAGAGACCTCTCCAAAGTACTAAAGAGCAATAATGTCAGTCTGGAGAATAAGGTGTGCCTGATTTGGGCCATAATCTTTGCAATTTCTTGCTATGCATCAGAAAGCTGGGCAATGTCTAGGGATGATAAAAGGAGAATTGATGCCTTTGAGCTGTGGTGCTGGAGTATTGAATATACCATGGACTGCTAGGAGAACAGATTCATCCTAAAGAGGGTCAGACCAGGCTGCTGCTTGGAGGCAAGGATTCTGAAGCTTCATCTGACATACTTTGGACAAGTTGCAAGGAAGGACCAGTCCTGGGAGAGGCTCATCATGAGTGAGAGGGTAGAGGGACAGCGCAGGAGAGGAAGGAAGACCCTCTATGAGGTGGATTGATTCAGTGACTGGGTTAATGGGGTTAGGTGTCAGAGACAATAAGATTGGCACAGGACAGAGCAGGGTTTAGGGCTGTTGTACATAGGGGAGCTGTGAGTCGCAGGCAACTCGATGGCACATAGCAACAACAATTGTAACAAAGCCATGAAAGATATGTTATTATCACCATTTTACAAATAACTCTGAAATCAAATAACTTGTGCACAGTCATTTAGAATTGTAAGTATTGAAGCTAGAATTTAAGCTTTGACTATCTGATTTCAGAGTCCCTTCATCTCTAGGGTGTCCAAGAAAGAACTTTATGCTTAAGAAAAGAGAATAAAATTCTCTTTAAGAAGATCAGAGAAGGTTTTTTTAGTGCAGGCCCCTTTAACTGGGATCTAAAGAATATGTAGTTCTTTGTCAGGTGGAAAGGAGGAGAAGGGAAGGGGATCTGAGATAGTGGGAACAATATGAGCAAAGCACAGAGACACTAGGGAACATTCAGGCCTGCAGAACATACAACTGGAGGCCAGTGTTCCAGGGGTTTGGAAAAGGCAAGCAAGTGTGGATAATTCTGGAAACATATGGGATCTGATGGTTTTCTAGAGCCACGGAAACCAAGTCAAGGGCTTTTATTCTTTAGTCAATGGAGGGACTTAGGCTATTTTGATCAAAAGAAAAATATCAGAACTGTACTGCAAGAAGACTAATGTTTTCCATTTTAAAAAGAGAAAAGAACATTATATGATCACAACATCCAGTATCTCCTCAGAGCTGCCACGTTCATCAACGTCACTATCATTAGCAGTGATATTGGTGTTGCCTTAATGACTGGTAGGGAGCTCTGGTGGACTAGAGGTTAGCGAATTGTGCTGCCAACACTCACCCACTCACTCTAACAGTTCGAATCCACTAGCATCTATTCTGGAGAAAAATGGACAGTCTCCTGCCGTGTGAGTCACAGCCTTTGAAAACCCACTGCAGGGTTACTTAATGAGTTGCTTCTAACTTGACAGCAGTGAGAGGTGTATTGTTTTGTTTTGTTTTGTTTTTGTTAATGACTTGTGTGTAATCAATAAAAGCAGCCTTCTCATCACTAGATTTTAAATGACCTTGTGGAAGACCACATTACTGATATCTAACTGAAATTATTTTTAACTTACATTTCTTGAATGTCAGGTGTCTCCCTGACAAAAATAGAAAAAGGCTCCTATTTGCAATCCACAGAGATAAAAGTGAGGCAAGTGAAAAGATTTTGGTTGCAGATATTATATCTCCTATCTTTTATTTCTCATAGAAAGGAAATAAGGGTCATTGGGCTCGTGTGTGTGTGTGTGTGTGTGTGTGTGTGTGTGTGTGTGTGTGTGTGTTAAGTGTCTCCTTTTGGTTTTAATCTCTAGTTCCAGAGAAAGTTGGGAAGCTGGAGGCGAATAGCAAGAGTTGGACGAAGTCCCTCATAGTGAGCTGGCTGCCCCCTGCTGGCGACTGGGAGCAGTACCGTATTGTGCTCTTCAATGATTCTGTGGTGCTGCTCAACACCACTGTGGAAAAGGAGGAAACACAGTATGTCCTGGACAATATAGGGCTCATACCAGGAAGACAGTATGATATAGAAGTCATTGTTGAGAGTGGAAATCTGAAGAATTCGGAGCATTGCCAAGGCAGAACAGGTAAGAGAACCAACGAGTGCCAGTAAATTACTAATTGCTTACTAATTGAATAGATTCCAGGGTATGGCAGCCCCATATATGCATGGTAGGGATGCTCCATTGGGCTGCCAAGGCTGTGATCTTTTGGAAGCAGATCATCGGGGTTGTCTTCTGAAGTACCTCTGGCTGATAGGACCTTGATTTAATCCCTATCCCAAGTCACCTGAGCTTTGGCGACCTAGTGGTAAGGAGCTGCACTGGCAGCCCAAAGGCATATGGATTGAATCCACCAGCTTCTCCACAGGAGAAAGATGGACAGTCCAATCCTATGCAACTTACTGTCTCTGAAAACACAAGTAACTATTAAGGCCATACACAGCATACCTGAGTTTGAGATATTATAGATCAGTAGAGTTTCAGATATACAAACTGACAAACAACCAATAACATTTCGTTTTGCCAAAAAGAAAAGATTTCTTCCTTCAATAATGTCCTTGCTTTTTAAAAGAAAAACTTCTTAACATAAAAAGACTAAAAAAAAAATACAATCTGATAGTAAAAGCTGATCCTTTTACCAAAAGATGGTTAACAACCCTTTGCTGGTGATCCACGTTCAGGAACTCTTATTTTGACAAAATGTTGACTAATGTAGGAATTTCTACTACAAAAGGAAGCATGACTAAAATGAAGACGATATATTTGGATTTCAAAATAGGGGAGAATAAAGATCCCGAGACATATTTCATGGTGTTTTTGCGATATACTTTAATTGCTTTGACAAGTTTAACTTGTCAGATCTTGTTTCTTCAACTTTTAAATAAGAGAATGACCTTTCAAAGTTATAAAAAATTCTGTGAAAATCCTTATGACATGGAATACTCCATAACTGGGTGAAATTCAAATATATTCTCTCTTAGCCTTGCCTTAAAATAAAGACATATTTATATTAATTTAACTTTTTTCTTAGAAATATTACTATGAAAAGGATAGGGACATCCCTTGGCATGCCAGCTGTGTCTTCCAGCCATCTCTTCATCTTCCAAATATTGATGGCTTTGGAAGATCATCAAAGATCTACGTAGGTGTAAACTGAGCCATTTTCCGGATTTCACAGGACATTGTGCAATATTCTCCTTCATGATGACCTCACACAGTGTCTAAAGCGGTAAAATCTTTGTGGAAGCCGATTGTTCCGTATGCCTTTCACAGAGCAGCTGGTAGGTTCAAACCTCTGACCTTTCATTTAACAGTCAAGTACTTACCCACTGCACTACCAGGCAAACACAAATATATATATATACCCTCTTCAATATTTTTTTCATTAACTGCAAATAACTTGGAAATATAACATAAAGGGATAGTGAAGGCAGTCAGCACGTTGGCAGAATTCTCCAGAGAACTTTTCTTACAATTAGTCTCTAAGTATTAAGGTAACTTTTCCAACTCATCATAAAAAGTCCAGTTTGTTTCTCCATTCTGAAGAGGGAAGTTACCAATTTCAGAAATAAAGATGAGATTATACAAAGATTTTTTTTAAAAAAAATTACAATCAGAAAGTATGGCTTAACCACTGGTTTATAGGTTGAAAATTTTGCACTTAGGAATTTCTCTTAGACATGGCCAATTTTTTTTTAAATTATCCGTTAAGTACCTATCACATAATAGACACAGATCTTCTCACGTGCCTTGGTGGTTTCTTTTAGAAATTATAAAAACAAAACTTTGTTTCAATAGAAGTAATTTGATTCTGTAGATCTACCAGTTGCGGTTAGACTTATATTAGACTCAGGTGTTACAGAGTCGAGCCATAGTCCGTGGAGTTCTCAAAACTACGTTAGCCAAAGGTCATTATACCTTGCTTTTGAAGACTCTGAGTAGATTTGAACTACCAACTTTTCTGTTAGTAGTCAAGCACTTAAGTATATGTGCCACCCAGGGACCCCTTCTTTAGATATCTTTTTGTGTGCCATCGAGTTAAAGCCAACTCATAGCTGACCCTTCAGAGGGTTTTCTGAGGCAGTAAATTGTATAGGAGGAGATTGTCCATCCTTCTTCCATGGAGCAACCAGTGGATTAGGACTGTCTGTCTTTAGGTTAGCAGTACTCCCGAGACAATCAGAGCTCTCTTCAGACATAGGGAATTTTTAATCAGGTGTCATTTCTTCCTTTCATGAACATCAGTGTCTTCTTTGGAAATGGAAGGAAGAAAGTACTGGGTCTTTCCAAGCTAATTATAAATATTCTCAACTCCACCTAAATACTTAAACGTAGACTTTCCTCTATAATTGTTTTGGGCAAAAAGTAGATAAAATAGAGTGTACTTGGGGTGGTGAGGGGAGGCAGGGCGATTGTATACCAATGAAGGAATTTTTCTTTTTCTTTTCAAAGAGAAGAGCAAACTGGGGGATAGGAATGGGCAGGGAGAAAAAGTGCAACAATGAATGAATGGAAATCCAAAATCTCTGTAAATGTTCATTAAAATTAATAAAATATATATTTCTTTAAAAGTAGATAAAATCTTTTTCTATGATAGAATTCTTATACTGATAAAAAAATACTAGTACAGTAATATGTCGTCAAGTATAGGTGATTCTTCCAACCAAGTGTTTCAGAATAGTATTCTCTTGAATCTTTTTTTAAAATTATGTTAACATGAGTCAAGGTTAAAGTAACTATTAAAAAAAATAAAAAGAATTCACAAGTATTAAGAAATTAGCTGCTGACTGAACACTGATACAAATGGAGGAGATGAGCCTTGTAAGGAATACTACATAAGGATATATTAGGCAAACAATGATCTAAAGCTCCATTGCCTTTTTCCTTAGTCCCCTCAGCTGTCCTCCAGCTTCGTGTCAAACATGCCAATGAAACCTCCCTGAGCATCATGTGGCAGACCCCTGTCGCCGAGTGGGAGAAGTACATCATTTCACTAGCTGATGGGGACCTCTTGCTCATCCACAAGTTGCTCTCCAAAGATGCCAAAGAATTCACTTTTACTGACCTGGTGCCTGGGCGAAAATATGTGGCTACAGTTGCTAGTATCAGTGGAGACTTGAAAAATCCATCATTAGTAAAAGGAAGAACAGGTAATATTCTTTATCCATTTTAGATTTTTAAATATCCTGCTTGCTAATTGTTTAACATCAAATTGCTGTTCATTATCCTGGACATTGTTTATGAATTTTGTGTGATTTTTTTTTCTATTTCACTAATTTCAACTCCATATTAGTTACTTCTTTCTTTCTATTTTACTTACCTTTATTTTGCTAAAATTGAAGTAGAGAATAACTCTTCCACAGAGTTTTGTTACAAAGATGAGCAGAGAAATGAGGTAGAAGAAGTAAGACTGTTTGTTTAAATATATGAGAAATAACATTTGCTTCCCTTTTTTTTGGCTGGTAGAAATGAGCTAGAAGAGAGGGAATGGTAATGATGTGAAGGGAGCAAAGAATTGCTGCAGTTATGCCATGAGTGAGAGAGACTGGAGCACAAGGGAAGAAGTGAGGTGCAGGATTATGATCAATTATGAACAGCATTGAGAATAAGAATTGTACAATGCCTAATTGTGCTTATGAGGAGCAGGTGCATGAAGCAAGCAGCAGTAGTTAAGAACAGAAGAAGATAATATATGATTTCAGATCAGGAAAGGCATGTATCAGGGTTGTATCCTTTCACCATATATGCTCAATCTATCTGCTGAGTATATAACCCAAGAAACTGGACCATATGAAGAAGAATATGGAGGAAGACTCATCAACAATCTGGGTTATGCAGATGATACAACTTTGCTTACTGAAAATAAAGAATAAAATTTGAAGCACTTATTGAAGAATTTCAAAGACAACAAACAGTATTCAGTTTGGATTCTATCTCAACATGAAGGAACCAATCCTCACGACTGGGCCTTTAGCAACATCAATATAGATGGAGACAAGATTGACACTTTCAAGTGTTTCATTTTACTTGGATCCACAATGAACCTCCATGGAAGCAGCAGTTAAGAAATCAAAAGATGGCTTGCATTGAAGAAATCTTCTTTCAAGGGCTTCAAAATGCCATAGATTACATTGTTATTCTTGTCGTGTGCCATCAAGGCAGAACCATCTCATAGCTGACCCACCAGTGGGTTTTTAGAGGCTGGAAATTGCATGAGAAGAGATTGCAGTCTTTCTCCTGCAGAGCAGCCGATGGATTCAAACCACATGCCTTTGGTATGGTGGTGTAACTCCTTACCACCAGACCGCCATGACTCCAATGCATGTTTGTCAGTTTAATAATGAAGGTGTGCCCGATCCAAGCCCTGATAGTTTCAGTTGCTTCATATATATCTGAAAGTTGGACTATAAATAAGGGGGACCAAAGAGTAATTAATGCCTTTAGATTGTGGTGTTTGCAAAGAGTAGTATTCAGTCATCCAATGGACTGCCAAGAGAACAAACAAGTCTGTCTTGGAGGAATGCAACCAGGGTGCTCCTTAGAGGCAAAGACGGTAAGACTTCATCTCACGTACATTGGCCATGTGATCAGGATAGGCCAGTCCCTCGAAGGGAACATTATTTGGAAAGGTGGAGGGTCAGAAAAGGAGAGAAGGACCCTCAATAAGATAGATTGACACAGTGAGTACAACAGCGGGAAGGTTGTATAATGCCAGGAGAGATTGTGAAGATGTCACAGGATCAGGCAAGATTTCCATCTGTTGTGCATAAAGTAACGGGGAGTCAGAGTCAAGCTGATGGCACCAAACAACAACAAATAGTATCTTATTATGATTTTAATTTTCCTTTTCCTAAATCCACCAGTTTATCCTTGGGAGGAAGATTCACAACCTCTGAAAATACACTGGAGGTTTAGCTGAGTCAGTTCTAACAACTAACATGAGGTTGTTATTGTTGTGCTGTCAAGTCGGAAGCAACCCACAGCTGACCCTCCAGCAGGTCTTCAGAGGGAGGTAGTCATGTGGAAGAAGACTTCCCAGTCTTCTTCTGCAGAGCAGCTGATGGATTCAAACCACACACCTTTGGGGTGTGTGTAGCTTATCACTCGGCCACCATGAATTACTGTTAAATGACTAATGGGCATCTTTTCACATGCTTATTTGACATCCACTTACATTCTTAGGTTAAATTTCTGTTCAACTCTTTTGCCTATGCTTTTTAAATTGGGATTTTTGTTTATTGAGTACTGAGAGATTTTTATTCTGAATGTAATCCTTTTGCCAGGTGCACTGTAAATCTTTTCTCTCAGTCTGTGATTATTCTTTTTGCTCCTTGGAGGCAAGGATTCTGAGGCTCCATCTAACATCCTTTGGACATGTTGTGAGGAGAGACCGGTCTTTAGAGAGGGACATCATGCTTGGGAGGGTGGAGGGACGGCGCAGGAGAGGAAGGCCCTCTATGAGGTGGATTGATTCAGTGACTGGGGTAATCGGGATGGGAGTGTCGGAGACAGTGCGATTGGCACAGGACAGAGTGGAGTTTAGGGCTGTTGTACATAGGGTCGCTATGAGTCGCAGGCGACTCGACGGCACATAACAACAACAACAACATCCTTTTCATTATCTTTTACAGAAATTTTCCATTTTTGGTCAGATTATACTTTTTTTTTTTTTAAATATGTCATGGTTTTAGTATCATGTATGAGAACTCTTTACCTAATAAACCATTTTTTTCTCCCAGAAGTTTTATAGTTTTAAGTGTTAAACTTAGGTTTATGATCTATTATGAATTAATTTTTATAGTATAAAATATGGGGCAAGGTGTTTTGGTCTTTTGCTTGTTTGCACATGGCCATCCACTAATCCCAGCCCTATTTGTTGTGTTATCCTTCTCCCTTGAATTGCCTTTGCATCTCTAAAAAATCAACTGACCTTGGATGTGTTGATCTATTTCTAGACTCAGTTTTGTCCTGTTCTGTTAATCACAGTGTCTATCCTTTTGCAAATTCACACTACTGTCCTAAAAGCAAGTAGTGTAAGTCCTCTTAACACCTTCAAAATTGTTTTAGTCTTTCTCGGTCCTTTGCTTGCCATGTGAATTTTAAAAATATCAACCTCCTCTCATGCAATTTACTGCCTTTGAAAACCTGCTGGAGCATCAGCTATGAGTCAGTTCCAACTCAAGACCGAACAGCAACAACAGCATCATCCCTCAGAAGAAACTATCCAGCCAAGATTTCAATTAGGAATGTGTTGAATCTCTAAATTATCCTTGGGTGAGGTTATGAACTGATATCTTAACAATATTGGATCTTATAACCCATTTATGGTAGTCTTCTTAATTAATATAGTTGGATTTTAATCCAAAAGTAGGTGAATTCTGAGGAGCATAGCTGGGTTCCATCACTTTGATTGTACTAATATTTAAGGAAGAGGTATAAATGTTATTCAAGTGCCACCTTCAACACTTTGTATAAGATTTGTTAATGGGTGAGTTAGAAGGTAAATAGTTACTAAGTAAGAAAAGAGTCCACACATAAGGATTAGGCAGAACTGGCTTTGGAATCTGGGTTGACTATTTGTTAGCAATCTTATGTAGGCTAGATTGAGTAGTTTTATAGGCTTGGGGTTTTTTCTTGTTACTATAAAGCAAATTACTCTTGTATAAGAGTCAAAACAGACTCATAGCTAACCCTCCAGTGGGCTTTTAGAGGCAATAGATTGCATGGGAGGAGACTTTTCATCTTTCTCCCATGGAGCAGCTGGTGGATTTTAATTACTACTTAGTAAAAGAAATTTATTAGAGTTTAAATGGCTATCAAATAATGTAACCTGAATAAGAAACAATTCTAAAGCAGATACATAATAGGCGTTCAGTTAGTAGTTATGTTTGTAATTATTGTTTCATTGTTGTATGATAATATAATCACTATCTATGTAGCACTTTCCCATATAATAATGAAAACAACTCTCTTGAGAATGTACCAGCTAATTAAAAGATTGTTAAACCACAGCCTAATGACCATCCTGAAGAGATTTCCCAATATTCTTCAAAACAAACATCCTAGGCAGATCAAGTACATGAACTTCAGATCTCTTAAGTTATGTAGAGAAAAAAATAACATTCTATAAAAAAGTCTTAAAAAACAGAAGTCTTGTAAAGAAAATCAAAGACTCAAGTAAACACTCAGTCCTGAGGACTAATGGACCACAGTGTCTACTACTCTGAGACCAGAAGGACTTGATGGTCCCACAGCCAACTGCTCTGACCGGGATTACAACAGAAGATCTTGAGTAGAATAGGAGGAAAATGTAAAATAAATTCAAAATCACAGAAGCCAAATTTACTAGCCTGATAGAGGCTGGTATAATTCCCAACACTGTGGTCCTTAGATACCCTTCAAACTTGAAACTCACCCAACCCTGATTATCCACTTTGCAAACAAATACATCTATGAAATAAACAGTAGTAATACTAGTAAAGAGCATAATCTCCAAAACAGTTAACCATATAAGACAAAAAAAAAAAGCATTTGTCCAAAAACAAAACATAGAAGGTAAGAAGGACCAAGAAAGAAGGCTGAATGGAGATGAGGAGGACTCAGACCTACCCTTTAAATGAAAGACCTGAGCACTGTTCATAGAGTTTCCAGAGGCAAGCCATTTCGGAAGTGGATGCTACTCCTATGTCCAAGCTTATTTTAATAGGGAAACTCCACCAAACACTGTCCACCATGGGTAACCATTATTGCATTTGACACATCAGTGTGACAGTGTTTAGCATCACAGCAACCACGAGTTTCCTCTGGACAGCAATGCACAGACCAGTGCTATACCACCTAGAAGAATGTTTGACAAAAAAACAATTTGACCCAGGCCTGAGGGCCGCAGATTAAAATCACCCACCTTGGGCTTAGTAGCATAACTTTCTGTCCACTAGGCCAACACAGCGCTCTCTATGTTGTGATTGTTGTTGTTGTTAGGTGCCATTGAGTTGTAGATGACTCATAGTGACCCTGTGTGTGTGTGTGTGTGTGTAATTTATAATAAAAGTATATATATTTATATTATTTTATGTATATATAATTAATTTACCCTGTAAACGTTTACCCAGACCATTTATTTAAAAGATGTTTTTCAGCTGTTTAAATTTTAAAGTCAAAGCTGACTTGCTCGTTACATCTGAAATGCTTTTGATTCCTAATATAGACTTTCAGAGCAGCAGAGCCTCCATAGGAGATGTTCTCTACATGTCACAGAAATAGAGGCAGGAGTTGATAACAAAAATAAAGTCCTTTGAGCATTTCCAAGTCTGTCTGCATTTTCATGACGCCCTTGCTACCTTTCCTAAAGATATCTAAGCACCGTTTGTTTTGCCCTGCTGGCCCGCTGTGTTTTAGTGCCTGCCCAAGTGACTGGCTTGCATGTGGCCAACCAAGGGACCACCAGCAGTCTGTTTACTAACTGGACCCGAGCTCTGGGAGACATTGATTTCTACCAAGTTTTACTGATCCATGAAAACGTGGTCATCAAAAATGAAAGCGTCCCCAGTGACACCAGTCAATACAGCTTCCACTCCCTCAAATCTGGCAGCCTCTACTCCGTGGTGGTAACAACAGTTAGTGGAGGAATCTCTTCACGACAAGCTGTGGTCGAGGGGAGAACAGGTAAGAGGTAGAAGTTTGTCCTTCTAACCTACAGAGGTCTGAGCATATGCAACCCCAAAACAGGATGTTCTGTAATTTTTGTCCAGACTTGGAGAGATACTTACAGATGCTTAAAAGAGCTACAGAGAGCAAGCTTTCTCCTGGAGCCAGCACTATGATTTATACTTCAAGCTTCCTAAAAGATCCATTTCTCTGTTAAAGTCATCCACACGTTGTAGTCAGGATGAGCTAGTCCTAGGGGGAAAAACATCATTTTGAAAAAGTTAAGGGTCAGAGAAAGAGAGGAAGACCCTCTAAACAAGGTTGAGTTACATGGTTATTGTAACAATGGGCTCGAGCTGTAGAGTCGCTGTGAGCTGTAGCCAACTCAGTGACACATGACAACAAACAATAACAAAACACATATAGCTAAAGAACAACTTGAAGACATTCATGTCTTATCCATGTTTGATATGTGGAAATATAGTAGGTTCTAAATAAGGTTTTGTGGCACTAAGCTCCCACTGAAACTGCCTCAGTAACTAGCTTCGCTAACCGTTGGAGCAGGTTCTAGACTTCTAGCTGCTAAGATGGAATTCAGGCTCGCTTTTTGCCACTAGAGGGCGGGAAGCACTTTGCAAAGGAAAACACCACTAGTAGTTGTATTAGTTACTAGATTCCCCAGAGAGAAACAACTTTACCATATGACAAAAAAAAAGAATTTTTTTAAAAATCATCTCCAAGTCTTAAGATTTTTCTAAAAAGTCTTGCCTTCTTTGCCTTTATCTTAAAATACTCTTGCTTTTTTGATGTGTTTGATTCTAATTGTGGATTACTACAATGGTGGTTTCTCTTCCTACCACCTTTACATAAATTTGCTTCCATTTTAAAATATTTTACAAACAGCAACCCCATGATTCTGCAGTAGCAACATCCTTGTATGCTTAACGCCATCTCCTTGCATTTTTATTCAGCACCGTCTTCTGATGGAAGAACACATAGCTAAAGTGAAATCCTAGCACTTTCTTTATGTAATCAAATGAGATTGCCTGAGACCCTACTATTTTTGCTGACCGAGAGAAAGCATTCAAGCTTTTGATTGTGCTTTGGTTTTTAATTTCTTTTTCTTTCTTCCTTTTCAAATGGCAGTTCCTTCCAGCGTGAACGGGGTCACAGTGAACAATTCCGGCCGTAATGACTACCTCAGCATTTCCTGGCTGCCAGCCTCCGGAGACGTGGATAACTATGTGGTGACACTCTCACATGACAAGGTGGTTCAGTCCCTTCTAATTCCAAAGTCTGTCAGTGAATGTTCCTTCAGCTCCCTCACTCCAGGCCGCCTCTACAATGTGACCATAACCACCCAGAGTGGCAAGTATGAAAATCATTCTTACAGCCAAGAACGGACAGGTAAGCACGTATGGAGATTCAGAGCTCCCTAAGATTCCAACTAGTCATGTGGACCAAGGCATCATAATCTTGTTATTGTTGTTCTTGTTAGATGCCATTCAATCTACTGCAACTCACACCAACCCAGACCCTTGCCCTATCCTGCACCATTCTCACTATATTTGACTTGCTTGAGTCCATAGTTGCAGTCACTGTGTCAGTCCTCGCTGAGGGTCTTTCTCTCTTTTACTGACCCTCTGCTTCTTTAAGCATGACGTCTTTTTCATGCTACCTTTTTTCTAGTCCCTCCTGACAGCATGTCCTAAGTATGTGAGATAAAGTTTTACCATCCTTAATGATGAGCACCTTGATTGTATTTCCTGAAAGACAAATTTGTTTGTTCTCTGGGACATCAATTCTTCTTCTGTCTTCCTTATTCATTGTCCAACTTTCAGATGCATATAAATGTTATGTACTGTCGAGTCGCGTGTGACTCATAGCGAACTTCTAAAATGTGCCCTGTCCTGAGCTAGTCTCATGGACTCCGACACACCTACCCCGATTTCCCCAGTTACTCTATCAATCCATCTCATCTAGGATCTTCCTCTTCTGTGCTGTCCCTGTACCCTTCCAAGCATGCTGTCCTTCTCCAAAGACTAGTCCCTCCTGGCCATGTCCCCAAAGTATGTGAGACGGAGCTTTAAAAGCCTAACCTCCAAGGAGAAACTTGGTTTCACCCTCTCCACAACAGACCTGTTTGTTTTCCTCATGACTATTCTCCAGCACCACTACTCAATTCTTCTGTCATGCTTAGTCATTTTCCAGGTCACTGATAAAACATCACATGGCTATTGGGGGGAGGGGGGACAACAAAACACTAACAAAAGAAACCAAAGCTTATGATAGGATTAAAAGCAACTGAGATCACGAAAATGTTATGATCTTTTTCTATTTTGACCAAAAAAAATTTCTATATGAGCAGATGTTACACTTAGAATAAAATGAGCACAGCTTTCATAGCTAGAACTCACGTTATATTCAAACATGCTCCACTTCATGGAGAAGTTAACTAAAATGAATGAAATGTTACTAGTACTGAATTAGCTTCTTGTCCCTTGAAGTGATCATGTTTTATTCCATTGTTGTAACTGTTGAGTCAATTTAGCTCATTAAGGAATTCCCTCATTTTTCCTGATATTCAACTTTTTTTCAGGCATGAAATCCTTTCCTAATGATTGCTTTCCCCTGGGGATTTGTTCAAACTAAGCAAGTAGGAGCCTGGCCATTCTTGAATTTAAGAAACAATTTTGATGGTATTTCTTCTAAGATTGATTTGCTCAGTCAGTATTCTTCACCAACACAATTCAAAAGCATCAGTTTTTCATCTGCCTTCATTGTTATTGACCGAAAATCCCATGCATTGAAAAGACCATGGTTTGGGTCAAGTGCACCTTAGTCATCAAAGTTACATCTTTGTTTTTCAAAACTTTAAAGATGCCATATGTGTCACATTGTCCAATGCACCACATTATTTTATTTCCTGACCACTGTTTTGTAAGAAGAATTATTAACCAATTTAATTTTTTCTTTTATATTTAAGTATAGAAAAAAAATGTTTTCATTTAAGAATCCGCATCTCACACAATACACAAAAATCAACTCAAGGTGGAACAGAGACCTGGGTGTAAAGCCCAAAACCATAAAGTTTGTAAGAGACAAACTGGGATCAAGCTTAGAAGAACTAGCCTGTGCTGTAAAGAGACTGCCAAGTACAGCCAGAAATGCACAATATGGAGAGGATAAAATTAATGAAAGGGATCTTCTAACTATTAAATCCCTGTGCACATAAACATTTTTTTTCCTATAGGGATTTGGAAGCAAATCCACTTCCTAAACAATATACCTCTGGAAACTCTATGAACTTTGATAAATGTCGGTAAATATAGAAAGGCTTCAGGCCTTTTGTTCAAAGGTTCTCTATGAGTCGTGGTCAACTCAATGGCAATCAACAATAACAACAAAACCTACCAACTGGGAAAAAAAACATTTGACAATACCATCTTAGACAAAGGTCTCATAACAAAAGTTTACAGAAAACGACTGAGGCTCCAGAAGAAAAAGACTGATCATCCAATTACAAAATTGGCAAAAGACATGGAAAGACTTTTCACAGGAGAAGACATTCAGATGGCCAACAGACACATGAAGAAATACTCAACATCACTGGCAATAAGAAAGATGCACATCAAAGCCACAATGAATCTCATCCCAGTAGCAGTGACAAAGTTTAGCAGGGCAGCAAGCAATAACTATTGGGGAGAATGTGGAGAGGTGAGAACTCTCACACACTGTTGATGGGATTGTAAAATTATGTAATTACTCTGGAAGGCAGTTTGGTGTTTTTTCAAGACACTGAACATAGAAATTCCGTGTGATCCAGCTATTCCACTACCAGGAATATACCCCAAGGAAAGTAGAACTGAGACATAAATGGAGATTTGTACTCCAGTGTTCATAGCAGTATTATTCACTCTCACAAGAACATAGAAACAGCCCAAATGTCCAAACACAACTGAATAGATTGAGAAATTGTGGTACATTGACAGGATGGAATACTATGAAGCACTTAGGAGCAACAATTTTGAAAAATACTACTTAACTTGGGAGAGAATTGGAGAGTATTATGCTGAGTGAACTCAGTCTCATAAGGACAAATACTGTATATGACCACTATTGTAAAAATAGAAGGATAACTAGTAAAAAATATTTATGAGGTTTCTAGAGGAGAGGGGTGGGACTGGAGGGGTGAGGATGGGTAGGGGCAAAATCACAAGGTTACACAATTTGGTGGGTGGAAGGTGGGGGTAAAGGAAATAGGAAAGATCCAGTGGGAACTTGAAAAGACCGAGTAATGGTGGGCATAATCCAATGGTGGCTCCTTTTATAAAACACAATGTATGGGAATGATTATATGAAACATAATGTCAATAAAGGAAAGGGGGGGATTTTTTTTCAATTAAAAAATTTTCTAAATTTTAAATGTTTCTATTTAGGAGTGCTTATGCTGCTAAACTCTGACTTTTCCTATGTTAATGAACTAAATCCTTTATTAAGATAATAGTTACTATTATTCTCATTTTATAGATTAAAGATCCAAAAGGTTAAGTGATTTGCCCAGCTAGTTCATTTAGCTTGTTTAAATAGCCATTAAGTTTATATCCCTGAATTTAAATACAGTTCTAAGTGACTCTGGAATCTGCTAAGCTCTGTCCTAAAATCACTCCTGAAATAAGACCTCATTCCTTTTTACACATAGTGAAAATGTGAATCTTCGTGGTTCTGGACCTTGGGAGCAAAATTTTGGCAAAAGTAATTAATACCAGTGCTTCAATATACTGAGAAAAACTAATTCTAGAAATACACTATTATAGTGTTTATAGAGTTGAGATTTTTGATTAATATTGCCATCGGTGTTTTGTTAAATATTCCTTCCTGAGCTATAGGCTCATTTTTGGATCTTAAAGTGAGTTTTTCCATGAGGATCTGAAATACTGGGCATCATCCTATAACCTAGCACGGTGCTCAGAGCAAGGAAGGCATTCAATAGCTGTGTGTGAATGGTTGTCTGTGGTGATTGGCTGCTAACTCACAGGCTCCTACTCTTTCAATCTGCCAGCAGTCCTATGAGAGGGAGATGAGTAGTCTCCTGCCATTGCAGTTTACAGGCTTGGAAACACAGTGATGGATTATTGCAAGTAATAATCGACTAGATAGCAATGAGTTTTGAGGATAATCAGAGATCACTTCAATGAAGAATTCCCACTTAGTGGTTACTGAGAGGATTTTAAAGAAAGTAATCAGGAGCAACGGTGTCTCTCTGGAGACTAAGGTGCACCTGATACAGGCCATGGTCTTTGCAATCACTTGTTAATGCATCAGAGAGTTGGACAATGACTAGGGAGGACAGAAGGAAAACTGATGCCTTTGAGCTGTGGTGCTGGAGAAGAGTATTGAATGTCTGCCAAGAAAACAAACAGATTCATCCTGGAGCGGGTTAAACCAAGCTACTCCTTGGAGGCAAGGATTCTGGGGCTTTGTCTGACGTACTTTGGGCATGTTGCAAGGAGGGACAGGTCCTTGGAGAGGGACATCATGCTTGGGAGGGTGGAGGTCCGGCGCAGGAGGGGAAGACCCTCTATGAGGTGGATTGATTCAGTGACTGGGGTAATCGGGATGGGTGTGTCAGAGGCAATGAGATGCACACAGGACAGAGCAGGGTTTAGGGCTGTTGTACATAGGGTCGCTATGAGTCGCAAACAACTCGACGGCACATAACAACAACAACAACGACATCAACCCCTGAAATTGTCCATAAAGTTGTGTGGACTGGGGAAGGTATGTGCCTTTCCCTAGGAGAGAGGCCCATGGTTTTTATGATTCTCGTATGTTCTGATGAGTCGTCCACCAATCCTGAAGCCACATTCTTCTTCATAGAATCTAGCTTCTCTTATAATTTGTTCAGCATACATATGAAACAGGTATGGAGGGATACAACCTTGACATACACCTTTCTTGATTTTAAACAATATGGTTTTCCTTGCTCTATTTGCACAGTAGCCTCTTAGGTCTAAGTATAGGTTTCACAAAAGCACAGTTAAATGTCTGGATTCCCATTCTTCTCAATGTCAGCCTTAATTTGTTGTGAGACACACAGTCAAATGACTGCATAATTTATAAAACATAAATAGACATTCTGTGTTCTCTGATTTCAGCCATGATCTATCTGACATCAACAATGATATCTCTGGTGCCATGGCCTCTTCCAATCCATCTTGAATCTCTGGCACTTCTCTGTCAATGTCCTGTTCTAGCCATCTATTATATATACAATATTCAGCAAGATTTTACTTGCATGTGATATTAGCTATATTGTTTGGTACTATCCACATTCTGCATTATGTAGACGGTATAACCTTGCTTGCAGAAAATGAAAATGATTTGTAACACTTGCCATAGCTTATTACTGACTACACCCTTCACTATGGATTACATCTTATAGCCTTCAGTATGGATCACATCTCAGCATTAAGAAAACAAAAATCCTCACTCCTGGATCAGTCAGCAGTATTGTGGAGAAAAGACTGAAGTTTTCAACCGTTTAATCTTTCTTGGATCCATAATCAAAACCCTTGGTACCAGCAGTCAAGAAATCAAAAGACACATTACACTGAGGAAATCTGCAGTCAGGGAACTCTCCAAATGGCTAAAGAGCAAAAAAAAAAAAAAACCAGTTTAAAATCCGTAGTGTGCCTGATCCAAGCTGTGGTCTTTTCAGCTGGACAATGTAAACGGATGTGAAAAGAATGGATGCCCTTGATGTGTGGTATTGGAGAAAAATACTGAATATCCCAAGGACTGCCAAAAGAACAAGCAAATATGTCTGTCTGGAAGAAAGTGCAACTAGGATGCTCCTTTAGAGGCAAGGTTGAAAAAACTTTGTCTCGAATATATTAGGCATATTTTTAGGAGGGACCAGTCTTTGCAAAAAGACATTATGTTTGGAAAGGTCAGCAAAGGACAGGAACACTTACTTCAACAAAATGGATTGACACCGTGACTTTTTTAATTAGCTCAAGTATATCAGAGATGGTGTGGATGGCACAGGACTGGGAATGTTCAGATCATAGCAATGCTATGAGTCATAGTCAACTCAGTGGCACTTATCAACAACCACCACCATGTAATTTGAGTCCAGACATGTAAGAAACATTGATTTGCGTTGTTACAGTGTGCTGACTTGTTGCTGTCGAGTTGGTTCTGAGTCATCATGACCCTCTTTCGGGTTTCTGAGGTAAATCGCAAGTGGAGGAAGTTACCCATCTTTCTACTCAGAATGACTGATGGCCTTAAGCCACAAGGAAAGTGAAGCCTTTGGGTTGGTAGTGTAACTCGCTCTGGACTATACCGCCAGAGTTCCTTAAAGCATGCTAGCATTCTTAAAATGCTGTAATTCCCTCTCTGTTGTAAGAGAAATCAGATCTCAGAAAGTATGCCTTCTCCAAGGACTTGTCTAACAGCTATCAGAGTTAGGCCCAGATCAATGCTAGGCCCATTCCAACACCAGTTGCTGGAAAGTCAGGTCCAACTCATGGTGACTCAGATGTGTTAGAGTAGAGCTGTGTGCTAGAGATTTTTCCAATGGTTCGTTTTTTTGAAGATTGCCAGGTCTTTCTCCCTAGACTATAACTGCCTACATTTCCTTTATCACCCAAGTATGTTAAGGACCGCTCCTAAATGCTAAAGAGCAATGGTGTCAGTTTACAGATTAAGGTGTGCCTGATCCAAGCTATGGTCTTTTCAATTACTTGCCATGGTTTTGAAGGTCCATGGGAAGTAATAGTGCATGTATCAACCAGGGACTCTACTACATCATATTATTTTTAAACACACTAACTGGAAATATAAAGAGATCATCATCACCTTGTGATAATTTGAAGTTTAATCATGCTGATCGTCACAATAATGACTTTGACTTACAAAGTCCATTTACAAAATAGCCTCGTGTCAGTGTTTCATGGTAATCAACTTAGAGCCTAAAAAATCACCAAGAATTGAAAGATATGCGAAGCCTCATACTTCCCATCAGCATCTGTTCACAAATGTTTCTTACCCACAAACTTTCATACTATAAAACCTTTTGTGAAGGTTGTTTTAAAATGATATTTTATTCAAAGTATCCTCCGAGCTCTCTAACCAGCATAACTTGGACTTGGTTCATAAGTAATTGAGGCAAACTGTTGCCCCCCAACGAATCAATTTAATTGGAGATTCATGTCTAACTTACTGTCCTGTTAATTTTGGCTTATTATCTTAATGTCTTCTTCTTTTCCAAATGCTCTCATTCTGCGCTTGGGTGACAATGCCAATACTTCTCATCCTGTATACGTTATCTCACCGTGCACCAAAGCAAGTCTCACAAATTGCCTCTCTTTGCACCTGGACAACCCCTATTGACTTAGCACGGCACACAGCTGAGTTTATTCTTTTTGTTGCTTCTCCTTCAGTAAAATACCCTGGATCACTGAGCTTTCTTCATTTATGCAGAGGGTCATTTTAGAATTCTTCTTGTTAGTTCTGTGATGTCTAAAATCCAGCCAACATATAACTGATTTTAGGTAACGATCATGAAGAAAGCATGCTTGTTAGTGCCCCACATCTTTTGTAAGATGTATACCCATACAGAAACGAGTCAGTCAGTGAGCATAACATGGAATAATTGTGCAAGTCCTAAGTGTGAAAAAATTTTTATTTCGATGCAAGCTACTAACATTTCTGGATCATTTCATGATTTGAGGGAAAACAGAAGTGAAGACTCATACACAGCTTTGCATCTGGTCAGAGCAGAAATCCCTCAGCATCTACTAAACACAGACCAAGATATTACAGAACACACGCTATTTAAAACCTGTGTTTAGTTTTCTTTGGACCTGTGTTCATATGTCTTCTCAATGATCCATTTCATGAGTATTTCTAATATCCAACTATAACCAAATAGTGAACATATGCACTGCTGTAGAATTGAAAAATAGTCCCAAATGAAAAGTTGGAATATTCTAATGTTGTAGACTTGGAGAGGGTGCAGCCAGAGTGCTCTTTGAAGGCAAGAATGATGAGGCTTTGCCTCACATACTTTGGCCGTGCTGCTAGGAGGGGCTATTCCTTAAAGAAGGACATGATGCTGGGAAGGGTGGAGGGTTGGCGAAGAAGGTGGGTTGAACTAGGTGGGTTGACACGGTGACTACTGCAATATAGGCTTTTGTGTGTCAGAAAGTGTGAGGATGGCTCAGGATAGAACAGGGTTTAGGTCTTTCATTCATAGGGTAGCTATGAGTTGGACTCAACTCCATCACACCTGACAGTAACATCAATGTTGTTGTAATGTACCAGACTGACTCACAGCTGACCATCCAGCAGGTTTTCAGAGACAGTAAACTGCATATAAGGAGGTTGCCCACCCTTCTGCCACCAAGCAACTGGTGGATGAGAGCTGCATGTTTTGGGGTTGGCAGCAGAATTCCTTAAAACTTCTACGTTGTTGGGTTTCTTTGAGTCAGTACCAACTCCTAGCTCACCCTCGAGTGGGTTTTCAGAGGCAGTAAATCATAGAGAAGATTGTCTGTTCTTCTCCCATGAAGCATCTGGTGGATTAGAACCACGTGCTTTTTGGGAATTACAACACAGGATCTTACTACTAAACCACCAGAGCTCCCTCATTACTATAGTTGTGTACCATTGAGTTGGAACCAACCCACAGCCAACCCTCTGGCAGGTTTTCAGAGGCAGTTAATCACATGGGAGGAGAGTGCCCATTCTTCTCCCGTGGAGCAACTGGTGGATTTGAATGGTATGCCTTTGGAATTGCAGCACAATCAGCGCTAGACCATCAGAGCTCCCTCCTGACTACGATAACTAAATCATGTTCTAAATATAGAATTGCTTTATCTTACAAAGAGCATTGAATCTTGGATACACAGAATTGTTTTTTTCTCTATGTGTTCGTTTGGAGGAGCACAGAATTGAACTAACCATAGTTCTTAGTTCAGAAAACCATTTACCCACTTTCACTTTTATTTAGTTAAGTATTTCGTTGATAATTTCTAATAATTTAATATGTATAGCAGAAACCACTACCTAAAATAAAAGCTAGGACCTTGACGTACTCTGCATTGAGTTATGTGATCTTTCACCTCACTAGCCCATCCCAAGGTCAACATCATGTTTGTTCCAATGTTCTTCTTTCCTTTGCTCTCTACCTTACATGGTTTCATAGTTTCTATATATTATCCTAAAGTAATAGATTGTTAACTTTTACTGGTTTTTCATAATATGCAAAGATATTTTTTATGTAGTATGCGATCTATTGGGACTTAGATTTTTTTTAAACTTAATGTTATATTGATAGGATTCATTTATAGTTTAATTTTTATGTTAAGGGGAAAATCTGTATTTTGTGCTTTGAGTTAAGAGTAAGAAGTCAATCAAATACTATGTTTGATTTTATATCTTACTGTTTATATTTAACTTTATTCATCCGATTGCCAGTGGATGGACATCTTCTCCCATAATTTATTTAGAAAGCAATTTAAGGAGGTGGTGAGGGGAAATGGTATTTCCACAGTAGTCTTGACTTGTATTTTCTTGATCATCAATACTACTGGACATTTCTTCTTCTGTTTTTCTTTTGAATTGTTTACACTCTTTGGGGTAATTTTTACACATCTTGAGTCACCAAGGTATGCTGGAATTATTAATCTAATCACTATCATTCCTATTAATCATCAGTTATGTTTAATGATCCATCTTGAACATGACATTTTGTGTAGACAAATGACAGGATTAGAGTGAATTCATTAGGTTGTTAAAAGATTCATTTAATCACTTTTAGCAGTGAAACAATATTTTCCCTCCAGAAATTTGTGATCTACAGTTCTAATATGTTTCTTTTAAATGCACATATGAAAAATTTATTGATATTACCTCATCTTAGCAGTTGTCATCTATGATCTATTACCCACTCAGATTAGTGAATATTTAGCTCTTCCACATTCTTTCTTTCAGTGCCTGACAAGGTCCAAGGAGTTAGTATTAGCAACTCAGCCAGAAGTGACTATTTAAAGGTATCCTGGGTGCATGCTACTGGAGACTTTGATCATTATGAAGTCACCATTAAAAACAAAAACAACTTCATTCAAACCAAAAGCATTCTCAAGTCTGAGAACGAGTGTGTCTTTGTTAAGCTAGTCCCTGGGCGATTGTACAGTGTCACAGTTACAACAAAAAGTGGACAATATGAAGCCAGTGAACAAGGCAATGGAAGAACAAGTAAGTGAAATGATTGAAAAATCAAATGGCTGATGGGAGCGTGAAGGTCATAAAGTAATTATTTATCTGAAGTTCTTCAGCTTACTGATCAATTACTGATAAATTGCATTCTGATTAAGTTTCACCTGGAGCTAATATCATTCAACTAAGTCATGGCCTGTAATTACAGAATATTTATTAGCCAATAAAAGCAAACAGAGTGTCAGAACAAGAATAGCTATTTCATTTTTCTTCCAGACCTTCAGCATTTTGGCGTTTAAAGTTCTAAATTTCTTGTTTTATCTCATGATTGAGATTATAACTCAACTTAGAATTATATTCTATTCTCCCAACATTTATTGTTGTTGTCTGATGTTATTTTTGTTAGCCAGAACTGGCTTATAACCAACCCTCTGACTGGTTTTCAGCGGCTGTAAATCACATGAGAGGAGATTGCCCATCTTTCTCCCAAGGAGCAGCTGGTGGGTTTGAATTTAGTGTAAGATTTAGGTCAAGGAAAATTTGAATTTTTAATAGTTGCTTCCAATTTCTCTTCTTTAACTATGTATGACGTAGTTTAAGTGCTTTATTTAGGGAAGCAAGATGTGTGCCAGTCCCTTGAAGAATGTGTCATAAGTTATCATGCGTGTAAACTGTGAAGTTTATTTTTCTGATGTGTTTTCACCTTTCTTCTTCAGTCCCTGAGCCAGTTAAGAATTTAACACTGCGGAATAGGAGTACCGAGGACCTGCAGGTAACCTGGACACTAGCTGATGGGGATGTCGACCAGTATGAGATCCAGCTGCTCTTCAATGACATGAAAGTATTTCCTCCTTTTCACCTTGTAAATACTGCAACTGAATATCTATTCAGCTCCCTTACACCAGGGCGCCAGTACAAAATCCTCGTTTTGACCATCAGTGGAGATGTACAGCAATCAACCTTCATTGAGGGCCTAACAGGTAACTGGAAATCTGGGTTCTTGAACACAAATAGATACACGTGTGTATTTAGCACATAGGTGTTTTGAATGATGACTGAGAAGGGGAAAAGAAATGGCAAAGGGGTTGAATTTCTTTTAACTGTGACAATTGTCTAAACTAGATTAGCAAAAGTAAAGAACAATGTGGGTAGGGGCAAAGAGCTTTACAGATAATACAGAGAAATAGCATTGAATTCATGTGCATAGCTGGTGCTTGTCAGACATAAAGATTAAGACATGCGAATAACTATTGCTTGAATATCACTTTTCTATCATAGTAAAGTTATTGATGGGTTGCCACAAATGTTACCTAAAGAAAAAAAAACTTCCAATGGCCTTTTATTCAGTACTTAAAACTCCATGACCATCATTACAATTTTTTCCCCTAATAACAAAGATGAAACTGAGAGAGGTTAAGTAATCTCAGAGCTAGTAAATAGGAAATCAAGACATGACCCAAGGCAGTCTGACCACCCACTAGCTTTTTCCTGTGCATTCTTCATAGTTATTCAATGATTTTGGTCTCCCTCTAAACTTCTCAACCAACTTCGATTCTGGCAGAAAAGTCAGGGAAAAGTGGCAAATGGATATTGTTTTTCATGTGTGTTCTTTCAGTAGATGCAGAAATATGAGAGACAAGAAAATTGTAGGCTGAAAATGTCCATATCATATTCTCACTGATGGCTTTTAAATGTGTTTTCTTTTTCAGTTCCTAGTGCTGTCAAAAATATTCACATCTCTCCCAATGGGGCAACAGACAGCCTGACAGTAAACTGGACACCCGGTGGGGGAGATGTTGATTCCTACACAGTGACAGTGTTCAGGAAGAACCAGAAGGTCGAGTCCCAGACTATCCCCAAACACGTCTATGAGCACACGTTTCACAGACTGGAGGCTGGGGAGCAGTACCAGATTGTGGTGACCTCCATCAGCGGGTCCCTGACAAACCAGATTGATGCACTCGGGAGAACATGTAAGCGTCAGCCTGGAGACTGGACAAATTACACAATGCTTCATAGTTACTGTGATGGGGCACTTAACAAGTTTTGCTATTTTTTCTCATACAAAAAAATATCCAAATTAAAAAACTATCTCAATTTGTATAGTTCAATGCACTTCCCACAGCCTTTCTCATATTTTCCTTTTAATTTTTTTAGTAGTTGAGATTTTTCTTTTTTTTATTTGTAATGCTACTTTTTATATTAAAAGAAATTATACATATTGCAATAGAAGTTCATTGAAATGATGTTCTTAAAAGGAATTCTTTTTTCAAATTTATAGTCATTTATATGGTTTGTCAGGTAAAAGCTATTCTAAATCACTGAATTACAGTGTTTCAGTTGTAATATATTTTATAACAAAATGGAGATTTTTCAAAGGAGATTTTCATTTAGAAACCAAACCAATAAACCATCCTTTCTAAAAAAGCATTTTTTTACTCTTATTAGTTACTGTTCTCTAGCAAGTATTTAATACTTTTGCCATCGTAAGAAGCTGTACTGCAATCCCAAAGGCACGAGGTTCAAATCCACCAGCAGCTCCACAGAGGATAGGCAATCTCCTCCCATGCAATTAACTGCCTCTGAAAATCCACTGGAGGGCCAGCTGTGAGTCCACTCCAACTAGACAGTACACAATAAAAACAATGATAAAGTATATACTTGGGGCATCTGTTTGACTTGTCACAAAGAGCAATTAAAAATAATGAATAATCATGATTTCTTTTTATAATACTAGTTTATTTACAAAATTCAAATGCATTGATTTATGGAGTTGTTGTTTTGTTTGGTGCCACTGAGTCAGTTAATTACAACTCATAGCAACACTGTGCACAATAACACATTTGAACGCCGTCCTATCCTGTGTCATCCTCATTATTTCTGACACACTTGAGCCCGTTGCTGCAATCCTTGTGTCAATCCAGCTGGTTGAGGCTCTTCCTTTCTTTTGCTGGCCCTCTACCTTTCCAAGCCAGATATCCTTTCTCAAAACAAAATTCAGCTACAAGCATCTGCTTTATTCCAGACATTTGGAATTCTCTTTAGCTTTACTTCAAGGTAGACATCACTATGTGCATCTCACAGATGAGGAAAGCAGGACTCCAGAAGTCCATGAAATATGTTTGGATGGCATAGTTCATAGGGAGTCACACTGCTAACCCAGAGGCCACACATCTTTCTGGCCACTTGAATCCACTAGCCACTCCACAGGAGAAAGGCAGGCAAGCTCCTTCTGTGCCTTGGAAACCCAATGAAAGCTCAGCTAAGAGTTGGTTCTGTTTCCGTAGAAGTGAGATTTTGAGTTGTTGGTACCTAGGATACATGTGATAAGACCAAGAACCATAATCCAAATCTAAATCTTTCTGACTCAAAAACACATTTCTGTCTGCTCCATAACAATGGATTTTGGATGTCCTCAGTTCTCATGACCACTTGGGCTCCTCCTATGACTCTAATACTTGTTTGACCTCAAGTTTCTATCTAAATTCAGAGAAAACTGGAAACACTATTATCAGATCAAACCAAGAAATTTTTTTTTTCTTTTTCACCCAAAAGGGCATACAGAAAGTGTCAGGACAGAACAAATAAACCAGAAGCATCATTATCTACCTGCAGCTGATAGTTGATTCTTTTTCTTTGCAGTTCCAGCATCTGTCCAGGGAATAGCTGCAGATAATGCATACAGCAGTCATTCCCTAATAGTAAGTTGGCAAAAAGCTGCCGGTGTGTCCGAAAGATATGATATCCTGCTGCTAAATGAAAACGGGATTCTTCTGAGCAACACATCAGAGCCAGCCACTGCAAAGCAACATAAATTTGAAGATCTAACTCCAGGAAAGAAATACAAGATCCAGATCCTAACAGTCAGCGGCATTCTCTTTAGTAAAGAAGCCCAAACTGAAGGCCGGACAGGTAGGTGACACTGCTTATTGTTTTGTACATGATAGCTTTTCATCTGCTGGTTCATAAGAACCACATACTCAAAGGGATCAATGATAAGGTAACATCTTGAATAAAAATCTAAAAGTAAGAGGGGTCCTTCAGGTAACTGAGGTAGAAGATCTTAAGCAGAAGGAGAAGAAAGATGCTAGGACAAGAATGTCACTGGCCCTAGTGGAGAAACAGAAACCAGCATTGTTGGAATAGAGTGAAAACCAGAGTCGGGGAGATGTAAGCAGAGCATAACATGAGTCAGGAGGCAACTGCGGGTGGGGAGGGGGAATCATTGCTGTTGAGTTGTAACCAACTTGTTGCTGACCCTCCAGCAGGTTTTCAGAGGCTGTAAATCACCACCAACAAGCTTGCCCATCTTTCTCCTACGCAGCCACTGGTGGATTCAAACCACCAGAGAGACACACCAAGTCACTTTTGATTTAGCACTTTAACTCCCTACAGACTACACTAACTTCAGATCTGTATCATTTAGTTATAGGAATTATGACAATAGCCTAGTGGTAAGGAGCTACACTGTCAACTGAAAGGCACACGGTTCAAATTCACCAACTCCTCCATGTGAAAATTAGGGACAATCATCTAGCATAAAATTTACTGGCTCTGAAAATCTGCTAGAGGGTCAGCTATGAATCAGTTCCAGCTTGATGGTACACAAGAACAAAGCTAAACTAACACAGCTCCAGCTTCTGCAATTATATCTCTAAAATAGCATTTTAACAGCATAAATTGTTTTCTAATAAAAGACATTTCTCTATATCAATCTGTGCAACATGTTAGAAATAAAAGGTAAATACTTTCAGGGGAAATAATTAAAGTTCAGAAATAAATTTAAATAAAGATATTATTCAAATTAATAACAGATAATTAAAGAAAGGTCAGACCAATAGGGTCATAGCCTTTATCCTGCTGGAAGGATCCCCAGTCATCGTCCAATGCTGTGGTTGTGAGATGTGGAAAAATTTTAACACACCAGTAACTGAGTCTGTTCCAGACATGATAAATCAAGATCTCTGGGCACGCTGCCCTGGCATTGTACACTCTTTGTTGGTAGAAAATATGTCTGTAACAAAGCATTTGCCATTTCAACATTCTTCACATTGTGGGTTTGTTATTTTTCAAATTAACAGTTCAGCATCGGTAAAAAAACCCTCAGACTTAACTATTAACGAGTCAGAACCAACTCGTAGCTGACTCGTACCTGGTTCCCAGTGGCTACAAATCTCAGAAGAGGAGACTGCCTATCTTCCTCCAGTGGAGCGCTGGTGTATTTGAGCCATTAGAGAGAAGCTGCCTTGGAGTTAAAAGCGCAACTCCCTATGGGCCACATACCAGAGCTCCCTTCAGCATTCGTAGTCCACAGAAATTTGCAGTTCTTGCCCTTAGAATTCTGTTTAGTCAAAATTTCTTAAATGCTGGGACCATGCGTTTTTTAGGCAAAGGGTACTTGCTTAAAACATCAGCTTTTGGTACATCCCTAAAGACCTAACTCCTGGGCTGTGACAGGGACATTCCAAAGCGTGGTCTTACTTTCCTGCTCTTTGCCTTTTCCAGTCCCGGCAGCTGTCACCAATCTAAAGATCACAGAGAATTCCACCAGACACCTGTCCT
Source organism: Elephantulus edwardii (assembly GCF_000299155.1). Taxonomy (NCBI): domain Eukaryota; kingdom Metazoa; phylum Chordata; class Mammalia; order Macroscelidea; family Macroscelididae; genus Elephantulus; species Elephantulus edwardii. Next base: position 18,016,952 of record NW_006399797.1, on the reverse strand, counting down.
TCAGCTGGACCACCTCAGAGGGAGAGCTCAACTGGTACAACATCTTTCTGTATAACCCAGATCGGACTCTTCAGGAGAGAGCGCAAGTTGACCCTCAAGTGCAGAGCTTCTCTTTCCAGAACTTACTACAAGGCAGGATGTACAAGATGGTGATTGTCACTCACAGTGGAGAGTTATCTAATGAGTCCTTCATATTTGGGAGAACAGGTAAGACCCAGACTCAAGCAGCTCTGTTTACTGGCTTTTCTTTCACTTGTTCTTAGCTCCCTCATCTGCCCAGGTTTACCTGCAGGTTGGCCTCTGAGTTCTCACTCAGACCTTTGAGAACAATAATAGTTTATAGCATATTTTTGCACTGGCTCTTTTGCTTCTAACCGCATGGAGTCCCTTTGGTGCTCCTTAGAGGCAAGGATCATGAAACTTCATCCCACATATCTCACATGTTTGGGGCATTTGTCAGGAGAGGCCAGTCCTGAGAAAAAGACCTCATGCTGGGAAACATGGCTGATGTGGTTAAGTGCTGTTAAGAGGAGGACAACTTATAGCAACTCTATGAAAAACAGGCAGTAAATGCCATTGTTGTTTCCTGCCTGTGTGACTTGATAGCATGAAGAGGCATGGAGTCCCTGGGTAGCATCGTTAACTAGTCAGCTACTAACTGAAAGGTTCCTGGTTTACACCAGAGGCACCTCAAAAGAAAAGCTTGGGGATCCCTTTCTCTGAGGTCACATACTTTGAAAATCAATGGAGAAGTCTCATTCTGCAATGCAGGGAGTCACCTTTTCACCTCGACAGCAACAGGTTTAGGTTTGGATTTGTTTTGGTTTATATTTTTGTTTTTTATTGCCTCTTGAAATTTGAGGAAAATGAATCTCCTCTGCCTGCTAGTAAACTGCTACTAGAGAGCTATAACTCATGGTGGCTCAGTCCACATTATGTCCTTCAGATTTCTGCAAGGAATAGGTGGAGTGAAGGGCAAGTTCAAAGTAAACCAGCCACAAATTGGACAAGGAGCCACTGTTGAAAGCTACACATATAGTTTTATTGTTAGGTGCCTTTGATTCAAGTACAACTCATAGCGACCCTATGATCCACAGACCTGTGCCTGTCCTATCCTATGTCTTCATCCTCACCTCTGATACCCATTGCTGCAGTCACTGTGTCGACCCATCTCGTTGGGGGTCTTCCTCTCTTTTACTGATCCTCCACCTTTCCAAGCATGATATCCCTTTCCAAGGAATATATAAACATAGTTTCTGGAAAACTAGAGAAATCTTTCTTGGCTGCAATTAAGACATCTAGTTACTGTTTCTTCAGTGATTTGGACTCTTTAGTTTCATTCGCGTGTTCTGTTATTTTTTTTTTTTCCTCATTGTCAGTAGTTCTTGATGCCCCTCTGCTCAAACACTGGACTCACTGCTCATAATGACAGTGACCATGAGACAAAGATCTTTGACCTCCCAGACCTCAACGTCAAGAATGTGTGGTTAAGAAAGAAGTTGTGGGTTTTGTTGTTGTTATGTGCTGTCGAGTAGACTATGACTCATCAGAACAATAACTCTGAGAGAGAAGGGGCTGGAAGGAATCATATTAAGCATGTAGAATTTAAAAAGAGAAGATGTCTCACCTTTTATCAAGAAAATAAGGAACTATGGCAGCATAGATTATAGCATGTTTTGCTGCTAATATCCATGAGCTACTCTGCAGAGGGAAGATTGACAGTCTCCTCTCATTAAGATTTACAGCCTCAGACTCTAGATGAAAGTCACCATGAGTCAGAATCCACTCAAAAGCAGTGGGTCGGATTTTCTACCAAGAAACTACAAACGTTGGTGGCATGGTGGTTAAGAGCCAGCTACCAACTGGAAGGTGAGTGCTTCCAGGCCACCATCTTGGTCCAGAGGAGGAAGATGTGGCAACGTGCCATCATAAGGATTACAACCTTGGAAACCCCGCAGGGCCTTTGGGGTTGTTATGAGTTAGAATAGACTCAGAAGTAATGAGGTGGATATCGAGGAAATGGAGATTGTATGCGCCAGAGAATGACTTGCAAGGGAAGATGTTTTAGCTGAAACTGATGGTGGGGCGGGCCACTGAGGAGCACATTCTGGGCATAACACACAAGTTCTCAGTTCCCTTGTGCTTTGAAAAAAATGAAAAAGAACAGCACTAATCCTTAACCATGAAGAGCATTGCCAATATGTTACCATTTCCCAGGCAACCTGCTCTCTGAAAATCTTCCCTCACCTACTTATTATCCTTTAAAACTTCTCCAACAGGGTGCGATAGTCTTCACTTTCCAGAAAATGCAGGGTGGTGTCACTAAACTTATACAGCCCTAGAAGAAACTGTTAACTCTTCCCAAGTGAGGCTAGACTGACAGATTTTTTGAGGCAAAAGAGAATGCAAGTGCTGGAAACCCAAAGGAAGATGACGTAGAGGGACCTACAGAGGGGTGTTAGGGGGTGCTGGCTCTGGTAAAATGGACCAGCCTTGAGGAACTTGGCCTTTTATGAACTTTCTAGGGCATTTCATAAGCGAGGCTGCTCTGGTGGGGTAGTCGGTAGAAAGCTGCACTTCTGACTCAAAGGTAATGCCTATGTGGTGGTTCAAGTCTGCCATCTGCTTCTCCAGAGAGAGACAGGCATTCTCTTCCTATGCTATTCACAGCCTCCAAAAACCCACTGGAGGGCCAGCTAGAAATCCCTTCTGTCTCAAAGGCAATGAGTTTTGAGTGAGTTTGTAAATTAAAAACTAATTATGGTTGTGTTGTTTGTAGGTGCCATCTAGTCAAGTACAACTCACAGCATCCCTACAAACAATAGGTCTGAACCCTGTCCTATCCCGTGCCATCCTTATCATCTCTGACACGAGAGCCCATTGCTGCAGTCATTGTCCATCTCACTGAGGGTCTTCCTCTCTTTCACTGACCCTCCATCTTTCCAAGGAATAACCTCTACTAGCAACATGTCCAAAATATGAGAGACCAAGTTTCACCATCCTTGCCTCTAAGGAGCACACTTATTGCACTTTTGGCCAGTAGTATTAACTATTGATAAATTCATTTTATGTGTTTGGCACGGTATACATGACAAGTGTATAAAAGTCCTCATAGTCTCCAGATGCTCCTCACCCATACTGAAGTTCGTTCATATTTTCCCCTGCAGCCCCAAATGTCTTTTTTGTCATGTTTTCTTCTTCGTAAAAGTTTTCTTTCTATTTAAGTGCCAGCCTCTGTAAGTAACCTCAAAGGGTCCAATCGGAACATGACAGACAGCCTCTGGTTCAGCTGGACTCCAGCCTCTGGCGACTTCGACTATTATGAGCTGATCCTCTACAACCCCAATGGCACCAAGAAGGAGAACTGGAAAGACAGGCATGTGACTGAATGGAGTTTTCATCGCCTCGTTCCTGGAAGGAAGTACACGCTGTGGGTGGTAACGCACAGTGGGGATCTCACCAACGTGGTCACAGGGGAGAGCAGAACAGGTGAGACCCCAGGTGCCAGTGGCCCTATGTGGGTGAGAAGTACCTCCAAGGACACATCTTAATTATATTTTAGTGACAGGAAAACAAAATCAACAATGGCATGCAATGTGCTGGCCTAAACTTGGGGAGGCACACTGCAACAGTGGAGAAAGGATTCTGACTTTGGCCAAAAGATCTAGCTCCTTTGTTCAGCCCTGTCATGTACCTGTGTGCTCTTGAGATGACGTGATGTGTAAAATAGGGATAATTATGCCCTTATCATTGTGTAGTTATAAGTTCTTTAATAATTTTATATCCTGGGCATGCATCAAAGTAATATAAAAATGTATATATTATACTATATTATTAATATGTTGTAGTTACACACTGTCAAGTTGGAACCAACTGATAGCTGACCTTCCAGTGGGTTTTCAGAGGCTGTAAATTGCACAAGTGACTCTCCGTCTTGCTCCCTTAGAGCAACTGGTAGATTTAAGTCACATGCCTTTGGGTTGGCACCACAACTCCTTACCTACTAGGTCACTAGAGCTCCTTTATTATTAATATAATAATATTAGTCTCTGTCCACTTCACTGTTTGCTTCAATGAACAAGGCTACATGCAACTAGCATAATTGCCTCTGGTCTCTAACCCTCTTATCTTCAAAACTGATAAAATATCTTCTACCTTGATTAGGACAATTAAAGTGTTCAAGGACAGTGCCTTATACATAATAAACTCCAAACAGACACCTACTTTTATTATGTCATTGTGCTTACCTTTTCCTACAAAATACATTATATAGGAACTATGTACTTCATCTATCCTTATTCATTGATGTTAGGAGTGTAATTTTTCCCTTTCTTTTACATGTAGCCCCAAGTCCTCCCAGTTTTATGAGATTTACTGATGTTGCAAACACATCCCTGGTTATTACCTGGAAGGTGCCCCCAGACTGGACAGACTATGATGACTTTGAATTGCAGTGGTTGCCAAAAGACACACTCTCTGTCATCAACCCCTACTTCAACAAAAAATCAGAAGTACGCATCGTGAACGGTCTTCGCCCAGGGAGATCTTATCAATTCAGTGTCAAGACTGTCAGTGGCAATTCTTGGAAAACCTACAGCAAACCAGTTTTTGGATCCGTGAGGACAAGTATGACACTCTTTGCTTCTCTTGGATTTCAAATAGAGTAGCTAGGAAATAAATGTTACAAGTGTTCTAACATCTTATTCCAATGCAGCTTGGTTTAAATGCACACTTTACCTGTTTGGTTTGTTTGGATTGTCTTTTAAGACTTATAGAGATCTGCTTATTCACTGATTGTTAACAATAATTAAAAGTGCAGACATAGTTTTTACCCTTGTAAAGCTTACAATTAGGTGAGAGATACCATAAATAAACAGTTAAATCTGGGTGTAATGAAGGAGGTAAATTATATAAAAACATGACAGAAGTATCTAATTTAAATCAGTTTAATTTCTTGGAAGAAGAAGCATCCCAATCAAGATATAGAAGAAGAGTAAAATTCAGCAGGTAGAGATGGAGAAATGGAAAATAATCCAAGAGGAGAGAATAAAATATTCCAAGATCCATGGAGGAGAGAGAGAGGGGAGAACAGAAAACTTAGGCTGACTGACATGGAGTTGATTCCAGCTTATAGCACCCTCCACTGAGTTCCAGAGGCTGTGACTCACTCCAATCTTTCTTCCCCAGAACTGCTGGTGGATTCAAACCACCAGGGACTTGAGTCCTTTGGGTTAGCAGCACAATTCAGCATAGACTAGGCCCCCAGGGCTCTCCTTAGGAAGTCTAATTGGCCTGGGATGGGGCAAAGAGATGTGAAGTGATTTATCCAAAAACCCATTGAGAGGGAAAAAATACACATTAAGAATGAAATACATAGTGAATAGAACTTGAATACAGCAGACCAAACTTTACTGCTAACCTCTTTACTGCTAGGCCCCACTTCTATCTGACTTCTGCAACTGGATTTCTGTGCCCATGTGTGCATTTGTGTTTCTAATCATATTACTGCCTATTGGTTCTCGCAAAGGTCAACATTTACCTTCTAATGCTTACAAAGCAGAGCCTGGCAGGCAGAGATCTCCTTGGGAGACCCATGAGAACTGTTCCTGGGGGTGGAGGCGGGGTGGGGGTGGTACATAAAATTGAAGAATAGTTTCTTTAAAACTTAGAGCAAGTTAGAACAAAGTGTAATGGAGTTCTGAGTCTTTCTTTTTCTCCCCACCACACACCCTGCCCCTGCCCAGGGCCAGACAAGATACAAAACCTACATTGCCGGCCTCAGAACTCAACTGCCATCGCCTGTTCCTGGATCCCTCCAGATTCGGACTTTGATGGGTATAGCATTGAGTGCCGGAAAATGGACACACAAGAAGTTGAGTTTTCCAGAAAGCTGGAGAAAGAAAAATCTTTGCTCAACATCATGATGTTGGTACCCCATAAGAGGTACCTGGTGTCCATTAAGGTGCAGTCTGCCGGCATGACCAGCGAGGTGGTTGAGGACAGCACCATCACAATGATAGACCGTAAGTGTCCCCAGAGGGCTGTGTCAAACCTCTGAACAGGAGGTGGAGCGTCTTTCCCCTCCGGAGTGAAGAAACATCCAAAGGGAGTGTCCGTTACCACCGTGTGCTTGCACATGCCTTCCCTTTAGCCAGATCTTATTGCCACTTGGGGTTGAGGACCTAAAGTCTTTCATGAAGTGGAAGCATTTATTTGTGTAAAGTGCCTCAGCAGAAAACAAGTTAAATGATGTTCAAGTACCGGGATGAGTTGTATTTAAATGCATCACAGTTACCTGGTGTACTTAGAGCTATAATGGAGAGCTGTTAAGTAATTGGAAGCAAGACTTCAGGAAATCCCACAGAGAAGCTGCCCCTTTCATTATGCTTAATGTGCTCCCAGCAAGTCACTTCCTCTACCTTCCTCCACAGAGGAGAGGAGGGAGAGAGTTTCTTGATCACAAGACACACATTCTCTCTCTCTCTCTCTCTCTCTCTCTCTCTCTCTCTCTCTCTCGTGGGTGAGTGGAAATTTTCATTTCACTGACTGTTGTTTATGACGTGAAAGCCCTGTGACCTCTCTTGGTTCCTTCCTCACCCCTGTTCCAGGGCCCCCTCCTCCACCTCCACACATCCGTGTGAATAAGAAGGACGTGCTCATTAGCCAATCTTCCATCAACTTCACTTTCAACTGCAGCTGGTTCAGCGACACCAATGGAGCAGTGAAATACTTCACAGTGGTCGTGAGAGAGGCTGATGGTAAGTTTTCATGAACTGGCTGAGCTGCCTGGAGACAGCCTTGCCTTCTCAAGGACTCTTACTGCAGATTCTCAAGAGCCGAAAACTCCATTTATGTATCATTCAGTATCAGCACTGCTGGAAGCTGAGAGTTGGAACAAGAAATTGTTTAAAAGCTCTTTGGGCAATAAAGTGTTATCTGCAGGGTTTGATTATAAAAGAAGAGGATAATAATAATAATAGCAACTACAGCAATAATAACAATAATCACCAGCGACTGAGTTCTTACTAAGTGCCAGACACTGTTTGACTCCTTCAATCTGCACAACGACTCCATGAGGACAATTCCAAAATTCTGAGTAAGGTCCTAAAGCACCAAAAGATTAAGTAACATGCTCAAGGTCACAAAGCTAGTAGGCAAAGGACTCAGAGGCAGGTGGTTTAGCTTTGCAGGCTGTGCATTTAAAGGAGCTCTTGGTGGCCTAGTGGTAAGAGTTTCACTGCCACCTCAGAACCACATGGTCCAAATCCATCAGCTGTTCTGTGGGAGAAAAATGGGCTGTCTCCTCCTCCCATGCAATTTACTACTTCTGAAAATCCTCTAGAGAGTTCAGCCATGAGTCGGTTCTTTCTAGATAGTACAAAACAATGACAACAGATAATGCAAAGATTGTTGTTGTTATGTGCCATCAAGCCGCTTGTGACTCACAGTGGCCCTAAACCTTATCCGGTGCCAACCTTACTGTCTCTGACACATCTACACCCATTACCCCAGTCACATCAATGCATCTCAAGAGTCTTCCTCTCTTTTACTCTCTCTGCCCTCCCAAGCATGATGTCCCTCTCTAAGGACTGGTCCCTCCTTGCAACATGTCCAGAGTATGTCAGATGGAGCTTCAGAATTCTTGCCTCCAAGGAGCAGACAGGTTTCATCCTCTCCAAGTCAAACCTGCTTATTCTCCTAGCTGTCCATGGTATATTCAACACTCTTCTCCAATTCAAAAATTAGAGAAATAGAATTAGTCTCTGTATTAGGGTCTTCTGATTTAATGCCAAAATGGGAGCAACATTCACCATTCTTTTGTTCTTCCATTAGGTTGCAATTACTTTTCAGCTCTCTTCATCCTCCGCCTCCCATCTCAAATACACCAATCAACCACATGGTCCCGAACTCCCCGCCAACTCACAAGGGTAATCACAAACTTGAAAAAAGAAAAGCATTTGCTCTTTCTGTACTGAATTCTGAGTAGTTAGATTTGCCAGTTTCCTAAATTTTTCAACATCAAATTCCTACAGATGGGGAAAATCCTAGGTAATAAGCAAAACATTCCATTACAATCTGTGAATGAGCCCTGTACAGCTTATTGTTTCAACATTGCCCAACTATCTACAAGAGTGCTGTACCTGAAGAGAGAGGGGGTACACATGCCCATAAACGTATTTGCCATTGAAATATCATTTATTTTGTCACCAAAAGAGATTCTGTGTCTTGAATGACATTAATATGCTTTGTTATTGTTGTGTAGCATCGACTCAGAACCGACCCAAAGCTGACCCTCCAGCAGGTTTTCAGAGCCTTTTATTGCACAGGAGGAGATTGACCATCTTTCTCCTGTAGAGCAGCTGGTGGGTTTGAACCTCATGCCTTCAGGATTTCAGCACAGCTTTTTACCACTAGGCATTTTTAAAAATGGCTTTAAGGGTTGTACATGAGCACCCCTGACTATTTTAACCCACTTGTGGGCAAAGAAGACACCTTGAATGTGACCAACACTAGCATAATTTCTAGGCAGAATAGTTATTTCATTTCACTGGCTGTCCAACAGTCTATGTGCTTTGACATTCTGTTTATCTTTACTGAAGCTGCTTAAAGGAACCCTGGTGGTACAGTCCATCGGAAATTGTGCTGCTAATTCAGAGGTTGCATCTCTCTGGTGTTTCAGGTCCACCAGCAGCTCTGCAGGGGAAAGACAGACAAGCTCTGCCCCCGCCCCCACCCCCCCACCCCCAGCAATTTACAGCCCCAGAAATCTCCTAGAGGGTCAGCTGTGAGTTGGTTCTCACTGGGCTGCATCAAGAGTGAGAAACCTGTTAATGAAATAATTTCAAAAGCTATTGGTGCTTCCCACGTTTCCTCATAATTGGAGATAAGTTGGTCAACTGTGGGATGAGTTCATATTTAATCCGTGATGACGGAAGTATTGTTTTACTACATGTGTTTAAGGCAGTGGTTATAAAGATGTCATGCTCTGTTCTATCTCAAATATCAATACTCTGCTGGCCATCAAATAACAATCCATTTCATACAAACATCAATGACAGCATGAGGGTAGCCTAAAGGCAAGATTCTCTTTCTTCTACTACCAAAACCTAACATTTCCAAGTAGAAAATCAAACCTCACTTTGTACTTTTCTGATAATAAACTGTGAATTGAATGAACTAGTGAATCCTGCTCCCATCTGTTCTGACATCAGCTGCACATGAAGCAGTTTTTCCTCTGACCGTAATCAGCGGGAGCGATTGCAAAGATTATAGAGATGAAATAATTTCTAGGTCAGGTCCAATCATTTAGAGGGCACAGTCCTCCAACCTTCTATGGCCGCCCAAGATCTCAGTCTTCAGCCACAAGCTTAGGTCCCCATAACACTTTCACTTCTGACTTGATAGCTACAAATACAGAGGTCTCTCACTACTTCTATAGGATGACACCATGATCTCAGGAGTCACCAGCACCCCTCACTTGCTCCTGCTACTCTTAAATCCAAGAATTCACTACAATGTCTCACAAAATACGCTGTTAGATTTCAACTTACTATGGTGGGTCATCTATGAGTCGGTTCTAACTTGACAGTAATGAGAGAGGGAGAGAGACTAGAGTTTTATTATCACAAAAAAAAAAGAATACAAAGGAGACACATTGAGCAAGGTCTTGGAAGTTTCTGAAGTCAGAACTTCTGTATTTCAAAAGGGACATGTCATCCTATGTGCATCCATACTATCACCAACCAGGAAGCCCATGGAATATCCATGTCCAGATGACTTATCTATGGTTAAACATCACAAAGTCTCCTTTCTAGCCTACCCAGTCCCTACTTAAGAGCCATATCTTTGCTTTAAACCCTAAAGTGTGGTCTAGAGGCCCCATCAAAGACATTGTCATCATTAGGAAAATTCTAGGCTTTAGAGGTGAATATCTCTGTAATCAAAGACAATGACCAAATTCTTTGAGTAAAGTTAATAATATAAAGCCTACACCAAGACTTCCTCACTTTGAGTAAATTTCATTAAGCAAGGGTCCCAATTGTTGCAAAAAACCCCAACTGCGCACTCCTTGAAGTGCATTATAGATGATATCTCTATAATGTTTATCTTCCTAATTGTGCTTTCCTTTAGCTAACATCAAATTGAGTTCACATTGCCAAAACACACAGTGTTTGCTAAGCAGACAGGGGAAGAGTTCTGGGAAGTGTTCTAAGTGATAGGCCAAATTCATGCCAGGATAAAGCTGTACTTAAGATAACAGAGAGCTGGACATGAAGGGATTATCTGACTGGGCGTGTGGAACGTGCCTTGTGGGATGGACTGCTCTGACCCAGGACCTGGCTTTCTTATCTTTTCGCTATTTCCCAGGTCATAGAGATTTCCTTATTAGCTCAGCAACAGTGGTTATTGGCAGAGTAGAGAGCTTATTGACCTTATTGGGCTCTCACAATAAGGAGTATCCAACTAAGTAGGGTTATAGAACTTGTTACCATGTTTTTGGGATATTATTATTATTATTAATTTTAATGAAAATTTACAGATATTTTGGACTTCCATTCATTGATTGTTGCCTTTTTCTCCCTGCCCACCCCTCCCCTTCAGTTTGTTCTTCTCTTTGAAAAGTAAAAGAAAAATTCTTTCATTGTTATATAATCCCTACCCCCAAGTCCATTACACTATGCAGCCTTTATTCTGGACTCCTATCGTAACAATAATACCTAATCATATATATCTTTGAAAGAGTTTTCTCTCTCATCTGTTTCAATGCAGTATACATAATGTATCCCATCTTTCCCAATCTTCCCCCCAACCCCTATATCAGTCCCATTTTACATCAGTGGCACCATGCAGTATTTGTCCTTTTGTGACTGAGATATTTCAGTCAGCATAATGTCCTCCAGGATCACCTATTATGTTTGATACAGTGAGCACATGCACACATACATCACATATTTTATTTCCTAGAAAATTATATATATATATATATATTTATATATATATACTGTTAAGTGTCATTGATTGGATTTTGTTTGGGTCCATAGTGAACACATGTGTTAGAGTAACTGCCCTATAGCGTGCTCTAGGCTGTAATCTTCACAGTAGTCAAACGCAAAACAAAGCACAAATTTAATACCATTGACTCAGTTCTGACTCGGCAAACTTCCATTAGTTTTCTGAGATTATAAATCACAGTGGGAGGAGGCTGCCTACCTTTCCTCCTCAGAGGAGCTTGTGGATTCAAACCAAGGACCCAGTCTTAAAGTAGTCCCCAATGGACTGTGCCATAAAGTTATGTTCTTATGTGCTGTTGAAAGGCAATCCTCCAGTGAGTTTTCAGAGGGTGTAAATCACATAGGAGGAGATTGCACATCTTTCTCCTGCAGAGCAGCTGGTAGATTCAAACCACTTGCCTTTGAGTTGGCAATGCAACTCCTTCATCCGTAGACCACCTGAGCTCCCACAGAAAAGTGTAAACTAAAACTGCATCTCATTAGGAGAATTTCTCAGCCTCCCTTGATATCACAGAACCTGTGCTGCTCTGAGGAAAAGCCAGAGAGGGTGAGAAAGGAGGAGGCAGTTTTAGAAACCTAGTTAGAAATCACAAGCACTGAAGTCACTAGAGTGTCTGTCACTGGGTTTTCTTTCCCCAGGCAGTGACGAGCTGAAGCCGGAACCACAGCACCCTCTGCCTTCCTACCTGGAATACAGGCACAATGCCTCCATTCGAGTGTATCAGACGAATTATTTTGCAAGCAAATGTGCTGAAAGTCCGGACGGCAACTATAAAAGTTTTAACATTAAACTTGGAGCAGAGATGGAGAGCCTGGGTGGAAAATGCGATCTCCATCAGCAAAAATTTTGTGATGGACCACTGAAGCCACGCACTGCCTACAGGTTAGACATATGGCCATAATTTCCCTAGACAGGACATGATACATCATCAGTGCTCCGCTGTCTGAGTATGGGATTCTCATGAACACCTCTAGATTAATAACATAAATTCATAGGTACTGTGAGCTGAGGGCTTTCAAGAGATAGCAAAATCTGTATTATGCCTGGTTTAATTTATTATGTGAAGAATTGATTGAGGACCCTTAATCAATTGCTTTCCCCCACAACTTCTTTAACCTGCATCAAATAATTTACTGTGCTAACTATTGCAGGAGTGTTTGAAGAGAAAGGCTGAGTGTAGGGAGACTCCAGCAATATCAGGTTTTATCTTCTGCTTTTAGTGAGGACTAGTGTTACATTGATTTAAAAGGAATCTAAATATAAAATTATCTAAATAGAAAAAAGTAAATACAAAAAAAGTGCTCTGTGGTGCAGATGCAGTTCTCAGAGGGAAAGAACTTTTAAATTAATAGAATCCTTCTAATCACTTCTAAAATGGTGGGTTAAAAAGAGCAGGAATTTGGCTTAACCTCTAGCAAGCACCACTGCATCAGACAGGCGCTCCTAGATCTGGAAGTATACAGTGTCCAAACCAGTGGCAACAAGAGAAAGAAAGCCAACAGACTTACTGCCTTACATACAAGGCTGCAGGTATCTCAGATGGTTATGTCTGTGGAGGTTGTGCCTTCTCTGTTGACAGAGCTGGTATTCAGCCAGCATCCCACTGATTGGGTTCTTTGTGGACAGTGCTCATTCTAAGTGTTTGGCTCCAAGGCCTTTTAAGTATTCTGAGTATCGCTGTAGGGTCTCAGCATAAAAATTTTGCTGTCAGATCCATAACAAGTCTGACATGACACCATACATAAGAGTTCTTAATCCTTACCTTGCATCAGCTAAAATAGTCAGATAGTTTTAGTAAAATGAAGAGTCCCTTGTGGAAGGAACTTTGAAGAGCTATCTCTGCCCAAAACTTATTGTAAACTTGGCTATTGCCAAGTGTTTACCTTCTGAGTAAACACTCAAAACTTATCTCAAAACTTATAAGTGATAATTACTTCAAAGGAGACCATATGAGCCTATATATGAGGGCAGAGGTGAGTCAGAATAGACTTGTTCTGCAGTCTTTTCAGTAAGTGGTTTTTCAAAAGTAGATTGCTGCAAGTCTTTCCTTAAAGTTCCGTCCTCTCACTGGACAGCTAAGCACATTAACTATTTGCTCTACCCATGGATATTGGTTTTATAGAGCTTGAAGAACTTGAGATCTCTGATGGGCAAGATGAGAGATCAGAAAACCAAGATCCCTCAGCATCTATAAAAATGGAGATTTAAAAAAAAAAATTGAGATCTTCCAGCTCCTTTTATTCACCCGGGCTCAAAGAAACTTGAGCAAAACTCTGTGAAAGGCAACTTGGTCTTTCTGAGTTAGAGTGTTGAAGCTATTTTAGTTTGCTTCCTTGCTTTGGGAAAGGAAAAGAGAAAATGACTCATTACTGTATTTTAGAGAACGTTAAGAAGCTGTAGAGCCTTGATGTCTGGACCAGAGCCCACTATTCTCCAAGCAGGCACCCTTCCTGTCCCTCACAGCTGCTGAAGTCCTCAGGAGCATCTGGATCTGAGTTCTAGCTCTGGCACTTTTTAGCTGTGCGACCTTGTAAAAAAGGGCTTTTCCATTCTCTAATCCTCACGATTTGCATCTGCAGAACATTGCAGGGTTGTCCTGAAGAGTAAGTAATGCATGTGAAGGACCAAACTTAGTCATGTCCTTTCTAGATTAAGGGTTTCCCACACATTTCCAGGAGCAAGCACAGATTCCTGAACAGGATACACAAAGCCCTTGAGTTCTCCTTTCTGCCTTCCTTGCCTCTTTCCCACCATCTGCCCCAGCACTCCTGCCCTTTCTCTGTGTCTCACTTCTCAGAGTTCCCTTGACAGTAGCTTGGGTGCCTGACACTTCCTTGTCTGGCTGGTGAATTTCTTACACTTCAAAAGCCAATTTAGCACCTGTTGAGCACAACACCACATCTGCCCACCTCCCCCACAGTCAGGCTGTAGAGTACTACCTTGGCTCCGTTAGCATAGTACTTAGTCACTACATCCCCCTAATGCTGCTGTGTTTCCCAGTGATTTCTAAGCCTCTGCTTAATTGCCTGTTCTATTGACTAGACTGAGAGAGTTCATAATCTACCAAGGGAAACAAATCACTGGTTGCAAACTGCATGCCAGGCAAGTACCTGGCACAACAGAAGCCCTCATTAAATGTTGTATGGTCAGATGAGGAAATGTTCTATGAAAAGCTACACATTCTTTTTTTTTTTTCTCTTAATCAACTCAGCATGTATAGATTTGTCTTCTAGAACACAGCTTTTCTATAATTCCCCGATACACATTTGGTTAATCCCGTTAGAAGCATGTCAGGCAGATAATGCTCGCTAAATGAGGGTGTCCCATTTCCAAGCACATGGGAGAGCCACGTGCTAAGGGGTCTCGTGTGTGATCACAAGGCTGTCTCTCTCTTAAGAGAATAATCACAGTGATCCTCACTATTGTCAGCTTCTTTTCCCCCAGATAGAGTAGGTAGGCAGGGAAGAGTATGGGCGAAGGACATCAAGGTTAAACAAAAGGGGGAAAGCGAAATTTAGCTGATAGACCAGTTTGTTATATCATCAAATGTGATCTTTTCCAATCCACTGCTGGATTTCTACCATTCACTATTCCATATGGAAAAACAAGGGGGAGCGGCTTGTTTGAATGTGAAGAAAGTGCTGATCTGCTTTTGTTTTCATTCTAAATAGGATCCTAATGTAACCACAAAAGGGCAGGCAACATCCCCTGACCTCATTTTCCTTAACTGAAGGAAATTCAGTTACAAGAGCCCTAACTTTCTGCTGTAGAATCCTGATTCTATGCATAACAGACTATCATATAAGTTCATGAAAATAACACTTATCATGTTAATGGGATATTATATTTAATATTTGTTTTCTTGCTTGTGGCCTAATGGTAAAAAGCTGCACTGTAATCCCAAAGGCACATGGTTCAAATCCACCAGCTGCTCTATGGGAGAAGGATAGGCAGTTTCGTTTTAGGCAGTTAAGTGCCTCTGAAAAGCCACTGGAGGATCAGCTATGTTCCATCTCAAAAGCACACAACAATAATATGTGAAAAGCACTGAGCCAGGCATTATAAGGGAACAAAAGATATCTAAGAGAAGACTCTTACCTTCAAGAGCATGTAGTATATTGAGAAAATAGAGGCAGAATCGTGAAAGGCATTAGAAGTAAAAGGAAATAAAATCTGTGAGACTTCAGAAAACTTTTGGAGGATATTTCATTTTTATTTGTTCTTATGCAACTATTCACTCAGCATAGTGCTCTCTTCAGTCCCTCACAAGTTATGCAGTAATATTCAAATCATTGCTCCTGAGTGCTGAGTAGTAGTCTGTTGTGTGAAAGTACCACAATTGTGGTTGGACATTTGGGCTGTTTCCATGTTTTTGGGACAGTGAATAACACTGCTATGAACACTGATGTACAAATCTCCTTATGTGTCTCAGTTCTAATTTTCCCAGGGTGTATTCCTAGTGCTGGAATGACTAAGTCATATGGACTTTCTATATCCAGCTTTTTTAGGAAATGCCAAACTGCATTCCAGAGTGATTGATAACTAGTAAAATGTGCATGAGGATCCAAAGTAGGGAGGGCGGGCACAGAGGGGTAAAGATGGGCGGGAGGGCGGGAGGGCGGGGAACCAAGGGGTCACACAATTTGGTGGGGCTAGGGAAGGGCGGGTAAAGGAAATGGGAAAGATCCAGCAGGGATCTGGAAAGACAGAATAATGGTGGGTATAGTTCAATTATGATTAATTGTATAAACCGTAATTAATAGGAATGATTATATGAAACACAATGTGAATGAAGAATAGTGTGAAACACAATGTATATGAACTTTGCAAGCAAATGAAATTACATTTTTTTTAAAAGGGAAAGCCTAGACATACACACAAAAGAATTTAAAATAAGAATACCAGTAGATGATTGTATGTCAATGTTTGTTGCAACACCCTTCACAATAGCCAAAAGTTAGATACAATCCAAGTGCCCATCAAGAGATGAATGGATCAACACGATGTAGTGTATACTTACAGAATATTACTTGAGCACAAAGAGAAATGACTTCCTGATACATACTACAATATGAGTGAACCCTTAAAACACTCCACTGAATAAAACAAGTCAGGTGTTAAATACCTCAAATTGGCAAGAGCATTTAGAGACCTGAGTTTGTTAGTGGCTACTGGGGCAAATGGGAGGAAGAAGAAAAAGAAGGCATGACCTCCTTGCGTGCTGTCCAGCCCCAGAGCTTTGCTCCTGCTCTTCCCTCCACCCAGAATGCAGGAGGAGCTCACTTCCTCAGTCTCCTCGCATTTCTGTGCACATATCTCCTTGTCAAGGAACCCTTCGCTGACCATGCCAAATACAGTCGTCCCACATGCCTATTTCTATTACTTCAGTTCTCTTGTCCCTTCCCTTTTTCATAGCACCTATCAGTATGTGGTATGTATTTCTGACTTGTCTTACTCCTTCCATGACAGTGTGAATTCTGACTTTGCTTTACTTTTTACAGTAACCTCAGGTCTGATAACAGACCCTACAATCTAGTAGAGGCTCACTAAATATCCAGTGATTGAATAAATAAATGGATGTATGGATGGATAGATAGATGATAGATAGATAGATAGATAGATAGATAGATAGATAGATAGATAGATAGACCATGCCCAAGTGTGTCTGATTCTATAATTCAGTCCTACCCTGTATACCTACTGGTTAGATTCCCAGTCTGTTTCTGCTCCAACATGCTTTCTAGTGAGTGATGCTATAATTAGTCACTTAAATAAGTTGGTTTTCTTTTCAGAATCAGCATTCGGGCTTTCACACAGCTGTTTGATGAGAATCTGAAGGAATTCACCAAACCACTCTATTCAGACACATTTTTCTCTTTGCCTATCACCACTGAGTCAGGTAAGACTAATCTGTACATCCACCCACACCTTCCACCAACTACCAAATCACCAATAAGGGCCTCGAGAGAGGAGACCTGGTGACTTGGCAGAAGGTGGAAGGAACATTTGATTCCCATTTGGAATCTAATCTTTATGTGACCATGGATTGATGTGAAGTAGAGGGATTGAACAGCTTCTGTAGGAAAAAGGATAGGGAAAGAGATTAATCTGAAAAAAGAAAGAGGAAGTCCAAGAATTTTTTGTAATGAAAAAAAAAATTTATAATAGTGCCAGTACAACCTTAGACTCTAGAGTTTGCAAATGCTATTATACAAGTTGGTGTGAAATGCTTTTAATTGTGTATGGAATGTATCTGTGCATAAACACAGAGATGCATAAAAAGAATAGATAGAAATATTAACAATAAATTATTGACACAGTAATTACTAAAGCAGTTATAGGCGGCCTAGTGGTAAGAAGTTGTGCTGCAATCCCAAAGGCACATGATTCGAATCCACCAGCTGCTCTGTGGCAGAAAGAGGTCAAGTCTCCTCCCGTGTGATTTACTGTCTCTGAAAACACACTGGAGGGTTATCTATGGGTTAGCTTTGACTCAACAGCATACAACAACAACGACGACGACGTATTCATAGTTAATATTT
The DNA here is from genome assembly GCF_000299155.1 of Elephantulus edwardii. NCBI lineage: Eukaryota > Metazoa > Chordata > Mammalia > Macroscelidea > Macroscelididae > Elephantulus > Elephantulus edwardii. Next base: position 17,999,397 of record NW_006399797.1, on the reverse strand, counting down.
CAAAGTGGTATAATTACAGATTTTTTCCTTACTTATTATATATTGTTAACTCTACAAATAATTTTCATATAAAACGCTTTATCCAAGTTTGAGAGGAAAAAACTCCTTTAGTAAGATAGAATGAAAGTCTGACTAATAATAATCACTGTTATTTACACGTTACTTTCTTTGTAGATGTTTGAAGCATTTTTTACATAAAATAATTTATCCAACTTCACTACAGTCTTTTGAAGAGATGCTACAAATGTGTCCATTTTAAAGGTGAAAAGCAGAGGCTCCAAGAGATTAACTATCTTGTCCACACCAGTCGAGCTGGGATCTGACAGCTTGCCTGAGCTTTCAACTCCTACACAGCATTGAAGTGCACTGCTTAAAACATTGGCTTCCTGCTCAAAATAACATCACTTGTGTCAGGTTTTCCTTGACACCATCACTCATCCAAAGTGTTCCCCAGTAGTCACTGACTTATAATGTTTTCTCTAGGAAAGGTCCTCCTTATAGCTAAAAGTCTCTTGTGTCATATGGCAGTTTTACAAATACTCTTTATCTATTTATGCCAAATACAGGGATAATCCTCCACTCTTCAACCCAAAGCAGAATCCGAACACAGTTAAGAGGATTTGATGTATTTACTTGTAATTTAGTATTAAGGAGTTGTAAACAAAAATATTTGCCACTTGAAATACTCTTGTATAAAAAAATAATTGTGTGTAGTCCAGTAGAGGAAGAGAATTTTGAAAATGACATTAATTACAGTAAAAAATGATCATGTTGATGTGATGATTGTTGAAAAACAACATTGAATAAACAAATATAAGAGCTTGAAATATAACTTCATAAATGTACTATCCAGAGACATAAATGTAAGAACCAAAACAATAAAGCTCCTAAAGGAAAACATACATGTAAACCATTATGACTTTGGAATGTGAATGGTTTTTTTTAAGATATGGCATCCAAAGTATAAGCAATGGCAACAACAACAACAAAAATAAATTAGGCATCATCAAAGTTAAAAATATTTATGTTTCAAAGGACACTGTCAAGAAAGTAAACACGCAAACCACAGAATGTGGGAAAATATTCCCAAACCATATTTCCTAAGAGGGTCAGGTATCTGTAATGCATAAAGAACTCTCACAACCAACATTATTTTTAAATGGGCAAGAAATATAAAAAGTTGTTGAAAGAAGACCTACAAATGGCAAGTAAGCACATGAAAAAGAGATTCATCATTAGTCATTTCTGTTATTATGTTCCAGCAAGTTAGAAACTGTTCATAGCTAACCCTTCAGTGGGTTTTCAGAGACAGTTAATAACACAGGAGATTGTCCAACTTTCCCGCTCAGAGCAGCTAATCGAGTCAAACCACCTGCTTTTGGTTTGGTAGCACAACTTCTTACCACTGGAGCTCCAGTAGTCATCAGGGAAGTGCAAAATGAAATCACAATAGGGTACCACTTCACACTCCCTGAGATGGATGTAATAAAAAAGAGAGGCAATAACGAATGTTGATGAGACATAGGAAAATTGGAACCCTCATACACTGCTGGTGGGAATATAAAATGGCATAGCTACTTTAGAAAACCGTTTACAGTTCCTCAAAAGGTTAAGCATAGAACTATGCAAATAGTCTAGGAGTCCCACTCATAAGGATTGTTGTCATTCAGTACCATCGAGTCAGAACTGATCCTCCTCAGGTTTTCAGAAGCAGTAACTCACACAGGAGATTGCCCATTTTCCTCTGCAGAGCAGCTGATGGATTCAAACCACATACCTTTGTGTTGGCAGCACAATTCTTTATCACCAAGCCACCAGAACTCCCTATTAAGCATTTCCCCAAGCTGAAATTATATCATCGTTGTTATTGTTATGTATCAGTGAGTTCAAACCAACTCATGACTGACCCCTCGGGGATTTTCAGAGGTTGTAAATCACCCAGGAGAATCGTGTTCATCTTTCTCCCTTGGAGCAGTTGGTGGCTTCAAACGACGTGTGTTTAGGTTGGCAGCTTACCACTAAGCCATCAGAGTTTCTTATTGTTTATGGATGCTCAGAGTAAAATTATTCGTAATGCACAGAAAGTGTGAGCAACCCAAATACCCTTTAGAAGCTGAGTGAACAAACAAAATATGGCATATCCAAACACTGGAGTATTAGTCATAAAAGAATGCAGCACCAATCTATGCTACGACATGGGTGAGCATTGAATACATTATGTTAACTGAAAGAAGTCAATTATGAAAGACCACATATTATATGAATTAGATACAACATGTTCAAGGTAGGCAAACTGATGTAGTCAGAAGTAGCTGAAACAATTAACTCGTACCAATCATTAAGATGACACCAGACCACATAGTATTTAATTCTGCTATGTTCAGTCACTTTGACTTGGACCAAACTTGAGGGTAAAACAACAATAACAACATAAAGGCAGAAAGTAGATCGTGTTTGCCTGGGCTTAGAGAGGCCGAGAGGAAGTGAGGAGTAACTGCTGAGGTGTGGGGGGGTTTTGAGAGTGATGAAAATGGAAGAAATTTATTATAGTTGATAATTGTAAAATTCCTGACCACAAAAAAACCCATCAAATTATACCATTTAAATCAGTGAATTTAGGGTACATGAATTATAATTCAGTAAAGCTGTTAGAAAATGACCTGCTCTTAACCTATGTTTAAATTCCTAGTGGCTGTATCCCACTGGATAATAAAAGTGAAATTCCTTTAAAAATAACCTTTAGCCAGCTCGTTAGGTTTGCCAAAACCCCAGATGCTGTGTAACATGTTTCATATAAATGAAATAGCATTTTTATTTTGGTAGCAGACAGCATGTTCTCCGTTCTAAATACTGGCCTTTATCTCAAATGGCCCAAGCTTTATAAATAAGCACAAAAGAATCCCAGAATCCCCTTAGAAGCAAAACATCGAAGTGTATAAAATACAGGCATAATGACCAGCCTGTCTATTATAGGAATCACAGCTTCTTTCACTTAGCATAGCCTCCATTTCATCTAATCAGTTGTATATGTCTAGCGGTATAGGGAGTTCTGGTGGCCTAATGGTAAGGAGCTACACTGCCAGTCCAAAGGAATGCAGTTCAAATCCACCAGGAGTTCCTTGGGAGAAAGATGGGCAGTCTTCTCCTATGAGATTTGCAGCCCCTGAAAAATCCTCTGGAGTGTCAGGTATAAGCCAGTTCTGACTGGATGGCACACAACAACAAGCCTTTGGATAATAAATGCTTCCGTGGCTGTAACTTGAATTCTTTGTGTCCCAATGTTCCATGTGAGAAAGGGCTTCAATTCCTTAGCACTGATGTTCCCACCTGTGTTTACTGTTTCCTTCTGGATCATTGCAGAGCCCTTGTTTGGAGTTATTGAAGGTGTAAGTGCTGGCTTGTTCTTAATTGGCATGCTGGTGGCTGTCGCTGCCTTATTCATCTGCAGACAGAAAGTTAGGTGAGTACAAAGATTTCTGTGGTGATGCAGCAGATGTTCTTTAGACTGAGAAGAAAAGATGTTCCTGGCTTAACCCACCTTTGCTCCTCCACAAATGCAAGAGTCAAACTCTGAAACCAGGATCCACTTTTTGTTTTCAGCCTCTCCCTAGATCTTTGATAAATTTCACTCTCACCAGTCTCATTTGCATGTGAAATGACTCCTTTTGCACAGAAGGGGTGAGAAGAATGTGTTGAATTTTTTTCCCCTGTGGTTCAGTCTCATCATGAAGACAGAGATGTTTGCAAATTGTGTGCCCAAGTACTTTCCTAAAATATGCTGAGCATTATGGCTGACATCACCATTTTTGGCTCAGATCTGCCATCCAAATTTAAAAAGGGGCCAAAAGGAACCAGATAGCATGTTGCCTCAATGCCGCACCCACTTCTCTCAGGGAATTTCTTTCAATTGGCACATTGTCTCCTCTCTTGCAGTCGTGTCTTGCATCTGAGGCTTGCTGGTTTTTTAAAGAAAGTTTTCTTGAGAGTGTGGGAAGTGATCATGACCTGTAGCCAAAAATCTAGGAGAAAAATCCTCAGCAATTGCACAGATCCGTTTCTGAGTGTGGGGGGAAAAGAATTTTATTTCTTCTTTGTACTCTTCTCCCCCCTCCCTTTCCTCAAAGAGATGTTAGCAGAGTATAAATCTCCGTGAGAAAATCCATATTAGCATAGACATGTCCTGCCTGACCATAAATGGGGGGGGGGGAGAATTTTGTTCAAATCAAGCTTAATGACCAAAATAAAAAGTTTCTCCTTCATATTTCAGCCATGGCCGGGAAAGGCCCTCAGCTCGCTTGAGCATCCGCAGGGACCGGCCTTTATCTGTCCACTTGAACCTGGGCCCAAAAGGGTAACTGCCATATTTTCTTTCATACAATTTATTCGAAAGAGAAGCTGATTTGTATTATGTGAGATTTGCTAACGTAGTCTTTCTTCTCTTGGCTTCCCTTCACAGCAACCGGAAAACATCTTGGTAAGAGAGCGAGCTCATTAATTACCCTATTATGTGCTTTTGAAATACAACTCAGAGTGGTTATGGCATGGTTCCTGCAGTAACTTTCTCTTCTTTTTTGTTATATTATGAATTATAGCCCAGTAAAAATTAACCAGTTTGAAGGGCATTTTATGAAGCTACAGGCTGACTCCAACTACCTTCTATCCAAGGAATACGAGGTATGATTCAGGTGCAGCAACGTGTTAGCATCTCTGTGCATGATTTCCCGCCTAACATTTACTGCAAAGTCACAGGCAACTTGAGCTTAGGACTTAGGAAGATACTTAGCTTCTCAGCTGAGTGCTCTTTCATGACAGAATCCATACCCTACACAATATAGCACCTGGCCTCGGAAGCCAATTAGAACACTGGAGTAGCTCAGCAGAATGTATCTGAGTCACATAAGAAAGCATTGGCAAGGTTCAAATGCAAACAATATCACTAGTTCAGCCATTGACTTGAATGAAAGATAATATGGTTTTGTAAAAGAGTGCCCAAGTTTTAGGTTCGGTTTAGCTTTGACATCAGGGTAACTTGAGGCAAGTTATTGTCCTTGATCCTCCATCTCTTTATCTGTAAAATGAAAACAGCAGCAATACTTCCCTTGAGGGTGTTGTGAGGGTCAAAGTTTATATGCATCAAATATTAACTATTCTGTAAGCAGTAGTTAGCGGCCTGCTCATTTAAAGATTATGAGCTCTGATGGGCCTAGAGATAAGAAGCTGTGCTGCTATCCCAAAGGTGGTGGTTGTTATGTGCCGTCAAGTCACCTGTGACTCATAGCGACCTTATGTACAACAGCCTAAACCCTGTTCTATCCCTTGCCAATCTTATTGTCCCTGACACACCTACACCCATTACCCCAGTAACGTATCAATCCATCTGATCGAGGTTCTTCCTCTTCTGCCCTGTCCCTCCACCCTCCCAAGGATAACATCCCTCCCCAAGGACTGGTCCCACCATGTAGCATGTCCAAATTAGGTCAAAGTTTTGGAATCCTTGCCTTCAAGGAGCAGCCTGGTCTCACCCTCTCTAGGATGAACCTATTTGTGACTCTTCTCCAGCACAACAGCTCAAAGACATCAATCCTCTTTCTATCGTCCCTAGTCATTGTCCAGTTTTCTGATGCATAACAAGTAATTACAAAGACTATGGCCTGGATCAGGCACACCTTAGTCTCCAGACTGACATTGTTACTCTTCAGTACTTTGGAGAGGTCGTAGGTGGTTCAAAGCCACCAGATGCTCTGCAGAAGGATGGAAAATCCCCTCCTATGTGATTTAATGCCTCTGAAAACAACTGGAGGGTCAGCTATGGGTGGTTCAGATTCAGTGGCAAATAATAGCATGCGGCATTTCTATTTTGCCATATAGAGTCATTATGGATCAGAATCAATGTAATGTCGCACCACATACAAGTGTCACTATGTTTCTCTTTTTTAATATTAAGAACCATATGGATTTTTCTGATTCTATTTCATAGTTTTCCACTTACAAATTTATTTTTTACTTAACAGGACTTAAAGGACGTAGGTCGAAACCAATCATGTGACATTGCACTCTTACCAGAGAATAGAGGGAAAAATCGATATAACAATATATTGCCCTGTAAGTTTTCTGTTGAAATTTGTACTATTGTCTTCCACTAGTCATTTCTCCTCTTTTCCAGGGGTAAAGTAAGACTACAGAAATACAGCTGGTTACAATCTCATGTCCTAATTGCCTTTAAAAAGGAATGGCTTTTATTCTATTACACCTGTATTTTATTAAAATCAACTTGGATTCTGAGCGTTGCCTTATGCTATTGACAATTAACCAGGTGGTCTGACTGCTTCTCTTTGGAGGCCAACTAATAGTAATGAGGTTGAAGCGAGGGCTCCGATAGCTAGCTGATTGAGGTTTGCTTAAGGAAATCTCCAGTTCAGGATTATTCTTTGGTTTTATCCTTACTATATGAGATGAAGGAATGGGAGTTAGTTTTGCCTGGATTGTTTTTGTCCTAGCATTTAAAGGGAATTTGCCATTCCAGCAGACAGATGCCATATTGCTGCAAAGGAAGACACAGATGGGGCCTCGATAGGCATTTGTTTGTTTGTTAGTCCACCCCCTCCAGGGGAGAGGAGAACAATCCCCAAGAGTTAGTGACAAATCTCTGTCAATCAACTTCCTTCCAGATGATGCCTCACGAGTGAAGCTGTCCAATGTCGATGATGACCCTTGCTCCGACTACATCAATGCCAGCTACATTCCTGTAAGTGGGTGGGACGAAGCTTTGATGGGTAGCTGCTCTGGAAATGCCTTGCCGCTTGCATGCTCCCACGGTTCTGCTTTTAAGGTCTAGAAATTTTCACAGGTTTTTAAATCCTTGTCTGTTGCTGTTAGACCAGTACTGCCCGATTGCCATAAAATATGGGTAATCCAAGTCAGCCCCTGATAAGGTTCTTTTTTCACCTTGGATATAGTCACACACAGAGTCCAAAATGCATTTTCAAAGGGTTTTTTTGTTTTGTTCTGGGTCCCCCCCCTTTCTGCTGCCTTTAGCCAACATTAGAGCTCACTAAGGAATCTGGATGAGGCATTTATGGTTCAACAGTAGAAACCTCACCTCCTATGTAGGAAACACAAATTTGAGAACCACATACACACGCATTGTCTGCCATCAGTGGAGGTTTGTATGTTGCCATGGTACTGGACTTATTTCAGCAATGTTTCCAGGTGACGAAGAAAGGCCTGGTGATGTACTTTAAAAACAGACACCAAAAAACCCTCCAAACTATAATGAGTCAGCAAAATCTAGGCATCACAACAGAACACTGCCCCATCTACAATAGATTGTTCAGTGGTGCATGGTGTCATCATGATTCTGGGCAAACGAACTAACAACAAGAACACTGCACTGCTGATGTCCTGCTATGGCTCCTTGGCTGGGGAAACTGATCCCATCTTGTTTAGAAAAAGTATAAAAACAACTCAAAGGTTGAGTCAAATCTGTGATCTCTGATTGTGAATCCCATTTAGTCGATTTTCTGTAACTCACTTTGGCAAAAAAGACTTCAAGGTCAAAGATATGACCAGGTTAGGAGACTACCTCTGCCTCATGCTAAGCCTATGACTTCAGGGAATTTATGTCACCTCTCTGAGTCTTTCTTTCCTTTTGGAAAAAATTAGATCAATAACTTCAGTCATCCATTTATTCAATGAAAACTAAATGCTGACTCCCAGACTCTGAGACTGAACTGTTTGTGGGGATAGTGTAATAGAAAAAACCCAACCCTCAAAGGACCCTAAGAAGAGTGGAGACATCAGGAAATGACAAGGCCAGGCTTGAGAGATGTGCTAGAACCTTGCTTCTCCATCGTTAGCATTTGCATTCATCACCCGCGGATCTTGGTAAAATGCAGATGATCATTCAGCTGAGGCTGAGGTAGGGCCTCAGATTCTGCCTTTCTAACAAACTCTCAGATGAGCCAGATATTGCTGGCCTGAGTACTACATGCTGAGTTTCATGCTGTAAGAGGTTTCCATGGGAGCATCTGGGAGGAGAACATCACCCTGCAAAAGATAAAGGTTCTGCAGAGCAGGCGACATTCTGAGATTTGGAGGCTAAATAAGAATTAGCCAGACAAGAAGCAGCATTAGAGTAGGCGGTGGGCTGGGGGTGGCAGAGGTGACATAATTGCAGAGGCCTTGAGAAGAGACAAGAGAAAGAGCTTTGAACTAGTATCTACAAGTAATCTGGTATCACTGAATGCACAGTGAGTGGGTGAAAACAAGCTCCACTTGTTGACTGGGACCAAATAAAATCTGTCAAGGCTTCTGGTCCACTGCATGAAATCCCATTGTTGTTATTGCTACTGCTGTGAAACTGCCATCTTGTCAACCTCCAAGTCACGGCAACTTTATGCACAGTGGTGTCTACTCCATCCCCACGAACATTTAGACTGTGCTGCTAAGATTCATCGGGTCGTCACTAACTGATTTTTTGGGGGGGGGAGTAAATTGCAAGCCTTTCTAGCCTCCCAAGTCTGTTTGTTTAAGCAATGTACAAGCCACCACATGAGGTTCATTGGCTGAGAGTTGAACTCCAGTCTGCTGTGTGGAAAGGTAGAATACTGTCACTGAGCAACCAATGGCCTGTTCTACGGTAGATGCTCAGTAAACAGTGGTTCTCTGCCCATAAGTTCCTCTTTTATTATACCCCCTACTAGCATCATTCTCATTTCAGTCACCCAAAGTTAACAAAATTATGCTATGTTAAATAGGGAGAAAGTCCCATCAAAGGCAGTCTGTCGACGCACACATGCACACACACAAAAGAACGAAGGCACTTGTCCACAAGCCTGAGGGTATACTGTTTTCTAGGTTATCACCTGTATCCTACATTTGCCCTTTTTGGAATAAGCCCAGCCTAATAAAAAGGAAGCTGGCTCTAAACAATAGTTCAGTACTCTGGCCTTTGTCCTTCCTGCTTCCAGACCTTGACACTTTATGAGTATCTTTTTCTCAAATCAGGGGCCTGGCAGAGACTTGCAAATCATCCAATCTGCAGAGCTAACTCTTTGTTTACAGAAGAGGTCTATTGTTTCTGACTCTCCATATTGTAAATTCATCTCAGGGCAACAACTTCAGAAGAGAATACATTGCTACTCAAGGGCCACTTCCGGGCACCAAGGATGACTTCTGGAAAATGGCGTGGGAACAGAACGTTCACAATATTGTCATGGTGACCCAGTGTGTCGAGAAGGGCCGCGTGAGTAAACAGCCTCCTTGTTTCAATGCTTGGCTTTCTACTTCCTGGATGGAATCAAATCCCACCATCTCAAGTTAAACTCTATGAAAATCAAGTAGGGATCATGGGAGAACATTGTTAGGGAATCAAGCCATTCAGTTATAGAAGGCTTGGATAGTGAATGCAGGCAGTGTCTGATTTTGATTCTGGTTCTGAAGTTTGAGTCAAAAGTCCCCCAAATAAGGACAGGAGTTATTAGATGTGCCATTTCAGAGAAGAATAGCTGGCCAGTTGTTATTCCTGCCTTCAGTATTTGGCAAAGGTAGAGAACTCACCAGAATCAATGGACCTGCCCTTTGCTTTCACAAAATAAAGAAGTGATTTCTAGATTGGGTGTGTAGACAAAGTAAATCACTATCTAGGAAAATAAAGGGAGCCTCTTCTGCTCATTTTCTAGAAGATTACATCCAGTATCAAAAGAGGGATTAGATGTAAAGTGTCTAGTATCTTGAGCTCAGTAAAATAAGTTGTCTTTCTTTTGTCTTCGTGCATGTAAATAAGTTCATCTAAATATTCTGACTTCTCAGGATCACTTGGCATATAGCACTTGATCAAGGTCAAAACACTGAAATAAGACTACAAACAAGGCAAGACTAAGAAGTCATGCTTTCCTTTGCCTAAATGTATGCTTTTCCAGAAAGTGTGAGAAATTTTCATACATGGTGAAAGAAAGAAAAAGACAGAAACCACGAAAGACAATGGCAAATGAAAAGGAAATTAACCCAGAGGTTGGGATTTTGCTTTTTGTAGGATGTCACGAGCTGCTCTGGTCTGTCCTCTTCACTTGAAGCAGCAATCTGACTTCAGCACTGGCTATGAGCAGGTTAATACAAAGCAGATGGCCAAATCTCTTTAGCAGCTGATTCTGATTCCTGACTCAGGAAGACTTTTTGAGGAGGGAAAGTCCAGGTTCACAAAGAAGTCACATTTCCGGTCTTTTTTTTTCTTCTGTCTGTCTTCCTGTAGGTCAAGTGTGACCATTACTGGCCAACAGACCAGGATCCCCTCTACTATGGAGACCTCATCCTGCAGATGATCTCAGAGTCTGTGCTACCAGAGTGGACCATCAGGGAGTTTAAGATCTGCAGCGTATGTTAACTTAGTTCACTTCATTTCACAACCTAACTTGGAAAGATGGAGGAGTGAACCTCAGTCTTGTTTCTGATCATCCTTCTCAACAGTCTGCTCTCTGCTCCTGCAGGAGGAACAGCTCGACTCGCAAAGACTGATCCGCCACTTTCACTTTACGGTGTGGCCAGACCACGGAGTCCCCGAGACCACCCAGTCCCTTATCCAGTTTGTAAGAACCGTCAGAGACTATGTCAACAGAACCCCAGGGAGCGGGCCCACTGTGGTGCACTGCAGGTACTTGAGAGTCCCTACAAATGACAACCACACAGGGTCTACTGGGTCCACTGTGCCTAGGTGACAGAAAAAGGCACAAGCCTGGAAATCTGGTGGGTGGAGGATTTATCTGGTTCAAATAGACTCTTAACCCCAAAGACATCCTCTCTTGTGTGTGTGTGTGTGTGTGTGTGTGTGTGTGTGTGTGTACATATGTGTGACCTCCATTGCTAAAGTTATCTAGTTGCACTGCAATACCAAAGACACGTAGTTTAAGGCCACCAGCTCCTCCGCAGTAGAAGGATGGACAGTCTCCTCCCGTGTGATTAAAAGCCTCTGAAAACCCACCCAAGAGTCAGCTGTGGGTCTGTTCCAGTGCTATGGTATACAACAACAATATGTATTTACCAATTAAACTTTTTTTAAATTGTATTAATTTTAATGAACATTTACAGAGATTTTGGATTTCCATTCATTCATTGTTGCATTTTTTTTCCTGGATTAATTTTTTTTTACATGTTCAGTGCAATGCCATTGTTCATGGTCAGGATATTGTATAACCACTATGCTTTTCCAAATCATTTTATCATCATGAATAGAAATTCAGTGACTCCTAAGCAAAGATCCCCTTATCATCATCCCCTGGGAAATACTAGTAAACTTTGACCTGTGCATAAATGATCTATTTCATGTAAGTGATATTCTACATTGTGTCTCCCTTTGTGGCTGACATTTCAGCATGTTTTCAAGTTACTTTCATATGACACCATGCAACAAGACTTCATTTGTCTTAGTGGCTGAGGAAGTACTCCCTCCTGTATGTGTTATTTATACTTCTTCCCTTTCTTATTCCTTGGAATTGCCTACTCTCCCTTCTCTTCCTGTGTATCCCTGTTCCTCCGTCCTTCTTGACCTTCTTCCAGCTCTCGAATCTCTTGCTACCTAGTGCATTTCATTTTGCTCTTAAATTTCTGTCTGACTGTCATACTTTTACTGGTTTCTGTGATTTCATCACCTCTTCTCTTCCAGATTATAAATTCATTGAGTTAGTCCATTGTCATTACTTCTTCAGGAATGACACGGTGGAGCGTAAAGCCTTTCTCATATAACCTCTGAATTTGTCTATTCCTTCCAACTCTATCCTGTTGGCAGCCTGCCTCTCGGTCTTGCTGTTTTCTGTAAGGGGTGAAGGAATTAGGAAAGATCCAGTGGGAACCTGAAAAGATGGGGTGATGGTAGCTATGGATCAATGGTGATTCATGTTATAAAACACCATGTGTGGGAATAATAATATGAAACACAGGTGAATAGAGGAATGCGTGAAACATAATGTATATAAACAAAACACAATATATACTACTTTTATACTCAGAGTAATAAAATAAAAATATACTTATTTCTACTTTTTAAAATTTCATTTCACTTTGAGTCTTGACTGGTGATATTAAAGTGTTGAGGATAAAGAACTACCAGGCAGAGACAGACCTGACCTTGAGGCACAGAATGTCTTTAGGCAGATAAATGCAAAAAGGGAGCCTATCTGTAGGTTCTACCTTTTTCCACTGATTCCTTTCCAGTTCTGGGACAATTTACGTGGCCTCTCTTTGCCTCAGACTGTGTGTATATAAAATGAATCTCACTCTCCGGGGAGCTTGTGTTTAGCTAATTGTTGTTTGCAACAACACTCTGGTGCCCCTAACTGCATGGCACTAATAAATAAGGAGCAGGGAATTGCTACAGTAAGTGAAATGTCAGATGCACTAATTTTCTCCCAATCAGCCCAGCACCCTAGGAGCCTTGCTTTTATATGTCACTGGAACCCTGATGTTTTTAATAAGACTGTAAGGCAGTCAGTGGCTTGATGCATTCTGAAGACTAGAAAGCATTTTCCCCCAGGACCACTAGAGAACTGATCTTGTTTTGTATTATCAATATGTGCATCAAAAATCTCCAAAGGTGTTAAGCACAAATTGGCAGTACTGAATGAAGCTGAAGGTACTTATACTCTATGACCCAGAAGTTCTGTTTCTAGGTATAAATCCTAGAGAAATCTTCACAAAAGCACACAATTCTGCTCCTGGCAATATCCTTTTAACAGAATGAAACTGTAAATTACCTCGCTCTCTATCAGTAGTATTGAGGAGCCTTGGTTTCAAGTTGGTTAGAGTGTTTGGCTGCTAACAGAAAGGCTGGTCGTTCAAACCTGACAGCTACCCCATGGGACAATGATGTGGTTGTCTGCTTCTCTAAAGACTTACAGCTGTGAAAACCCTGTGGGATGGTTCTACTCTGCTCCACAGGGTTGCTGGGAGTCAAAATGTAGATTTAACAGCAGTGAGTTTGGCTTGATTTGGGCAAGGGATTAGCTCTGTTTAAAATAAATGACATCCACGTATTACAGGATGGAAAAATCTCACAACTGAGATTTATACTTAGTAGTGGAAAAGTATACTTACTGAGTAGAAAGGTTGGCCAACAGTGTGTATAATACTTGCTCTCAGGGAGCTCTGGTGGCCTAGTGGCAAGAGGCTGCATGCAATCCCTAATGCATGTGGTTCGAATCCATCAGATACTCTGCTGGAGGAGGGAAATTTCTTTCTGTGCCAGTCAGATCTGATTCGATGGTTCACAGAAGAGAAATAAAAAAATAAAATAAATTTTAAAAAACCCAACTTGCCGTCATTTTAGTATTTTTTAAAGTCTATGAAATACGTAATTTTTATGGAATTATATGTATGTAGAAAAAAATATAAAAACATGCATGGAAATTATATCAAATATAGAGCAATGAATATCTGTGGTGGGGGAAATGTGGAGGAAAGCAGAAAGGAAAAAGAGATGGAAGGCAGAAGATCTAGATTTGATGG
>NW_006399797.1:17919436-17985559 GCF_000299155.1 Elephantulus edwardii | reverse complement strand
GGAAAGGAAAGGAAAGGAAAGGAAAGGAAAGGAAAGGAAAGGAAAGGAAAGGAAAGGAAAGGAAAGGAAAGGAAAGGAAAGGAACACAGAGAGGAAGGGAATAGAAAGGTATTATGGCTGAGTTTATGGCTGCAGTCTTAAAAGTCAAATGGTAAGGTTCAACTTTCCTTCACCTTCTCTTCCAGTGCTGGCGTGGGTAGGACTGGGACGTTCATTGCATTGGACCGGATCCTTCAGCAGCTAGACTCCAAAGACTCTGTGGACATCTATGGCGCAGTAAATGACCTAAGACTTCACAGAGTTCACATGGTCCAGACGGAGGTAAGAGTTACAGGCTGAAGGGCACAAACCTTTCCCTGCCAAAAATGCCTAGACTGAGCAAGAACTATGACATGTTGAGAAGAAAAAGACAATTGAATACAAATGTTTTATGTTATTGTTACATGCCATTAATTCAACTATGACTCATAGAAACCCTATAAACAATAGATCATAAACAACAGATTTGAATTTTACCCTGTCCTGCCCATTCTCACTATAGCTGATATGCTCAAGTCCTGTGCCAGTTTATATTGTTAAGAGTCTGCTTTCTTATCCCAGTGACCATTGTTGTTGCTGTTGTTATGTGCTGTCCAGGGAACTTGAACTCACAGCAACCTTATGAACAATGGCTCTGAACCTTGCCTTGTACTGAGCTAACCTCACCATCTCTGACACACCAGACCCCATTGCTACAGTTACTATGTCAACCAATCTCATCCAAGGTCTTCCTCTCCTATGCTGACACTCCACCCTTCCAAGCATGATGTCCTTCTCCAAGGTCCGGTCCCTCCTGGCAACATGCTCAAAGTATGCGAGATAGAGCTTCAAAATCCTTGCCTCCAATGAGGAAATTGGTTTCACTCTCTCAGGATAGACCTGTTTGTTCTCTTGGAAGTCCATTATATGTTCAACTTTTCTCCGGTACCACAACAGAAAGGCACTGATTATTCTATCATCCTTATTTGTTGTCTAGCTCTCAAATGAATAGCAAACCATTGATAAGACCATGGCTGATCAGGCACACCTTAGTTTCTAGACTGACATCATTACTCTTTACCACTTTGGAGAGGTAGATTTTTCTCAGTGCAACTTGTATTTTTATTTCCTAACTGCTGGTGCCAAAAGAATTGATTGTGGATCCAAGAAAGATGAATTGTTAACAACCTCAATCTTTTCTCCATCAGTACTGCCTATTGACCCATTGACCCAACAGTGATTCTTGTTGTTGTTGTTGCTGTTGTTAGGTGCTCTCAAGTCATGTATGACCCATGGTGACCCTATGGACAACAAATCTGAACCCTGTCATATCCTGTGCCATTCTCACAATCTCTGGCACACCCAAGCCCATTACTACAGCCATTGTATCAATTCCCCTGGTTGAGGATCTCCCTCTCCTTCACTGTTCTCTGCTTTTCCAAGCACAGTGTCCCTCTCCAAGGAATAATCTCTCCTGCTAACATACCCAAAGTATGTGAGATAAAGCTCTATCATCTTGTCCTCCAAATAGCACTCTGGCTGCACCTTCTCCGAGACATATCTGTTTGTTCTTTTGGAAGTTCATGGGATATTCAGTATGCTTCTCCAATACCACACATGTGGCACTGACCATTAGCATGATGTTTATATGCTTGTCAATGCTAAACTGGTTGCCAATCTTTGTAGGTGGTTAGAAAATGACATGGACTCTGTCTCTCCCCATCACATTTTAAAAATGTGAGATGTAGAGAGATGTGTGTATGTATAGCACTGGTATGTGCACTGTAGTATAGAGGTAACTCGTGGTTGCTGTGATGCTGAACACTGTGACACTGATGTGCCAAATGTGGTAATGGTTACCCATGGTGGACAGTGTTTGGTGGAGCTTCCTGATTAAAACAAGCTTGGAAGCGGGAGTGGCATCCACTTCCAAAATGGCTTGCCTCCGGAAACTCTATGAACAGTGCTCAGGTCTTTCATTCATAGGGTCGCTATGAGTTGTCTACTACTCGACGGTACTTAACAACAACAACAACAAAGTACAGTGACACTGACTGTGATGTAATACAACTGTCATACAATCATAATCACTATCTGTTTCTGAATTTTTACTTTTTTCCCTCATTGTTACATTATGTCTTACATTACAATTATATTACATTAAAATACATATATTGGAGGGAATAGCAAAGGCAGTCCGTCTTGAAGATCATTTAAGAAATTCTGGTGATTCAGCACAAGAAATTTAATTAGTAAGAAGGAAGTAGATTCCAAATCTTTTCCCTTACGTTGCCTCTGAAACACCACAAGAGTGATTGTCAAAACTAAAAACTTCCATTTCTACAACTCTTTGACATTTTCAAGTATTTTAAAACATTCTGTTTCATTAAATTTCCAATATAACCAGATTTAAAAAAAAAAAAACCAACCCAATCCCACTGCTGTTGAGGATAGTAGTATTTCCAATTTTACAGGTTGTTGTTGTTGTTGTTAAGTGCCGTTGAGTTGTAGGCTACTCATAGTGACCCTATGAACAAAAGTCCTCGACCCTTGCATGATTTTCATCCTTTCTCCAGACTCATAGGGTTTCTGGAGGCAAGCTGTTACGGAAGTGGATGCCACTCAGCAGGAGAACACCAAAATTCAGTGGGTGGAGTTTCTTATACAAGGTACAGGGCTATCAGTGGTCAAATTAGGACCTGAACCCTGATCTAGAGAATCTGAAGCCCTCATCACCAGCTGTTGACCCACAGCTTTAGAATTAGAACTCTGTGTCATACTATATTGTAAACAGAGCCAAGCATTTCACACATATACCTAGCCACCTTCCAATACTCGAGGGATTACTTCCCCAAGTAACTTTTCAAAATCCTCTGTTTTTTTAAAAAAAGAGAGAGAAAATGTTCATGGTTAAAAACAAGTTTCAATGTTCCACATTCTGCTATATCTTCCTTAAAGGAGACAGTAGTGGTTTATTGGTAGAATTCGTATCTTCCACGTGGGAGGCTTGGGTTGGAGTCTCAGACAATCCAGCTCTTGTACAACCACCACCTGTCTGTCAGTGGAGGCTTATATGCTCTTATGATACTGAACAGGTTCCAGTGTAACTTCTAGACTAGAACAAACTAAGAAGAAAGACCCAGTGGTCTCCTTCTGAAAATCAGCCAGTAGAAACCCCTGTAGAACACCATAGTTTAAGTCCACAGCTAACCATGGGGATGGCTCATGATCAGGAAAGGTTTTCCCATTGTTCATGGAGTAGTTATGAGGCAGGGACAACCTAATGGCAGCTGACAATCACAGAAATCTCACTTTATATGAAAGTGCATAGGCAAAGGGTCCGTCCTACAGCAAAGGTTCGCCTTTCCAGCACCACTGGCTGCTTCTGTGGTGCAGCACATACTGCATCTCATAGAGCTCATATTCTGTAACACATGTTAGAAAGCATTGTTCTCATTGCCTCCTCTAGGCCGGGCACACATCTAGCATCTTCGGCCTTTACCATTTTCTTGGGCTCAAAGTGCTTTCGTTGTACAAATCATTGTAACACACTTTTAAAAAAGATTCCATTATAGATTTTTTTTTAGTGCACAACATTATTAGAATTACATATGATGACCGAAATCCAGCAGCAGTTTTTAAACTTAAATGAAAATAAAAGACTCACTTCCCCAGACATGCTAGCGACATTTCAAGTGCCCAGTTGTCACATGTGTCTAGTGGCTACCATTTTGGGTAGTGCAGATTCATGGTCAAGAAAAGTAAAATAGAACCTCAGTAGCTGTCAAGTTAATTTGAACTCATGAGGACCCCATGTGTATCAGTATAGAGATGTTCTCCAAAGGATCTTCTCCAAAGAACTGATTTTTCAGAAGTAGCCCTCCAGGCCTTTCCAGGGGAGTAACTTCGTGGACCTGGACCTCCATTCAGCCTTTTAGGTAGCGGGCCCATGAATTAACCATTTGCACCACTCACAGACTCCCAACTTTCAGGTTTTCATTCGTTCTCATAACCAACTCATAGATAACCCCCCAGTGGGTATCTGAGGCAGTAAATCACATAGAAGGAGACTGCAAGTCACTCTCCTCCCTTGAAGCCGCTGGTGGATTTCAAACCACCTGCAAGATCACACCACCAGCAACCTCCTAAGAAGGTGGTCAGTCTCCTCATGTGAACTTCTGAGTAAAAGTTAAAAAACAAACAAACAAACAAAAAAACCCCACCACCAAACAACTCATGACAAAACTAAAGATAATAGGGTCATCTGAATGCGTATACTAAATTCAAGTCCTTATAATGATCAGAATTCTATGATTTATTATAGGTAATATAACATACTTAATATAAAATGTTTCCTTATGCCCTGCCTCTAACAGTTTCTTTAAATCAATTCCTAATTTCATGCATAAATATTTCTGTATATATCTATCTCTTACAAGTGAGGACTATTGAAAAAAGATGAACATAATACCATTGTCACACCTAATAATTTTAACCATAATTCCTCAGTAGCATCTAAAAACATCCATTCCATTTTAATGTACTGTAAAATATTGCAAGCTGTAAATTACTTTTTACAGTTGACTTGAATTAGAATCCAAGTAGTCTACACATTTCATTTGGTTAATTTGTCATTTAGGTTTATTTTAATCTATAATAATGGTCCCTTCAACTTCCTTTCCATACACTTATTTGTACAGTAACTAGCTCATTGGTTCTGTGAATTTTCTCACATTCTGAATATGGCTTATTACTTTTTATTAGTGGCAAGGTACTCTTCTCCTTCCAATTGTTGTCAGCTGGCATTGAGTCACCAGACTCAAGACACCCCACCCACAGGGGAACACATGCTACCAGGTAATCCCCCACTGCATAATTTGTGGTAGATTAAACCATTGTGATCTAGAAAGTTTTCACTGGCCAATATCCAGAAATAGAAAATCCATCTTAGCCTGGGAGTTACCTGTTCAACATCATAACAGCACAAAAGCACCCAATGCTAGATGTGTGATGATTGCACATGAGGTCTATTAGCCAAGAATTAAAACTGAGTCTCCTGCATGGAAGGAAAGAGTTTTACTCCTGAACCTCGAACACTCCCCTCAGTCTTCTTGACTTTTGGTCAGATATAGAGGCTTGATTACCTTTACGTTCCATTTATTGAAGACATGGGCACTGCCTGTTCCATCATAGTAGTAGTCACATATGGTGCGACATGGAGTTGCATATACCATGACTTTGGCATTTAACAGTTACATCAGGTGATTTCAGGGGCGTTCTGGTGGTGTAATGTATAGAGAATTGTGCTGTTAAACCAAACTCTGAGCCTCTGGCAGTTCGAATCCACCAGTACCTTCATAGAGGAAATTAAACAATCTCCTCCCATGCAGTTTTTATCCTCTAAGACTCAATGATATGGAGAGAGGATACAACCCTGACACACACCTTTCTTAATTGTAAGCCACATTCTGTTGTTCCCTTACACAACAGCCTCTTGGTCGAGGTATAGGTTTCACAGGTATTAGGGATCATCTCGCCATACCTATTCAATCTGTATGCTGAGCAAATTACTCAAGAAGGGGGACTCTGTGAAGAAGAATATGACACCAGGATCAGAGGAAGACTCATCAATAACCTGTTATGCAGATTTGTTCTACAACCTTCCTTGCTAAAAGTGAGGGGGGCTTTAAGCACTTTCTATAGATCAAACACTACAGGCTTCTCTATGGATAAGGTCTCAACATCAAGAAAACAAAATTCTTACTACTAGATCGATGGGCAACATCATGATAGATGGAGAAAAGACTCAAACTGCCAACTACTTCATCTTACTTGAATCCACAATCAACATCCTTGATGGAAGCAGTCAAGAGATATCTTGGGAAAGTCTTCAGTCAGGAAACTCTCCTAAGTACTGAAACACATTAATGTCCGTTTGAAGATAAGGTGTGTCTGATTTAAGCCATGGCCTTTCCAGCCACTTGCTATGCATCTGGGAGCTGAACAGTAAATAAGGATTACAGAAGAATTGAATCCTTTGAACTGTGGGGTTAGAGAATAGTACTGAATTTCCCATGGACTGACAAAAGAACAGATATGTCTTGGAGAAGGTGCAGCCAGAGTGCTCCTTGGAGGCAAAAATGACAAATCTTCATTTCACCTAGTTTGGGCATGTTATTAGGAGAAGCTAGTCTTTGAAAAAGGACATCATACTTGGAAAGGTGGGGGAAGGTGAAAAAGAGGAAGACTCTCAACCAGATGGATTGACACCATGACTGCAGGAATGGACCAAGTATGTCAGAGATGGTGAGGATGGCCAGGCTCACATCTCTTGTTCATAGGGTCACTGTAACCACACATGACTTGATGGCATCTAACAACAACATCCAAGGCCCAGTAGAGGATCAGCTTTGAGTCTGCACTGACTCCATGGCAATGAGTTTTTTTCAGGGAATCTCAGCCATCTATTATAATAAACCATCCATTATAATGCTTCGCATCAACCTCTCACATAACACTTTCAGTGGTCATTGATGATCTCTGTCTAGATCTGTTGTTGCATTAAAGTTTGTAGAATTGTATCACACTGTACCCTAACTACTTTCCTATAGTGTCTCTATAAGAGTAATGATTTCTGAAGGGTAGAAACTTGATTTTGTTCTTTATATACACTGTTTTTAATCTGTTAAATAAAGGACAGATAACCTATAACTGTCTTGCTATAAAGTTGGCAATGTTTTATCATTAGTTTATTTTTACTTTCACAGACTCAAAGGATATTTAATTAGTGATTTTGGTAAGAGGAGGTTATTACGTTGTAAGTAGTCTCAGAGGGGTATCTCTGTGTGTGTGTGTGTGTGTGTGTGTGTGTGTGTGTGTGTGTGTGTGTGTGTGTATCTATTCAGACTCGCTAGTTAGTCTCAGAGATTACTTAGATCACATTTATCATCTTTCCATACATGCCCAGAACTCCAGATACTTTTGGTGAAGATCAAGGCTTCAGTTACAAATATCACAAACTTTTTTTGAGATCAGAAGTAACAGATTTAACAAAACTCTCTTTCCTTCTCCTTGAATGTAATGTCATGTTTCCTTATTCTCTCTTTTTCTCTTACTTCTCTGAGAATCCCATTGTTCTAATTCCTCAATTTACATTTCCAATTTGTAAATTCTTCAATGTTCCGTTCTCAACATACTGCTCTTCTTTATGTCAGTTGTTGAAAGAATTCCCATGGTCTCAAGAACCTTACAAGAAGCCTTATTGTTTCTCTCAAACTCCAAAAGCTCAAAACAAAACTCGCTGTCCTTCTTTTAAAAAAATAAACCACTCCTTTTGCCCCTGCCCCTTCTAATCTCTATTAAGTGATGCCAACCATCTTCCCAAGCTAAGAGTTCTCGTTCTTTTCCTACAGTTCCTACATCTAACCAATCACTTATTGTTGTTGCGTACGTTGAGTCAGAACTAACCCATCTGCAGGTTTTCAAAAGGAGTATATCACACTGGAGGAGATTACTCATCTTTCTTTCATGCAGCAGCTAGTAGATTCAAACTGTGTACCTTTGGGTCGACAGCACAATTCCTTACCACTAAGCTACCAGAACCAGTCATGAAGCTCTGTCTACTCGACCTATTTCTCTTTGTTCTAATCCCTCATTCTCTGTCCCTGCTCTTACTCTTCCTTTATCAACTCTCACTAGGCTATTATAGCGGCCTGTTACTGGGCATCCTACCTTTAACTTCTATCCTAACAGCTTTCCATCCTCACTGCCACCATCATCCAAGTCTCCTCTCTGAAATGAGTCAGCCCATACCAAGACCCTGAACAAAAAACCTTGGAAAGCTCTCCACAACTTGTAATTTGATGTTTAAACTCACATACTTGTGTACAAGGTTCCTCATAATTACCCCAAGTTCAACTTCATGCATCTGCCAAAATTCTGTAAGGTTTCCCTCCTTAGTTTAGAATAAAATTTGATTCTTTAGTTATAATGGAATAAGCATTGTAGTAAGATAGACCTTTTCTTTCCATTTTTTTACTCTGTCAAGCAAAATACAAAATAGTGTCCAGATAGTATCTGTCTTACTTTTATCTCTGTGCCCACTATGGACAACTACAGTCTCAGAAGTGCTAAACCTCACAGCTAGCCTGGCTCATTTGTTAAGAACATGCTTGCAGAGGAGTTTGATTCCCAACCTTGCACTGTTCGAGCAAAGAAATAAGGGCAGCCTACTTATTGTGAGGGAAGACCTTCATTTTCTTCACTTTATTTGGAATACAGAGGAGTTAGGGTTTTTACAATATTTGACAAATAGATTAAAAAGCAAATATTTTAAACAAATACTCTTCAGAGAGAAGATTTGCAAGTTTGCCCAACCCTACTTTTAGTCTTCCTTGGGGCAAATTTACAGCATAAGTCTGAGAGAGTTCTACAAATCCAAGCAATAACTTTCTAAAGAACAACAAATGACAGTCCAACTCTTGTCTCTCTCAGTCCTTAGCTATGACAAACACTTGATTCTAAAAGGCTAAGGATCCCAGTTCTTTAATCAGTTGTGATGGGGTTTCCTCTGACCCATTTTTGCTGCTATATACTGTCAAGTTGGAACAAACTCGACAGTTGATTGACACCTCCCGGAAGGTTTTCAGAGGTTATAAATCACACAAGAGATATTGCCCATTCTTCTCCCACAGAGCACCTGGTGGATTTGAACTGAATGCCTTTGAAATTGCAACACTAGGATTTAAGAGCTCCTTATAATGCATGTAGTTGTTGTGGTGATGGTGATGTGCCTTCGAGTTGACCCTCTTCGGGATTTTAGAGGTAGTAAATCACACAGGAAGAGATTTCCCATCCTTCTTTTGTGGATTTACCATCCTTCTCCCTGGAGGAGTGGAACATAGATGACATTTCACTTTTCACAGTTTATAAAATGTGTACATTTTCATTTTATTTCCATCATATGTAATACTCTATTAATTATATTCTTACAAATATCTCCCTTTTCTCTGTAACTCAATACTTCTTTTCCCTCAAAGAGATCCTGATACAAATACTGTATAAAACCATTGTTATAGAATGAGCATGAGGATCCAAGGGGGACATGGTGGAAGCAGAGGGGTGAGGATGTCTGGGTGGTGAGGGACTAATCATAGGCTCACACAATTTTATGGGGGGCGGGGGGTTAGGGAAATGGGAAGGAACTGATGTGAAAAACAATATATTCAAATTTTGTAAATAAACTAGTAAAAAAAAAGAAGCCCTGATAGCTTCTTCTTTTATATGAAGTATTTTACACAATGTTGTCTTCCGTCTATCACATTGTAAGTAATTGCTCACATATATGTCCCTGTGTTAAAGTGTGGACTTAGTGACCACTATAGTCTATAAATACTATGTGATACTTTATGTGTATTGATAGAATTGAATGGAATTAAATGTATCACCATCAAGCCAAGGTTTCACCAGTCAACCGGACAGAACAAAAAAATTAGCTTTCTTGTACTCAGGCTCATATGTTGGACTTCATCTGCTTATAATCTGAATAAAATGAGAAGAATATTGACAATCTGAAGGTTTAAGTGGTAATTATTATCAAAAGGAAAAAATAATTTCTATTTAAGGCAAAGTAATGGAGATTAACTTATTTTAAAGGTCGTGATGCATTATTATTGAAGAACTCATTAATAAATCATCACATAGAGGTATAAGAGATTATTTACAGCTTTTAAAGTTTCAAAGACATTAAATAATGAACACTGCATTGGAATAGATGAAGGAAAGAACTGTTTAAAAGGAATATATGATTAGGCATTATTTGTATGACAACAGTCCCGAATAAGAGGTGCATTGCAAAGTGGACTGGGGGAGAGTTGAGGGCATAGAGGAAATTATGCAACACTTAATGAATATTATCTTTTAAAAAAGTGAACTGGTGGGGTGATAGGGAGAAAAATGTGCAACAATTAATGAATGAATGAAAATCCAACTTTTCTGTAAATTTTCATTAAAATCACAACTAAAAAGAAGTTTCAAAGACATTTAATTTCCCAGTAGAAAATACTAGTTATGCTTAACTGAAGAGAAGAAAACAGAACAGAGTCAGTCTTTAATGTGGTGAATCATTTTCAAGATGGAGGCATAACGAGTAGGGAGTTGTGCAGCTGACATAAAAGCTCCATCTCTGTGGTGGCTAGAATTCACCAGCAGCTCTTTGACAAAAAGATTGACATGCTGTCAGGTCTCAGAAAACTTCTCAAGGGGTCAGATATAGATTGATTCTAACTTTACATTGATGAGATACTACTAACTATTCTCAGGATACTATTCTCTGACATTTTCAAGGTTAAGATGGCATGAAACCCTACTAACAAGTAAACAAGATGCTGCAGTTATTATGTGCCATTGAGTCAAGTACAACCCATAGTGAACCTATGAAAAACAGCTCTAAACCCTGTTCTATCCCATGCCATCCTCATCAACTCTGGCATATGCAAGCCAATTGCTACAGTCTCTGTATCAATCCACTGCTTGAAGGTTCTTCTCTTTCACTGATGCTCCATCCTTCCAAGCATAATGGTTCAATTCAAGGAAAAGCCTCTCCTAAAAGTATGCCCAAAGTATATGAGACAAAGCTTCACCATCCATGCCTCTAAAGAGCACTCTGGCTTCACTTTCTCCAAGATTTATCTATTTGATCTTTTGGCAGTCCATGAAATATTCAGTACTCTTCCATACCATCACAACTCAAACACGTCAGTTCTTCTTCTGTCATCTTTATTCATTGTCCATCTCTAAGATGCATTACAAGTGATTGAAAAGTCTACAGCTTAGATCAGTGACATCTTAGTCTTCAAATTCTCATCAGTTCTCCTCAGTACTTTGGAGAGCTCTGTTACAGAAGACTTTCCCAATGTCTTATGCCTTTTGATTTCTTGACTACTAGAAGCCTCTTTTTTAGAGTCAACAGGACCCGGTGGAGGGTGCCTTGTAAATCAGTTGGTTCCTCAAGCCTGGTGTTAATTGTGTTTGGGACTAACATTCTTCTAAGTGGTACAGCACTTGTCTGTCAATTCACTGTACTAAGGTAGCTTGAAGTTGCTGTGATGCTGAACTCTGTGCCACCAGTGTGTCAAATGCCATTATGGTTACCCATGATGGACAGCATTTAGGTGGAGCTCCCACATTAAGAGAGGCTTGGAAGAAGGAGTGGCATCCACTTCCTAAACAACATGGAAACTCTAAAACTTGGAGAAATGATGATAGCTATTGAACAGAATTCAGGTCTTTCATTCATGGGGTTATTATGAGTCATGCTCGACTTGGTGGCACTTAACAACAACAGCATTGCTATCCATAAGATATCTGCACAATAACTAACGATGACAGAAGAAAAACTGATGCCTTCAAATTGTGAAAGAAGAGAAGAGACTTGTTTTCTTGGACCATCAAGAAAACAAATAAGTCTGTCTTGGAGAAGATAAAATCAAGTTTTTCCCTGAAGGCTAGGATTTTGAAGCTCTGCTTCACATATTGTGGACACATGGCTAGAAAAAACTGATCCTTACTCAGCATACAGGTTGAATAGGTATGAAGAAGGTATACAACTCTGACACCCACCTTTAAAATCATGCTGTATTCCATTGCTCTTTTTGAACAATAGCTTCTTGTTCTGGGTATAGGTTTCATATATGCCTGATTAGATGTTCTGAGATTCCAATTCTTCTCAATGTCAACCATAGTTTGTTATGATCCATATAGTCAAATAACTTTGAATGTTAGGCAAGTTGCTATTTTCCATATTTCCTGGTACAAAATGTAAGCATATCCAGGGCTGTGTCTGTTAGTTGAAACATGTCTGTTGACATCTCATCAATCCCTGGGACTGCCTTCAGTGCAGTGTGAATTTCTACTTTCATTATCATTAGCTCTTGATCATATGTTACTCTTAAAATATTTCTATGTCAACCAGTTCTTTTTGGTACATCAGAAGAGATCCTAAAAATTGCACTAGGGCATCGAGAAGCCAAAACAAAGAGAAGAGGTGCAGAGGTGAAAGAGAGGAACAGAAATTTTCAGAGGGCAACTTAAAACAAAGCAAAATATTTTAATGGAATGTGTAAAGAGCTGAAGTCAGAGAAGAAAAAGGGAAGAATTTACTTGATATTTTTCAAGCTGAAAGAACTGAAAATAAAATTCATGCTTCAAGTTGCAATACTGAGAGAAGTGAGCAAGATAGGTGAGACAAAAATCCAAATACTGACTACTAATATCAATTCAAATATCACTATGATTATTTGGGGATTATTTCTTAATGTAATGTCTCTCCTCCCACGTAATCAGTTGGTTTGAAAAACTGCTAGCGGAACATGTATGGGTCGGTTCTGACTTGACAGTACCCAACAACAACAATGTAATGAAGTCCAAGAAATGGACAATAAGGTCTACTTTCCAATCAGGAGCTATGCCCAGCACCAACCCATAAAAATAAGTACTTAGCCACTTTAAATACCATTGATTAAAGAAGACCTTATAGTCCCTTTTTGTGCCTCAAGATTGACCTCATTAATTACCATAAACATTGCATGCAGAATTCTTTTTCAACATTAGTCTAGTGATAAAACCAAGCTGTATTTTCTAAAAACTGCTTTTCATGGATGTAGGGTGTGAGCTTTAGAGGAGACCTTTACCTCTTTGTTTCATACACAGGGTAACTGAAATCTCGAGAATCATCATGATTCAGCATAGCCAGGTGAAAACTAACCAGCTTCTCTCACATGGTGCCATACTCTCCTCCCAGCATCATTCCTCAGCTCCCCAGGACCCTTCCCCAATTCCCTTGGCTCTGAGCAGTTGTTATGTAATGATTGGGAGTCAAGGCTATACACTGAGGCTACAGAAACCTATGCCCTCATTAAAGAGCACTGTTGGTAATACAAAAAAAACAGTCAAGTATACATTTGGTTGTCTCAGGCCAAGACTATTATTAGTAGAGGTCTTTGTGAAATCTTGAAGATTATCAGAACTCTGAATCTTCCATATATCTGTATTTCTAAATAGCTATTGTATATGTCTGCCCTCATCATTTGTCCTCAAAACCTCTGCAATTCTGTGGAATTTAGCCAAGGGCTTTGAACTTCTTCCATGTACCAGACTTAGGGGCTGAGAGAGCAAAGATGGATAAGACAGTGATTTTAAACACCTCAAAAACTCAAAAACCTGACCACCCAGTGAGCCTATAATGCACAATTCTTTTTCTCATTATATTTCATGTTGTTAGGTGCCATCGAGTATGACTCATAAAGATCCTATGAAAACTGTCTGAACCCTGTCCTATCCTGTGCCATCTCCATACTTCCTGAAATACTAGAGCCCATTGCAGCAGTCACCATGTCAATCCATCTGATCAAAGGTCTTCCTCTCCTTTTCCAACCCTCCACCTTTCCAAGCAGTATGTCTCTCTCCAAGGAATAGCCCCTTCTAGCAACACGCCCAAAGTATGTGCGCAAAGCCACATCATTCTCGCCTCTAAAGTGCACTCCGGCTGCACCCTGTCCATGGGATATTCAGTGCTCTTCTCCCAACACCACAGCTCGAAGGCATCAATTCTTCTGTCGTCTTTATTCATTGTTCAGCTCTCAGATGTGTAGCAAGTGATTGGAAAGACTATGGCCTGATTCAGATGCACCTTAGTCCTCACATTGACATTGTTACTCCTCAATAATTGGGAGAGGTCCCTAACTGCAGACTTTCCCAGTGCAATGAGCCTCCTTATTTCCTGAATACTAATACTAAGGGTGTTAATTGTGAATCTTTTCTCCATCTATCATGATATTGCCTGTTGTTCTAGTGAAATAATCTTTATTTTCTTGACATTGAGATCCAATCCATACTGAATGCTGCATTCCTTGATCTTTCATAACCAGTGCTTTAAGTACTCCTCACTTTCAGCAAACAAGGTTGTGTCATCTGCATAATGCAGATTAATGATGAGTCTCCCTCTGATTCAGTTTCTCTTCATAGAGTCTGGCTTCTTGAATAATTTGCTCAGCATACAGATTGAATAGGTATGGAGAGAGAATACAACTCCCTTCTTAATTTTAAACCATGCAGTGGTCCCCTGTTTAGTTTGTACAACAGCCTCTTATTCCAGGTATAGGATCTGCATGAGCACAATTAACTGTTCTGGGACTTCCATACTTCTCAATGTCAGCCACAACTTGTTATGATCCACAAAGTCAAATGCCTTTGCATAGCTAATAAAGCACAAATAGACATTCTCCCGGTATTTTTTACTTTCAGCCAGGATTCATCTGACATCAGCAATGATATATCCCTGATGTCATGGCCTCTTCTAAATCCTGCTTGAACTGCTAACAGTTCCCTATTTATGTACTGTTCTAGCAGTTTTTGGAGGGTCTACTGCAATATTTTACTTGCATATGATATTAATAATACTGTTCAATAGTTTCAACATTCTGTTGTATCACCTCCATAAAAACAGGTAATAACGGTATGAGAAGAAGATTTTTCTCATTCAGTAATGTTGTTGTTGATTGCCTTCGAGTTGAGCATGATTCATAGTGACCCTATGAACAAAAGGCCTAAAGCCCCTTTACAACTATCAACATCTATCAAAGTTCATAGCGTTTCCTGAGGAAGTTGTTTAGCAAGTGGATGCCATTCCTCATTACTTAAACTTTATGTAATAAAAACTGGCATAGTGATAAATACCATGAACTTTGAGGTCAGACAACCAGTATCAAATATTAGGATTCTAATTCTTACTGTGTGACTGTGAAGAAGTTATTCGTCATCTTTGAGTCCATAAGGGTATTTCTATCTATTTCACTAGGTTGTTGTAATAATTAAATGAAATCATTAATGTGAAGTACATGTCACAGTGTGTGGCATTGAGTAAATATTTGTGGGGGATCTACTTTGTGCCACACACAACTGTAGGTACTCATAGAGGAGCTCTGGTGGCTTTGTGATATGATAAAAAGCTGCACAGCCCATCCAAAGGCATGAAGTTCAAATCCACCAGCTGCTCCACCAGAGAGACGTAGGCAATTTACTGCCTCTGAAAACTCACTGCAGGGTCAGCTATAAGTTGGTTCCATCTCAGTGTTATGTAGCAACAATAATGTGAGAAAGAATGTACAATCATCACTTCTTTGCTCACTGTCATTATCTCTTCTCAGTGATGATAAAAATGGTCATTCTTCTGTATATTAAAGACTATTCGAAAAAAAGTCAGTCATTGCTGTCGAGTTGGGGCTAACTCTTAGCTGACCCGCCAGCACATTTCCAGAGACTAAAGAGTGTGGAATGAGATTTTATATAGACTTTCAAAACTTTAAAAAGAGAGGAAGACTCTCAAGGATATGAACTGACAAGTGGCTGGAACAGTGGGTTCAAATGCATTATATAATGGTGTGGTCGGTGCAGGATGGGCAGTGTTTGGCTCACTTGTACTTCAGGTCAAAATGATCAGGTAACATGTAACAACACTGTTGATGTTCTGTGAGAATTCCTCACCTTTTTTCAACCCCTCCTCTGACATGTTTTCTGCTTTTTTCACAGAGTCAGTATGTATACCTCCATCAGTGTGTAAGAGATGTCCTCAGAGCAAGAAAGTTACGGAGTGAACAAGAAAACCCCTTGTTTCCAATCTATGAAAATGTGAATCCAGATTACCACAGAGGTAGGCACTTATGAAATTGACTGTTAAATTTGTTTACCAAGATATCATCAGTCTAGAAACCATTAATACCCTAATGTCACAAAGAGTAGCAATCGGGAATAGAGGCATCTTGAGGCGAGACACCCACATGGAAGCACCTGATTTCACTTGCTATCTTTTTCCTGTTAGCCTAGCATGCCCCACAGTAAGGACTCTGCCTAACATTTCTCAATGATCAGCACACTGCTAGGGAGGTTTTGAAAACATAATTGGGAGTTCAATTTATCAAATCACTTTGAAGAAAAATTTGATAATAGATGTAGGGTCCTTAATATATCTTTATCTTGTGACCCAGCATACCATTCTGAGGCCTAAAAAAGCTTTTGTTTCAGAGCTCAAAGAATGAATAAATTATTAACAGTAAAGTGGACTAAGAACACCAGGGAGTATTCTCTTAATAGGCTATAATGCAATCATTAAGAATGGTCTCTTTAAGGACATAATATTAATGTGGTTATACTTAAAAATAAGTTAAGTGAGGAAAAACCGCTAGAATATGAAGCAAACAAAAGCACTGCATAGAAGAAAAAACGCTGGAAATAAATCTATTAAAATTAGTAAATCTCGAATCAGTTTTTCTTCTAGCTTTTGTATTTCCTAAATTGAATAGAATAAGCATGTAACATTTTCTTAAATGAAAAAATAAGTCAGAAAAATATTGTATAAACTTTGATCAGACAATAGTTGGACAAGAGAAAAAAATCCGCAGGCCTTTTCTCCACTCTGGGTCAGCATTAACAAGACCTAATTTATCACATAAGGAAAGTGAAAAGTTGAAGGTACATTATACATATGTTAAGCCTAAAAATTTACACCATAGCCTAGCAGCTTAAATCTACATTTAATATCCCAGCATTTCTTGAAATATTTTTAGTTTCTTTTCTGGCCCATGATTTCTCTTAAAATTGCAGTCCAGACATTGGCAAGGCTGGACCAGGGCTGGAGGATGTGCCTCAAGGTGGCTCTGTCACAGGTGGCTGAGAGGAGGTCTCAATTTAGTACCATAAGAAGTGATATTTATATTTAAATCAGATGAAATATTTTGCAAACTCTGTTTTATCTCCATTTCTGATCGATCTTCAATTGTCAACGTCTCCTAATATGTTATGTTGTTCTCTGCACCCCCTATGCCACCCACCTTGTCAGTTAAATATTATCTGTAAAGCACAAATACACAAGAGCTACTATTTTTAAGTCTTTTGCAAAACACATACTCCTTTGTATTGTAAACAATTAAGGTTTTCACATGCGGATTCTTCAAGAACCTGCAGGATGATGAAGGAAGATTTGGGGATCTTAGAAATTCCTTTGACTTATTAAAGAGTCTTTCTTTTATTTAAAGCAGTCTTAAATGCCCCTAAGAATCCTAAAAAACTTGTGGCCTTCCTGTAAAACCAAGCTAGAAAGGGAGGAGAGGGAAGAAGGTAAAACTGGAATACGTCACTGCTGATTATAATAATCTATGGTTCTAAAAGGGATTTCTGGTACAAGGTGGGTAAGAAGTTACAGTGCTAACCCAAAGGTAGACTTTTCAAATCCGCTAGAGCTCTAAGATTGAAAGATGAGATCAATTCTATCTGGTAATATTTACAGCCTCTAAAATCCTTCTGGATGGTCAGCTATGATCCAGTTCCCACTCGTCAGCAATCAGTAAGTGAATGATGTTTCTAGAGGGAATGACCAGGCCTCCGCAGGAATGAGCTCATCCTTAGCCACATTAAAGCTTCTTAAATCACTTTAAAGCTTAGTTATTTCTATTAGTCTTTCGAATCTGTGGTTTTAATAAACAGAACAAACAACTCTAATTGCAATGTCTTTACTTTCAGATGCACTCTATTCAAGGCATTAAGAATGTACCCAAAGATCTCCTGGACAAAAACTATTCACGGTGTGATCTAAAAACAAGAAAACGAAACAGTATCTTGCTTCATGCCCTAGAAAAGTGCCTGCTATTTCTGTTGATATTGTGTATAATTTATTAATCTGGAGAATTTTAAAGAATCTATGTAATTTAAAGGTAACAGATATCATTGTATATAGTTGTATTTTGTAGTTTCTTCTGTAAATATGTATTTTTTCATAATGTTTAATATTAAGCTTTATATAATACATTATTTCCACACTAAAGTGTTCATGGGTTGTACTACATTTAAGAGCCTGTATGACAGGATTATTGGTAAATGTGTATAGAAGTGGTTTCTGAGGCAATTCCTTGGGACATGCTTTTTATCTGTTTCGATATTCACTATTCAGGATAAAGAACAGGGCTGAAGAGAACACGTGACTATCCTGTATAGCTGGCCTTTGAATCTTGAAATCCAAAGATGATGTACATGCTGGTTGGACAAATATAACCATCAAAAACAGGGAGGAAAGAAAAAAAGATGAAGTAACACCAAAGCAGATCTGAGGAATTGTGCCTAACTCGGGACTATCTCCTTTCTCCTGCTAAGGATACAGGCCACAGTGATCAAGGGCCATGTCAGTTGCAAGTCAAGCCCAAGCTATAGAAATTGAGGGCTCCGACATATGATCATAGTAAAAGTTCTATTAAGAATAATGCCAACTGTGTCCCTGACTAGAAATAGCCAGCATGCAAATCAATTAATAGCCATAGCACTCAGAGATGATTTCATGACTTTCTTATCTGAGTGTTTATTGGAAGGTGGAATGTGAACATACAAATTGATATTGTAATACATCTGTCAACCAAGCTTAAACCTCCTATTAAAATAAGACTACAGTGGCAGATTATGCTCTTGATTAAAGGCTCTAATAAGAATATTTTTTTAAATATAAATACCTACAAATATCAGACACAGTTGATTAAACAAAGAAAGGGGGGAAAAACCCTCAGTGGTGCTTGATATGAACTTTTCTAAAATCAATGAGGACAAAATGACAATTACCAAAAAACCCAAAAAAAATTACAATTACCAAAAGTAAATGCATTTACTGAAATTGGCACTAGATAGTCTACCAAATTTATCGGATATCATGCTTTATTTTGTTTATAGCACACTTCAGCAAAGTTCAGCTCCAACAACCTCCCTAAGCAAAATTTGGAAAGTATTTGTACTAAATCTTTATGACTATCTGAGAAGATGACCAAGTAATATGTCCCTTTTTCTCACTACAAATTTTTTGGTATCAAATTTAGTAACTAAAGGTTAAGTGCGTTGAATGCACAATTTCATTTTTAGAAAGAATACAGTTTTTTAAAAAATATGTATATATATTTTGCTACCTCCCATAAAGTTCCATAAATAATGTAGTAGTTGTAATTTGCCTAGTAATTAAAAATAATTATAGATAAAATAGAAAATCACTAAAATACATCTATAATTATTATCTATACTTATGCAAATTTACATTTAAACCAGCAAAAATACCAGAACTATTTGAAGGTTTATTAAAATAAGAAAAATCTTCATAATTAAGGAATAGTAAGAGGAGTCAAAGTTTTCACACTTTCTTTGTGCTCAATGTTCTTGTGAAGTGACAATTTTAATCCATGATGCTGTATTAGGGAATTGGGTGGCTCTTTCTGAAATGAAAAGGAACAACATATGTGTAAGTGAGGCAGATGGCGCAATAAGAAGAACATAGAGGAGATCAGAGATTTATAAGCTGTAGGGTTTCATACATTTTATATTTAAAAAAAAATAAAAGCAAAATAAAAACATAAGAGGATTTTGGAACACTCTGTTCCTGGGGCAAAGCACATTAATGCTTAGAAATAAGTTTATTTTCAACTTGCCACCCATTCTGAAAACTTTTAGAAAGTGCCTATACCCTGCTGGACATTTCTTCAGAAATTACATTCTTTCTGCTTACAGAGACAGCATCATCATAATAATGTTTTAGTTTCTGTTATTATTTTCAATTAAAAGAGGGCTTCAGCAAGGCAGTGAGATAATAAGCCCATCCAGGACAGTGGCAGCTGCCCACATACCACACACTGGAGAGTGTTAATACTGCTTCTGTAGCAAGCTACTGCATCTAGAAGATCTATAAGAGAGAGCCATTATTGCAGAAACCAGGGAAAAAAAGTATATTTAAAAAACAAACAAAAAACCCTACACATCTGTAATAGTAAACAATGCTCCCATACTGGCCAATGCCTTAGGAGTGGAATTTGGGCTATAGAAAATATATGTGACAGGGGGAAATTGTATGTTCCTTTAGTCTAAACCAGGAAACATTTATTACTACATGAGAAATGTTTTACTGTTTTTCCCTGATAAGGAGAATACATAGCCTAATTTATCTATTTATTAAATTTTGGAGATAAAATATACCTTGGCATTCAGCTCAGTTGGATGCATTTTTACTTGATCTCCTGTCTTGGTGGGCATCCTGTCAGTGCACTTGTGCTGCACACTTTAATCATCAAGCCACCAAAGTACTTCTGAGCTATCAAATGCTAGGAGAGTCCCATCTTGCATCTTAATAATTACTTATCCAAGTTCCCTATAATTAACTTCTTTAATCTCTTCTCATTAAATCAATTCTTATTACCATTCTGTTATTCTCTGAATAGCAGCCAATTTTTCAGCTCTTGAAATCAGGTATTTCAAAGACTCACCTTTCTGTCTTGACTTGTACATATTTATCCTAAGTAATTTACCAACTCTTGGCACCTCTAAGTCCTTTCTTCACTACTTTCTTATCTCTATTTAATATTTGTTTACCCAGTCAAGTGTGGTATCTTATCTCTTTCATAGTCATAGTCTTTCCAGACCCCACTTTGTATAAAAGGTAACCGTGATTCCTCTTTTAAAATGGTCCTAAATCATGGACATTTTGGGGACAATTTTATTTGAGAGATTGTTTAATTACTATTCTTAATACCTCATTGAAGAAAGTTAAAAATGATACAAGAATAGAAATATGGAACCAGTAAGCAGATTTCCAGCAATACAAAAGAAAACACCTCACATGTTACCAGTCATAGTCTAATCCTCATGCCTTATTGTCTAAGAAGCTAGTTCTTATATGAAATACTTTTTGCAATACAATTTTTGGGCTGTATTCTGAATTTTCATCCACTTAGCTTTCTGGAAATTCTCTAAGATTAGAATTCTGAAATCACAAACCTATGAAAACTGTATGATAGGAACAGCATGCTTAAGTCCACACTCTGAAGTACTCTAGAAAGTGTTTTATATCACAAACTTTGGCCAGACCAAACTAAACTTGGTGGAAAACAATAGATAATAAATAAATAAACAAACTGCTTGTTTGGATTAGCTATTCAAAGATGTTCTAGGCTCTGTTTCATTGAGGAGATGAAAGTCTTTGATCAGGAAGAAATTATTTATATTTTCAAGAGAAACAGTAAACCCTAGAAATATCTAAGTATTAAGAAATCCTTAACCCTATTCCATTCCTGAAGAGTCACACTAGAACACACCATATATGTTCAAATTATTTTTGCTTCTGAAAGTTTTTAATCTAAAGTTTAAAGTCATAAAAAACATTCAAAGAAAGTTTCATATCAAAGGAGACTATCTAAGCCATGACTGCAGAAAGTAAATGATGCCAAAAAAGGGGGAAATATTTGAAAAGGGAATCTAAACAGAATGTCACCAAGAAAAGAAAACGAGATCCCTTCTATGTGACCAGATATTTCTTGGAAATTATTGTCATGTGCCCTTTTGGTCATTCGTTTTTATTACACTGGCCAAATGACTTAGTAGATTGATGGAAAATTAAACTGATGCATTTAATTTTGTTAATTTACCAGGCATTTGACTAATAAATAGAAACCCTGGTAGTACAATGGTAAAGCACTTGGCTGCTAGCCAAACAGTGATTCAAACCTACAGCTACTCCATGGGAGAAGGATACAGCAGAGTGACAACCTGGAAACCCAATGAAGGCAGTTCTACTCTGTTCTACAGGGTCACGTTGTTTTTGTTGGTAGGTGTCATCCAGTTGAGTACAACTCATAGCAACCCTATAAACAACAGATCTGAACCCGGTCCTGTTCTGTGCCATCCTCATCATCTTTGTCACAACTGAGCCCATTGCTGCAGTCACTGTATCAATTCATTTCGTTGAGGGTCTTCCACTCTTTCACTGACCCTTTCCAAGTATGATGTCCCTTTGTAAGGAATAGCCCGTCCTAGCAACATGCCCAAAGTATGCAAGATGAAGTTTCTCTGTTCTCTTCTTCTAAGGCGCACTCTGGTTGCCCCTTCTCCAAGACATTTCTGTTTGCATTCTTTGGCAGCCCATGGGATATTCGGTACTCTTCTCCAACACCACAAACCAAAGGCATCAAATCATCTTCTGTCATCCTTATTCATTGTCCAGCTTTCAGATGCTTAGCAAGTAATTGAAAAGACGATGGCCTGAATCAGGCACTCAACTCAAAGACAGTGGGTTGGGTTCAGCTTAGTTTACGTTGACTTAATTTACTGTTTGATATTCTAGATGTGTAGACTTAGATTGTCATAATGGAAGATTTCTTTGAAAATGTTCATTTTAGTTATATTGTAGAAGAATATTTGATGGAGCCATGAAAATAACAAAAATCAGTTCTGAAAATACATCTGGCGATGGAAATAGCTTTGGCTAAAAGAATACTCTTGACTTGTAGGGGCTCCCTGGCAAAGTGTGTACAACAACAATAACAACAAAAAGCATTTAATTTCTTAAAAATGGTCTATATAGATAAATTCATTAAATAATTGTTTTGGTGAATGCTCCTAAAAAAGAGACTTATATAATGGAGATAAAAGGTCTATTACAGACTTACCAAAGACTTTTTATAACCTATATGCCAGTGCATATGTTCTTATACCAAAATAAATTATGCAAAACTGTGAATCTCAGACACATGCATTTTTTTCCTTCTAGAATGTTCACAAAAAGTATTAATTATGGTTGTTTTGTACCCTAAGTAATTTTTTTTTAAAAATACTATTCTTACCCTAATAATATGCTTTTTCTGTTATATTAAAAATGTTGTCTTTTAATAGCATATGTAGACAACTATCCCACTAAGAAGGGAGTATGTGCAATTGTGGCTTTATGAGTCTATAGCAGAGTTGGACAGTGTTCTATTCATAAGCTAGTGGGAGTCTTCATTGGCCTTCGTGGCATTTCTTCATTTCAGCCACATCAATAAGAATGTGCACCAATGTTCTTATTAGAAGAGTACTTGAAGACCCTAGTCTTCCGTGCTGGATTCATCAGGCTTTAAGGTCTTCACAGGTAACAACTATGTCTGTATTCTCTGCTCCTACCTTGCAGAGACTGGTGCACAGTTCACATGCATCCAACATTCACTGTTTGAGTGGACACTGACTGATAATTTGGTTGTGAGGTAGTCAGTGTCTACTACTACTGTTGTCCATGGTGGTTCCTCTGACTGTTCCTTGTGAAGCTTAAATAACATAAATAAATACAGCAAATACAGCAAAGAAGCTTATTATGTTCTATAATAGAGCACTTTTATATCAGTTATTCTTTCTTTGCACATCTGGTTATTTAAAATGGTAGTGGATGATTTTATTTTTTCATATTATAGTATTTTCCTGTAATATTTATGTTTCTAACCAAATATATTTGACAGAGAATTTCATTACTTCTGCTTATTTAAAGTATGTATTTGTTAAATATATCTTCATCTTTGTAACTGTGGCCGGGGAAATCTCTACAGTACCTTAAATACCTTCATCATTAGCATGAAAATAAAACCATTCTTTGTTGAATTAGAGTCTCCCTGTCTACTCATTTATTCATTTTTCTTTTACATCATCTGGCTTAGAAGAAAGGTCAAGAAGTGACTGCTTTTAAAGGAAAAACTATTCCAGGCCATCGTCATGAAGAACATGCTTGTAGTAATCTTTGTTCCTGTAAGTGCTGAATTGCTCCCAACAGTGTTGTTTACATATATAACAGATCCTCTAGTTAACTGTCTCCAAGTAAGTTCTTGTTTGTGGATCATTAGTTTCCAAATGTCATCTATCACCAGCAGTGCTGGTGTGCTCTCAAAGGTGCTGCCCCAGCTGGCCACCATGAGCCCTCAGAGGCACTTCACACACTAGTGGACAGCATGACATTTGGTAAAGAGCTGCTCTGCTCATTTTCAGGAGGATGCTTTTTGCCCTCTGCCTTTTTCGTATTTCAGTTGAAAGATGAAAAACTTTATTATTTCGCTTTTCAGCAACTTAGAGAAAGTTTTAATTTTTTCTAAAATGTACAATAGTAAATTCATATGTAAAACTATTCCATTAAAACAAGTCTGTT
The DNA here is from genome assembly GCF_000299155.1 of Elephantulus edwardii. Lineage (NCBI taxonomy): Eukaryota > Metazoa > Chordata > Mammalia > Macroscelidea > Macroscelididae > Elephantulus > Elephantulus edwardii. The sequence continues at coordinate 17,961,534 of NW_006399797.1, read as the reverse complement.
TTTTTTAGAGAAAGTTTTTTAATAATATATAACTGAGTTAGCAAAAATAATTTGACCTATGAGGCTGGATTCCCGCCCCCCTCCAGAGTAACTATTTGTTTACCAGCATTTACTCTTAAAGAAAATATCACAGCTGTAACTAATCATTTAACAGTCTTGCTAAGCATTATCCACAATCAGAGAATGTTAGAAGTGGATGGGCCACCATGGGGATTAGCATTAAAATAAACCAAAGCCCAAGTTTAAAAGTGAAATGGCAAAAGAGGGCAATGTTAGGATTGAAGCTGACCCTAAAGCTCCCTGGGGAGGAACTGTCTGCCTATAAATAAAGAAAAATAAGAAAGTTAAAAGCCACTGGACAGAATGGCCGTCTCCAACATTGAAATAGGCGCTTCAATGGAACATTCAACCTTTTGTGATTATTCCTTTCATTTCTCCATTTCCGATGTCTGGACACCTTCATTTTCTTGAAACAGATTTCAGACTGTGTTTAAGAGTCTCAGTAAAGTCATCCTAATGTTAAAAATTAGAAATATTGGATAAGAAAGAAAGAAATGAACAAATATAATTTTCTAACATTATACTAATTAAAAAACTCATTAAAAGCCAATCAAATCAAACTGGTTAGGATATAAACAGAATATTGCAAGATTTTGAGAGAATTATTAAGGTTTTTGATGTATCTTCTAGAAAGAACAGGACAAGCTTTAACAAAATTCAGGATTGAGTACTAGAAAAAGTACGCAGGGTTATAAGTGGACTTAACAAACATTCACCTCCTCCCCAAAGGAGGTAAAAATCCCGTGGTCCTGCTCCTTAAAATATCTTCTCCACAAAACACTTGGCAAGGTAATTGTTACTATAACAGTAAAGAGCACCACAACAAGATAAAGGTAAATAATCCAATTAAAAATATGGGCACAGGATATGAACAGACACTTCACCAAAGAAGACATTCAGATGGCCAACAAGCACATGAAGAAATGTTCAAAATCCCTAGCTCTGAGAGAGATGCAAATCAAGACAACTGTGAGATATCATGTCACCGCAGTAAGACTAGCTGAAAGACTAACAGAACAGCAAGCAACAAATGCTGGCGAGGTTGTGGAGAGACTGGAACCCTTATTCACTGTTAGTGGGAGTGTAAAATGGTGCAACCACTGTGGAAAGCAGTGTGGCGCTTTCTCAAAAAGTTGCAAATAGAGATACCATTTGACCCAGCAATTCCACTACTGGGAATATACCCTAAAGATACCATAAACGGCATCCAAGTAGATATATGCATACCCATGTTTATCGCAGCTTTGTTCACAAAAGCAAGGAGTTGGAAACAACCTAAGTGCCCATCAACAAACGAATGGGTAGAGAAGCTGTGGTATATTCACACAATGGAATACTATGCTTCATTGAAAAACAAGGAACTCATGCAATATTATTCAATATGGGTGACCCTGGAGGACATGATGCTGAGTGAAATATCTCAGTCACAAAGGGACAAATGCTATATGGTGTCACTGTTGTAGAATGAGGCTGACATCGGGGTGGGGGTAAGACTGAGAAAAACTGTATAAATTATGTTTACTGCATTAAAGTCTATGAGGAAGAGAATAGTTTAAAAGTATTATATTTTAGGGCATTATGTTTATCATAAGAGTATGGAATGAGGTTTGCAGAGTGGATTATATTTGGGGTGGAGGTGGGTTTGGGGGTGTGCGGGGAGGGGATTGTGTACCAATGAAGGAGTTTTTCCTTTTGCTTTTCAAGGAAAGGAGCGAACGGGGCGGGGAGAAAAGTGCAACAATTTATAAATGGAATTCCAAAATCTCTGTAGATGTTCATTGAAATAAAAAAAAAAAAGACAAAAAAACAACAAAAAAAGACAACAGCAGTAAAGAATGTTGATTTGAGTGAAGCTTCTCTTTTCCCTAGGCTTTTTACGAGAATCTTTGTAAACAAAGTGTTCTTGGAGGAAGTGCAACCAGGATGCTCCTTAGAGACAAGGATGTTGAAACTTCGTCTAACATACTTGGGGCTTGTTGTCAGCAGGGACCAGTCTTTAGAAAATGCCAACAAGCTGGCAAAGATAGAAGGTCAGTGAAAGAAGGGACAACCCTCAACAAGCTGGTTTGACAGAGTGACTCCAGCATGACAGAGACTGAAGAATAGGCAGAAAATATCTAGGTTTAGATCTGTTGCTCATAAGGTTGCTGAGTCATAGTCAACTTGAGGGAACCTAACAACAACTACAATGTCAGGTAATTTTTTTTTTCTTTGCTCTTGGTGTCCCTGACTCCAGGAAGATGTCAGGCACATAGTGTTGGTGGTATTGTAAAATGCTGCAACCATTCTGGAAGGCAGTTTGGTGCTTCATCAAAAAACTGAACATAGAAATTCCATATGACCCAGCTCTTTCACTACTTGGAATATATCCTGAGAACTGAAGCACAAACTGAGATTTGTGCACTAGTGTTCATAGCAGCATTATTCACCATCACAAGAACATGGAAATAGCCCAAATGTTCAACCACAGACTAATGGATTGAGAAATGATGGTACATTCACACAATGGAATACTATACAGCATGCAGGAGCAATAACTTTGTAAATTATTACCTAACTTGGGAGGGATTGGAGAGCATTATGCTGAGCGAACTAACTCAGTCCAACAAGTATAAATATTGTATAAAATCATTATTGTAGAATGAGTCTAAGGATCCAGGAGGGGTGGGAGAGCCTGGAAGCAAAGGGATGTGGATGTGCAGGGGGAAGGAGGGATTAATCATTTGGGTTGTATATTTGATGTGGGGGGGATATTGAAAGAATTTGTTTGGATTTGTATTAGAATTTTGTAAATAAACTAGTAAAAAAACAAACCAAAAAACAATAAACAAAAGGAAAAAGGCTACCAATACAAGTATAGAAACAAAAGCATTAGAAGTGGAATATGTTAAAAGCCTTCAAAAATAATTTTGAAGGTAGGAAGTTCTTCCAAAGATAACTTCCAATCACATAAACACCATTTTGCAAAATATACACATTTTAAAAGTTAAGCCATCTTTTGTTCCAAAGTGATATTTAATGATACAATGTGCTTCAAGTTGCATTGCTAACCCAAAAGCCAAGAACTCTAGTGGTTCAAATCAACTAGCGGCTCCTTAGGAGAAAGATGAGCAGTCTCCTCCAGTCTGATTTACAGCCTCAGAAATGGACACAGGGTCACCATGAGTTGGGACAGACTCATTGGCACTGAAGATTCTTTTTGTTCCTAAAGAACTTTCCAATGATAATGGAATTACTTGTCACTCAACAACACCTAATAACAATAAAGGTAATGGGGAAAATTTGAGGATGACAAGGGTTTGGATTGAACAACATGATGAACTTAATCACTGAACTATATATGTGAAGATTACTGAAATGGTAAATATTCTGTTACCTAAACACTACAGTTTTGTGGTTGTTGTTTTTTTTTTTTTAAAAAAAAAGAACAATAGGGGAAAATCTTCAGCAAAGAACTACATGCTTAATCTGTAATATGGCTATTAAAAGTTCTTAACAGTTAGGGATTTTAATTCTTAGAAAGCATCACTTTATTGAGATTCTTTGACTACTATATCATATTAAATTACTAAATACCTCTGCTTGACAGAAGGATAAAGAGGGACAGAAAAAAACCCCAGCAAGTTAGCCTCAAAGTTAGCATAAAAATACTCCAAAACATGGCAGCTTAACAAAGAGGAAGAGTGATGTATAATATTTTGGAGCCCCTGGAGAGTACATTTAAATAAACAGTAAATGTTGGGTGGGGTGCTCTAGTGGTCTAGATTTGAAGAGTTGGGCTGTCAACCAAAAGCTCAACCAAAGGTTCAAACCCACCAGTTGCTCTGTGGGATAAAGAAGGGCTATTGCCTGCCATGCAATTTGCAGCCAATAACAACCCGCTGGAGGGTGAGCTATGAGTCGGCTCTGACTCAATGGCATCTAAGTAACAACAACAAATCTTAAGTAGGAGCCCCAGTAGCACAACAATCAAACATTTGTCTGCCAACCAAAAGGTGATTGGTATGAACCCAACTAGTAGCTCTTCTTGAGAAAGGCCTGACAATCTGCTTTTGTGAAGATTACAGCCTAGAAAACCCTGTGGAGATGTTCCATAGGGAGCCCAGAAAACCCTTCGGAGAAGTTATACTCTGTCTCTGGGGCTTCTAGGAGGTGGAATCAACTCAACAGCACCTAACAACAACAGCAAATGTTGTCTACTCCTACTGCTAGGTTAAGGAGCTCTGGTGGCCTAATGGCAAGAAGTGCACTACAATCCTGAAGGCATATGGTTTGAGGCCAGCAGATGCCCTGTGGAAGAAGGATGGGCAATCTCCTCCCTTGAAATTAACTGCCTCTGAAAACCTTCCAGAGGGTCAACTGTGGGTTTGTTCAGACTCTACAGTACACAACAACAACTGTTAGCATAGTACACCTCTGAACTACCTTAGGTACACGATTACATTTAATCTTCTCAATAATAAATAGTATTCTTTTTCTTTCTTCTCTAGTGATGCAGAAACTAAGGCGTGAAGAGAATAAGTATCTTGCACAAGATCCACAATAATTAGCAATTGTTAGAGCCTTCTATTGAACATGTCAGTCTAATTCTAGAATTTTTGTTTTGGCCACTCCTTGGGCATCATGAGGTGGAGGAAATGTAGGTTCTGTTTCAAAGCTTGAATTTAATTCAAATTTGAGCCACCAACTTCCCATTCAGATTTACAGATGCATATTATGGACTGTAAATTACTTCCCTCCCTCTCCATTCTCATCCTATTCTACTCCTTCTTGAAGACTCGAAGAAGACTCGTTAGTCTGTTAGCCCAGTGTTCATGACCCTCCCGACTTCAGACTTTAGGCACCTGCTCTAAATTCAATCCTATCTGCTGGCTCCACGAGTCAGGAATACACCACTAGACAATTCTCAGAGTGACAATGAATTGTGAGGGCAAAAGGACAGTGATTGTTCCACAGGCAGAACCAGCATGTCAACTCAGAATGGAAAACATAAAGAATGAGATGCACTCACAAAGTGAAACCCAGATATGAAGTGCTGGAAACGAGCTCCCAGTCTCGGAGATTCTAATAAATACAAGCTATAAAAGTGAAGTCCACATGAGTGATGAGCCATTTGGGAAAATAGGCGGAAACAGCAGCAGGTCTCTATGGCACAGCTCGGAGCAAGCAAATCAAAGCAAGCAAATGTTGCCTGTGCCTGAGGGAGTAAAAACGGAGGCCAGGAATGGCAGGAACTCAAAGGGACCATTGTGCACCTCCAAACCACAACCTTGAAGAAAGAAGCTGTGCTAAATGTCCATCTGTTACTTCCACTGAGGTGGATACAGCATGTATGTGGCAGTCACGGGTCCAGCAGGAAGCAGATAGCTCATTCCAGGGAGGATGATGCAAGAGTAGCAGATGAAAAGAATGTTATTAGTCAATAAGATTTTTACTCTTATCTGAAAATCCTTTGCTCATTAGCCCTAATGTTGAGACCCTACTAAGCAAATAAAGGGACTGTTAATTAAGAAGTGGACACTATTTCTGGGAATTCATTGAACCCTCTTCCCTTTTCCAAAACCTATGCGCAGTAACTTTCCAGAGGCCTTCCTTGTATATAGGTGTTCTGGGAAAAACTGCACAATGAAAAAAGTACAAGATCAAGGATAAAACAGTAGATTCCAGAGCTATTTAAAAGCTCTGTGATTTAGGAAAAGTCTCAAGGACCAGATTTTTTCATTCATACTTTCTGAATAAGTAATCATCATCACTCCTCTAAGTGTTGCTGTTTCTAACAGTTTTCTAAATAATCAATCTCTTCTCTTCATCACTGTCCTTTTGACTCCATGTCTTATCATTCCACCCAGCCCCAGAAGTCCTCTGTGTGGTCTCTGTGCTTCTGGCTTTGTTCTCACTCCAGTGCATCCTTCATAAAGGCCTGACGTTCAAGTCCACCAGCTACTCAGAGGGACAAAGATGGTCAATCTCCTCCTGTGAGATTTACTGCCTCTGAAAACCTATTAGAGAGTCACCTACGAGTTGTTTCCAAGTTGATGGTACACAACAACAACAACAAAGTCCAGTCTGCTGTGTTTCTTCTGAAATTGACCAGTGACTTGCAATCACCCACAAGGCACAGTGCAAGAGCCTTGGTGTACACATAGATCTCTGATGATGATGATGATGATAGGTCACAGTGAGATGGATTGAAACAGTGGCTGTAACAATGGGCATAGGTGGGACTGGAAGGATGGCACAGAATGAGGCAGAGTTTGGTTCCGTTGTACATTAAAAAACAAAACCAAGATAAACTCAAACTCCTTGCCACTGATTGGAATCCAGCATTGAGATGACACTCTGGTGGACCTTCAGAGGCTATAAAGGCAGGAGAGGAGACTGGCCCTCTTTCTCCTGAGGAGCCACTGAGTTCATTTGAACTGCCAAATAAACGTGCTATCTTTGGGTTAGCAGTGCAACTCCCTACAGACTCTGACAGTAGAGATCTCCCACACCACTTGTGGTTTCTAGAATGCATATGGCTCTTTCACACAGTTTGCTCTTGTATATTCTATTCTCTAAATAGAATAGTTCCCCTAAAATAGTTCTTTGCCTCTTCTCTGAACCCAGAGTTGATCACAGAAAGATGAGTCAAGAAGGTTAGTTGTCAAGGCGCCACTCTCACAAATGATAGCAATACAGCTCTGGTTTTATCTGCAAATGAAGTCAAACAGAATTGCAGAGATGCACCGGCAGAATGAGAGATGCACACAGGATCAGTATCATGTTAACTCATTATTGAACCACCTAAGGGTCACACAGTGGATCTGAATGGCACAGTGGATCTCCTAGGCTGCTCTTGCCATGTTAGGCACCAAGCAGATTTTAGACTCATGGTGACCCCATGTGACAGAGCAGAACTACTTCATGGTGCTTTCGAGGCTACAATCATTAGGGGAGCATATTACCAGCATCTTTACCCCAGAAAAACGTCACTGAATAGGTTCAAAGCACCAACCCTTCAGTTAGTAGTTGATCCCATAGCCATCGCCACTGGTCCTTAATCAATCTATCACAAAGTTTTACAATACATCCTTTCACTATCTTGTGAATAACATAATCTTAGTACCCCTCTTTATAATATGTTCCACTTTTAAGTTTATTTCTATTTTTCCTGAACCAGGAGACTCAAAGATGGTAGGAACCAGAGTTTCTCTCTCTCTCTCTCTCTCTCTCTCTCTCTCTCTGTGTGTGTGTGTGTGTGTGTATCGTCAAATCAGATCTGAGTGATACAGGAGATTGCCCCTCCTTCTCCTGCAGAGAATCTGGTGGATTTGAACGGTGTACCCCTGGGATTGCAGTGCAGCTTCTTGCCACTAGGCCACCAGAGCACCATACTAGAGTTTCTCTTAAACCTGAGACCACTCCAATTTACCTCTCCAAAGGTGTTTGCCTGGCACTGCATCTGCAGCTATGGGAACACTTATCATTGGTCACAGCACATTATGTTGAAAGGATTTGCGTGTGTTTCTTGATAGACTAAATGAGAGTAGCTTGTTTAATGTACCAAGTAAAGAATTTGAGGTAGATTATGAATTATAAATAACAATAATTTGTTGTTGTGTGTCATGGGGTTAATTTCAACTCATAGTGATTTTATAGGACAGAATGGAACTACTCTCCTTGGTTTTCTAGGCTGAACTCTTTATGAGAACAGAACCTCAGGTCTTTTCCTGGAGTCACTGCTGTGTTCAAATCATCAACCTTTGAGTTAGCAGCAAAGTGATTTAATCATTGCATAACCAGTGCTGTAATAATAATAATAATAATAATAATAATAATAATAAATACACTCAACTACCATTGAACTAATGTGACTCACGTAAATGGTGTTTCAAAAGCTGTAAATCTTCACAGGAGGTGACTGCCCATCTTGGTGGATTCGAACCACTAACTTTTCAGTTAGTAGCCCAATGGTATGCCACTGTTGTTGTCGTCCTGTACTGTCGAGTTGTCACTGACTCTTAGCTGACCCTCCATTGAGTTTTCAAAGGCAGTAAATTGCACGGGGAGTGGGGGGGGAGATTGCTCATCTTTTTCCCACAGAGCAGCTGGTAGATTCAGTTCCTTACCATGAAGCCACCAGAGCTCCCTGCTAGCCACTGTTGTTGTTGTTGGGTGCCATCGAGTCAGAGCACCTCTATGAACAGCTGACTTGACCCAGGACCTATGCTGTGCCATCCTCATCATCGACACAGTAGAGTCCATTGTTGAAGTCACCGTGTCAGTCCATCTCATTGGGATCTTCCTCCCCTTCACTGACACTTCATCTTTCCAAGCATGATGTTCCTTTCCAAGTTATAGCCTTACCTAGCTACATGTCCAAAGTTTCCTATAATAATGATGATGATGATGATGATGATGATGATGATGATGTTACTGTTGTTACTGTGCCATCGAGTTTAGTATGACTCATATCGACCCTCTGAACAACAGATCTAAACCTTATCCTGCACCATCCTCATCATCTCTGACACACTTGAGTCCATTGCTGCAGTAATAGTCAATCCGTCTCATTGAGGGGCTTCCTCTCCTTCACTAAGCAGCCATCTTTCCAAGCATGATATCCCTTTCCATGGAATATCTCCCTCAACCAATATGTCCACAGTGTGAGAGATGAAGCTTTTTCATCCTTGCCTCCAAGGAGTACTCTGGCTGCACTTTCTCTAAGATCTATCTGTTCAATTTTTTGTAATCCACGAACTCTTCCAACCTGTGTTAAATACCTGCATCTCCTAAAACACTTCCATCTACCCTTCTGGGTTTTAATGACATGTTACGTTATGTGTGAGGGTCTCTTCATGGCGCAGTTAAACTCTTATTATTGTTATTGTTATGTGCCATTGAGTCAGAATCCGCTCCTTGCTGAGTCTCCAGTGGGTTTTCAAAGGCAATAAATCATATGAGAGAAGATTGTCCATCTTTCTCCCACAGAGCAGTACAACTCCTTAAAGCTCTTCACTATTAGCCAAGAACAGAACCAAAACAAACCAAAAACCCAAAGTCACAGCTTTGAAAACTCTATGGAGCAGTTCTATTTCACACACATGGGGTCACCATGTTACACCAATAGAAAATCCTTTTCTGCATTAATTTGGAAATGCTTACAGACCCCAGAGCATTCTCCTTACTGCAGTACCCACCCACCCCCCATTACAAAAGCCTATTGCTTCTGTTTTACAACTATCCTCACCAGTAAAAGCTCCCTTACCTAACTCTGTGCTTATCTTGTATAAAGAGCTCTGGAGGCATATATGACTGCTGAAGTGCTCACCCAAAGGTTATCAGTTTGAATCTGACAGCTGCTGTACAGGATAAAGACGGGCAGCCTCCTCCCAACGATATTTATAGTTTGAAGGAGTTTCACAGTGAGTCAGAATTGACTGGATGGCAGTAGTCTTTTTTATTTAATCAAGTTGATGTTTGCCTAGAAGTGTATGTGGTTTCCCTTCCACATGGAGTCCTAGCTACCCCACAATCAACAAATAACCTATCTCCCTGAATTATCGTGCACAGGATCTTCAATGTGAACTTGACTCCGTGATCTTGATGTTCTTTTGGACCCAAGCAATATAAGAAACTGGCTCGTACAAATCTCTGCATTTTTTGAGGCTGATTATAAAACAAACCTATTCTCTCCAAGTAGAGAGGACATTTGAAAGCTTATCTATAACCAGTGGTTTGGGGCTGCCTGAATCCACATCATCCTCTTTACTAAATAAATGGTTGAGGAGTATTGGGAGACTGAGTACTCCACTTATAATATCTGTTAGAAAGAACTACCATTCATTGAGGCAAAACTGCTCTGATGATCCCTTTTTTCTGTTGATTTTATTCTTCTCATTTATATTACTAAATATCCAATCTCATAGCCAGTGAATTGACATCAACTCACAGCAACCCTGTAGGGCTGAAGAGAAGTGTCTGTACAGACTTTCTGAGGCTTTAGTCTTTATGGAAGCAGACCATGACATCTTTCTCCTGTGGGATTTAACTACTAGCTTTTCACTTATAAGTATTTAACCACTGTACCATCAAGTCTCCTTGTATTATTAAAATTATTATAACAATAGAGGACATATTTATTAAAATCTCCGTGTTAAGAACTCAGTAATGCTAGGGATGTGTCCTATCTCCATTCCTTTTCAACCTATATGCAGAACAGGTTATCCAGGAGGCTGGGCTGTATGAGGAGGAACATAGCATCAGAATCGGAGAAAGACTCATCAACAATCTGTGTTACTCAGATGTCACAACCCAGTCCTTGGAAAGGGACCTCATGTTTGGGACGGTGGAGAGTCAATGAACAAGAGGAAGACTCTCAAGGAGACGAATCAACACAGAGGCTAGAGTAATGGGCTCAAGTCTAGTAGGGGATGGAGCAACTGGCAGAGGATAAGGCAGAGTTCAGATCATCTGTTCACAGGGTTCCCATGAGTTATTAAGGTTGACGTGACAGCACTTAACAACAACAGGCAAAACATAGTTTTCTCAACCATCTTCCAGCTTACGCTGAAAGTATGGCCTCCAAGCTGAAGACAGAACCAATGTGGTTTTAACACCACTTTTGTGTATTTCAATTAGCCTTTAAAAAAGGAAATATAACTTGAAAAACTTAAGCAATATTGTTTGAGTTAAAAAAGATGTAGTAGGAATTTTCTTATATTGATAAATTGACTGTGAACTTAATGTTCCTATTAAATGAGTCATTTGGGTCAGAACATTAATTTATTTCATCAGCTGTGACCATAGCACGCTGAGAAAAATGCTACTTCTCTATCCCTGATGGACCATCTCAAAAAAGTCTCGCTCGTGGGCTGTAGTACTCACAGCTCAATTCCCTTCCTCCTTAACTCCCAGACCCTAGAGATAATATAGCCATTCTGGAGAGAGGCTGTGGGGTGTGTAGTGTGAAGTCCACCTGGTCATTCTAGTGTCACCCAGAGAAATACATTGTCAACTTAGACTGTGATTTAAGGAGCCCATGTGTTTGTGTTGGAGGCAAGATTCTTGTAAGAAGTGAATAGGAAATGGGAATCTTCAGTTTTGAAACAAGCTTTTGACACTGTTATGGAATCAGCTTGCCAGAACTAAAAGTTACATTTTCTGAAATTGCTAAATATAACATTATTAACAATTAAATTCTAAAAACCTGAAACTTAATAAATCATATTAAAAATAAAATGTTAAATACTCAAAACTTAGTATTTTCTGATTATCTTGCTACATTTTACTATAATGCCTGTTCTTAAGGTTATTTTTGGATTTTGTGTGTATAATGGGCAAAATCCCATGTAGTAGTGTACTATAGCACATCTGTTCTCAAATCTACATCCAGTGAGATTGTATTGGTAGTTTGCAGTCAGTTACACAGTCACAGAGAGAATATTTACACTATGGCAATCAGCCAATGTTATAAATCAGGACATACTCACCCCCTCCTTCATAGCCAGGTGTACAATATTAGCCAGCATTCCACTATCCAGCAGTAAATCTTCCCTTAGCCACTACAGACATGTACAAACACTGCATCCCACTTATCTCCATCAGGGAGTGAAGTCATCAACCTCGTTGATTCATCCAATAATTATAAAGGACAAATCAAACATTGCTGTAGAAAAAAAAAATTTAGACTATTCTTTTGGCTAGGAAAATTTTACTCACATGTTTACACTTCATCCATTTCCTGTTTCATTTTCAGAATAGATCTCAATTTTACAGTAATCCATAGGGTAACTACCATAGGGAGCTCTAGGGGAATAGTCTGTAGAGAATTGCACTAAGCCAAAGGTCACGCCTTGCTGGGGGTTCAAATCCACCAGTGAGTGGCTCTGTGGGAGATGGATGGGCAGTCTCTTTAACAGACTCAGAAACACAATGGAACACCAGCTATACATTGATTCTGATTTGACAACAATAAGTATTTAGAATATGCTATTGCAGAAAGAATAATGATAGTATTGAATATAAACAGATACTAGGATGTTTTTTTGTGAGATATCTCTTGGCCTCTGATTTAGGGGACAGTGCAGGAAATTTCCTGTTGCTGTTGTTATCTGTCATCATATTGACTACATCTCATAGCAACCTTATTAGCAACCAATCTGACCCTTTCTCTAAGTTGTGCCATTGGAGGAAAGAATGATGAGGCTTCATCTCGCATACTTCAGGCATGTTGCTAAGAAGGGCTATACCTTGGAGAGGGACACAATGCCTAGGAGAGTAGAAGATCAGCAAAGGAGAGGAAGACCCTCAAGCAGGTGGACTGATATGGTGACTGTTGCAATGGGTTCTACTGTGTCAGGAAGGGTGAAGATGGCACAGGATAGGACAACATTCAGATCTATTGTTCATAGGGTTGCAACGAGTCATACTCAACTCAATGGCACATAACAATAATAGGTATAAAGAAATGATACAACTGTGATGCAAACTTTTCCTGATTCTAAACTGTGCCTTATCCCCTTGTGCTGTTAAGATAAGACGCCAGCTTCTTGGTCTTTATATAGTCTTGATTTGAGCATGAGTAAGTGTACTTGGATTCCCATTTTTATCAAAGTTATCCATAATTTGTTATCCACATAATTAAATCATAGGAAACTTCCTAGGATATCCCTATTTCTAAATTAACATCTATATTCTGATCCTCAAACCCCACAATTAAAGACTGCTCTAGGAGCAAATGTAGTGAGGGGACAACCAAGTATGACCTCTACTAACTTCACAGAGGGACTGTCCCATTAACAACATTCTCAGTATTAAACTAATCCCCCCAATGGTCCTCCACATTCGTATATCTTGTTGTTGTTGTTGATTGCCTTAAAGTAGAGCATGACTCATAGTGATCCTATGAACAAAAAGCCTGAAGCCCCTCTACAACTATCAACATTTATCAAAGTTCATAGAGTTTTCAGATGCATGTTATTTAGGTAGTGGATGTCACTCTGCTTCTACTAAATACTGGGTCTAAAATTAGTTGTGAATGACCTTTGTTGACTTTGTTGTTGTTGCCGTTGGGTGACATCTAGTCAAGTATGACCCATAGAAATCTTACAAACAACAGATCTCAACCCTGTCCTAGCCTGTGTCATCCTCATCATTTCTGACACATTTGAGCCCTTTGCAGCAGTTACTGTGCCAATCCATCTGGTTGAAGATCTTCTTCTCTTTTGCTGACCATTTTTCCAAGCACGATGTCCTTTTCCAAGTAATAGCTGCTTCAAATAACATGTCCAAAATATGTGAGGTGAAGTTTTGTTTTCTTTGCCTTCAAGAGATTCTCTGGCTGAACTGTCTCCAAGACATAACTGCTATTTTTGCTGTTATTGGATATTCAGCACTCTTCCTCAACAACACAATTTACAGGCATCAATTCTCTGTAATATTTATTCATTGTCCAATTCTCAGATATTAGCAAATGATTGGAAAAGGCCATGGCCTGGATCAGGTGCACCTTAGTCTTCAAACTGACATCATTGCTCATCAATAATTTGGAGATGTCCCTGATTATAGATTTTCCCAATGCAATTTGTCGTCTGATCTCTTGACTGATGGTACCAAACATGTTGATTGTGATCCAAGTAAGTTGAAATAATTATCAGTTTCAATCTTTTCTCCATCAATCCTGATTTTGCCTATAGGTCCAGCAGTGAGAATTTTCATTCTTTTGATGTTGCGATCTAATTCATATTGCAATCTAATTAATAGTGAAGGCTGCAATCTTTGATCTGCAGCAAACATTTCAAGTTCTCCTCATTTTTAGCAAGCACGGTTATGTCATCTGCATAACACAGGTTGTCGATGAGTCTTCTTCCAATCCTGATACCATGCTCTTCTTCAGAGAGCCCAGCTTCTCAAATAACTTGCTCAGCACACAGATTGAATAGGCATATAGAGAGGATACAATTCTGACACACACCAGGATACAACCCTTGCACACATCTTTTCTGATTTTAAACCATGTACTGTTCCCTTGCTCTGTTCCAACTGCAGCCTCTTGATCTAGCTATAGGTTTCACATCAGCACAACTAAACTTCTTAGGATAGTAATTATTCTCAATGTTAGCTATAATTTGCTATGATTCACACAGTCAAATGCATTTGTACATTTAATAAAGCACAGATAGACCTTCTTCTGATATTCTCTGATTTCGGTCAGGATCCATTTGACATCAGCAATGACTTTATAGAATTTACTGACACAGACTTTACAGAATCTCTTTTTACTTTCAGTTATGGGGAAGGGTTGTAGGAATGGATGGAAAGGCAAAAAAAGTGCAAGTCCACGTCCACCAAATAGCAGTCTCAAGCCAGGTTAACACAGTCTCTCAATTAAAGGAATTTAAAGGAAGGGACAACCCCTCAATTCAGAAAGCTTCTCAGTCAATAGTAAGATACAGTCACTCACCTAATTCAGGCAGTTCCCCAATCAATAGCAAAATACTCTGATAAAGGAACCTCTGGCACTAAAAGGCACATGCTACTTTCTGTACTTCTTTCCTAAGGTTCCTGCTCTAGGGCTCGGGCTCTGTCAGACTACAATGTGCCACAGTCCTGCTACAGTGTGGTTAGCTCAGTCTCTCTTATTTTGGCCCCACAGTTGTTGATGATGCTGAAGATCAATGGTGAACCATGTGGCCACAGCTGAGGCAGCTGGAGACCAAGTTACCAGGAGAGGCTAAGGAAATAGAGAGAAAATCATTCTCAAAAGTTCAAACACCAGAAATATACATCAAGATATTCTCTATTCTCAATTTCATTTACCTTATAACTTAAAAAAGATTTTTCCATGTTTTGCCTCAGTTTCTTCCAAAATACTTTTTTATTATTTAGTTATTAATAATTTTAATGAAAATTTAGCTATTTTAAATTTCTATTCATTCATTGTTGCACTTTTCTCCCTGCCCAACCCTCCCCTCCAGTTTATTGTTCTCTTTGAAAAGTAAAAGAAATATCCTTTCACTGTTACACAATCCCTCCCCCCAAGTGCACTCCACTGTGCAGCCTCCTTTCTGGATTCCTGTCATGACAAAAATACCTAATCACATATCCCTTTTAAACAGTTCTCTCTCTTATCTGTTTCAATGCAGTATACATAACTTAGCTCATCTTTCTCAGTCTCTCCCCAACCCCATGTCAGTCCCATTCTACAACAATGGCACTAAGCAGTATTTGTCCTTTTGTGTCTGAGATATTTCACTCAGCATAATGTCCTCCAGGATCACCCATTTTGAATAATATTTCAAGAGTTCCTTGTTCCAAAATACTTTTTAAGAAATTGTTCTTTTTTGTTTGTTTGTTTATGTGAGGAAGGAGGGAGTGGTAGAAAATGAGGCCTATTTCAATTATCGGGATAAAAAAATTATTTTCACTTTTTGTTACTAAAATAAAATATCACTGAACACTGATGATCTATGAATCTTAAGTCCAAATTAGAGACCATTTACATAGAGTGTGTAGGCTGCTTGGAGGTCCCATCAATGAAAAACTAGGGATTTGGGTCATCAAAATATAGTGAATATTTATTGAATATCAATATCAGTTGTGAAAGCTAGTCCAGCTGCTAATTGTAGAATAGACCATCAACTACCTACATGAAAGTTGCAACTGAAGTTGAAGAAAATGAAATCAAATCCTCAAAAATAAAAATTTGACCTTATCTCTATCCCACCTGAATTAAAAAATCATCTCAGGAAGAGGCCTTGAACATTAACGAATAAAGACCAGATGAGCTGTAGGAGGATAATAAGAATATCATCTATCAAGAATACAAAGATAGAGAAAAGAAAGACTGAGATGGATATCAGAAGAGACTCTGAATATTTCACTAAATCATGAAATTAAAGAGCTAAACAGAAGAGTTCAAAGGACAGCTAAGTTCAGGAAGACAAAGCAAAGTAATGTAATGAAATGTGAAAAGAGCTGGAGTCAGAAAATCAAAAGGGATGAATTAACTTAGCATTTCTTATGCTGAGGAACTGGAGAAGAAATTCAAGCCTCAAGTTGCAATACTTAAGGATGCTATGGACAGAATATTGAATGATTCAGGAAGCATTAAAAGAAAATGGAGAAGGACACAGATTCACTGTACCAAAAGAACTGGCTGATACAGAAGAATTTCACGAAACAACATACTATCAAGAGGCAGTAGTGATGAAGGAGGAAGTTCAAGTTGCTTTGAAGGAATTGGAAAACAAAACAAAAGAAAACCAAACAATCCCAAGGTCCCAGGAATTAATGAACTATCAATTGACTTATTTCAACAAACAGATGCAGCCCTGGACATGCTTACCAGGTTGTACCAAGAGCTCTGGAGGACAACTGGGTGGCAAACCAATTGGAAGAGATCCATATTTATTCCTATTCTAAAAAAAGGGTGATCCAACAGAGTGTAGAAATTATCAAACAGTATCACATGCAAGCAAATCCTGCTGAACATTATCTAAAACCAACTAGAACAGTACATTAATAGGGAACTGCCACAAGTGCAAGCTGGGTTTAGAAGAGGTGTTGGTCCTAGGGACGTCATAGCCAATGTCAGATAGATCTTGGCTGAAAGCAGAGAGTACAAGAGGAAGGTCTATCTGTGTTTCACTGACTATGAAAAGACATTTGACTGTGGATCACAACAAATTGACGCTAACACTGAGAAGAACTGGAAACCCAGAACACCTGATTATGAGAAACATATACTTGGACCAGGAAGCAGTCATCAGAACAGATCAAGGAAACACTGCATTGCTCAAAATCAGGAAAGTTTACATCCTATCAGGAAAAAGATGCAGTCATTTTCCATATCTTTTCAATCTATATGCAGACTAGCTCAACAGGGAGGCTGGACTTTATAAGGGGGAATATAGCATCAGGATTGGAGAAAGAGTCATCAACAACCTGAGTTATGCATATGACACAACCTTGCTCGCAGAAACTGAGGAGGACCTGAAACATTTGCTGCAGGTTATAAAGGACTGTAGTCTTCAATATGGATTGCAGCTCAACATCAAGAAAGCAAATGTTCTCACCACTGGATGAATTGGCAGCACAGTGGTAGATGGAAAAGAGATTGAGATTGCTAACAATTTCAGCCTGCTCAGTTCCAGAATCAACACTCTTGGCACCAGGAGTCAGGAAGTCAAAAGACAAATTATGTTGGGGAAACCTGCTGTCAGAGACCTCTCTAGAATGCTGAAGAGGAAAAATGTCAGTCAAGAGACTAAGGTACACCTGATCCAGGCCATGGTCTTCACAATTACTTGCTACTCATCAGAGCTGGACCAAGGCTGACAGAAATAGTGATGCCTTTGAGTTGTGGTGCTGGAGAAGAGTATTGAACATACATATCATGGACTGCTGGTAACAAGTGTACTGATGGTGGATCCAAGTAAGATGAAATTGTTGACAGTTTCAATCTTTTCTCCATCTATGATGATGTCCCGTGGTGAGAATTTTTGGTTTTTTGACAGTGAGATACAATCCATATTGAATTAAGGAGTAGAGGAGCACATTTAGAGACAGTCCTTATTGAAGAAATACATTTAATATTAACCTGATACTATCTCACCTAGTATTGTACCAGACACGTTTTGGCAGCTTAGTGGGTAAAGAGGAGCAATGTTAAACCAAAAGGAGATGATTCAAATTCTTCACCTGCTCCACAGGAGAATGATGGGCAATGTTCCTGTGCCATTGATAGCCTTTGACAACCTGTCTGTTCCAATTCAGTGGGAATGATCTTTTTGGCATAGTACCAAGCAGCAGTGCTGGACTAAGTCTGCAGCTTGGAGGCTCCTGTGAAGCGGTTGGATTCTGGAAGATGATTCCTTGCATCTTGATGAGGGCTGGGTATGGAACATTAGGTTGTTTTTTATTTTTTCATCCACAGTCAAGTGTCAGCTGATTTGACTTGCTAGATTTAGTTAACAATGAGCAGTGAGCTGGGAGTCTCTTGGTTTATAGTCAACCAGAACTTGGTGGGCGTGTCTGTATTTAAAACGTGGTAGGGCTCAAGGGCCACTGGCCCAAGGTTAATTGATTTTGGCATGATCATTTTTGTAAGTGGTACAGCAGTGGTCTATTTGCTGTACTGAAGTAACTTGGGCTTGCTGTGATGCTGAATGTTGTGCCATAGGTGTGTCAAATGCCATAATGGTTACACATCACAGATAGTGTTTGATGGAGCTCCCAGACTGATTCAAGTTTGGAAGCAGGAGTGGCATCCACTTCCTAAACCACATGCCTCTGGAAACTCAATGGACATAGAGAAACGATGATAGTTATAGATAGCTTACAATCGAGCATTTTTCTCTAGTCTGTAGCTATGAATCAGTTCCAACTAGATGATGTATTTCCACAAAAATGCAATAATAAGAGCATAGAAATGATAAATGTACAAAAGCGTGTGAAAGGGACAGCATGCTTGGAAAGGTAGAGGGTCAGTGAAGGAGAGGAAGACTCACAACTAGATGGAGTGATACAGTGACTGCAGCAATGGATTCAAGTGTGTTCGGGACGATAAGGATGTGCAGGATAGGACAGGGTTCAGATCTCTTACTCATAGGGTTGCTATAACTCCGCTTCACTTAACAGCAACATGCTATTTTATATAAGGGACTTGAATAGTGACAGATATTTGAATCCTAGGGGAATCTTGGAACTAATCCGTCATGGCTATCAAGCCAACCATACTTCCACTAGGGATTTGTCTCTGCTGCTTTCCTAATGACATACTCACCACCTCCACTACTGGCTGCTTTCACTCAACCTTCCTGAGCTTAAAGCAAAGATGCAAGCACAACAGTCTCTCTCTGGCAACTAGGTCAACTGGTCAAAAGTAAACCTATACTGCTATTTGAATTATTAGCACTTGAGAATTGAACAAAGATTTCTATTTCTCCAGGCTCATGATGAATCATTTTGTGTGTAGACTTTAATCTTTGACAGTAACTACAAAAATTGAACAAGAACTAAGCTTTCACCAGGCACATTGCCCAAGCCCAGCATATGGGGT
The DNA here is from genome assembly GCF_000299155.1 of Elephantulus edwardii. NCBI lineage: Eukaryota > Metazoa > Chordata > Mammalia > Macroscelidea > Macroscelididae > Elephantulus > Elephantulus edwardii. The sequence continues at coordinate 17,942,429 of NW_006399797.1, read as the reverse complement.
CCTTTCCCCCCTAATTTCATCCCATTAAATTTTTACATCTCAGCTGCCCTGAAAATTAGACCTTTTAGAGGTAGCAAGGCTTTGACATCATGAACTTTCAGCCACGTGCACATGCACACACTTTTCTCTTGGAAACATCAAATATCATCAGTTTCTGAACAGCCTTAAGTTGGTCTTGTTTGAATTCCTCCTTGTTGCTAAATGCTATCTGGAAGTTTAAGCACAAATTGGGTCTTTCTCCCACCTGCTAGGTATGTGGGACATGTGTAATAACATTCATCAACCTCATTAGTTGTACTTCTGGAAGCAGAGAGGGAAAATCCTTTGTAAACGTTACTGTGGGTCAGAGACTTGCTAATTAGACACAGAACACGTTTTGAATATCCCAAACATTTTAGATATAGAAATACTGCATCTTTTCTAATCTTCATTTTGGCAAGATGCATGAATCATTTCAAAAGCACCTCAGTCATTTTTAATGCAACACAGGGATATCAGCTAAAGCAGTCATGATCTTTAGATTTCATCTCTGAGAAAAGAACCAATCCTAGTAATTGCCCCATATCAAAGAGAAGGCACATCTCTTAATAATGCTGGAAATTGCTTTAGTGTGATGAAGCAGAATCTTTCAAGAAAGGAGCCTATTAATAAATACAAGCATGAAATGGAGACTCAGGACTTTCTTAAATAGATACTGGCTTCAGAGGTGGTTTCTTCTAATCTGGCATTCTGAAAATAAAAACTGCTAAGCCCAAAAGGAATTAATAAAAGAGCATCAGAAAGTAACGTTCTAGTCTTGGTTTAATCTTAGACTGGTTAGAACTAGCTAAGCATTAGAGAAATAAAAGCATGAGTTCTGAGGGAAACTCAGTTTTGAGACCATTTGTGTTTTTCAAGAGTCCTTGGTGATACCATGGTTAAAGTTTCTACCTGATAACTGGTTGTTAGAACACATCAGCCACACTGTTGGGAAAAGATATGGCAACCTGCTTCTGCAAAGATGTATAGCATTGTAAATCTTACAGAGCAGTTCTACTCTATCCTAAAGGGTCCCTTGTTACTCAGGATCAACTAGACAGTAATGGGGTTTTGGTGGGCATCCATTTTTAAAGAACTAACACACACCATCACCATCACATGATTTTCATGAAATATTTGTGGACTAGAGAATATGCTCACATTGTCTCATTTGCTCTTCCCAAAGATAATACATTAATAAACACCCAAAACCAAATCCACCTCCATCAGATTGGTTCTGACTTGTGTTAACCCTTCATTGGCTTCTGCGAATATAAATCTTTATGAGAGGAGCCTGCATCTCTTTCTCTCAAAGAATTGCTGACTTTTGGACTAAGCTTGATGTTGAGTATTGCGCTGTGAGGGTTCTCTATGGGATCAATACTAGATTCATGCTATAGATGACATAACTGAAACTTGTTAAGTAGCTTTCCCAACAACACACAGCTTACAAGAGAGTCAGGCTCAGGTTGTTTGACTCTAAGGTCCCTATGCCATGTCTCTTTTTCTTATTTTGCCAACTCATCCTGAGAAGCTGGATTCATTCTAGTACACTACATGAAGCATTGTCACTATATACCTGTTCCCTTTGCTAACACTCTATTCGTTCTTCTGAATATTTTCTATGACTTTCAACTGGGAAAAAAAAAGTCTTCTACCTTCTAAGAAACTCAGTATAGTAGGAATATATTCAGAGAAATGAGATTTCTAAGATACTCACCACCAGGCCAACAGGCAGTTAATGACAGATGGAGAAAGGATTGATGTTGTTTATTAATGATTTCATGTTAATATGTCTGGATCGACAATCAATACTCTTGATGCCAGCAGTCAAGAAATCAAAAGATGAGTTGAATTAGGAAAATCTGCTGTCAATCGTATCTCCAGAGTGCTAAAGAGATAATGATGTCAGTCTAGGGACTAAAGTGCACCTGATCCAGATCATGGTCTTCCCAATTGTTTGTTATGCATCTGAGACCTGGACAATAACTAAAGATGACAGAAGAATTGATGCCTTTGAGTTGTGGTGCTGGAGAAGACATTGAAAATATCATGGACTTATCAAGAGAAGAAATAGGTTTATCTTGGAGAGGGTGAAACCAGGTTGCTCCTTGGTGACAAGAATTTTGAAGTTCCATCTTACATACTTTGGGCATGTCACCAGGAGGGACCAGTCCTTGGAGAAGGACATTATGCTTGGAAGGGTAGAGGGTCAGACCAGAAGAGGAAGAGCCTGGATGAGATGGATTGACATGGTAACTGGGGCAATGGGATTAAGTATGTTGGGGTCAGTGAGACTTGCTCAGGGTATGGAAAGGTTCAAAGCTATTGTACGTTGGGTCACTATGAGGGAAGCTTTTCACCACAAGAACAAGATAGAACTGGTATGTATAACTTCTCCATTCACGTCCTTAGATGTACATACTGGCCTTTCCCTTCCTCTCTTTCCCCTTTCCCATGAGATGGGATAGTCTGAGTTGGAATCTACTCAATAGCAGTAGGTTTAATTTGGTGAAACACTATGTAGAAATGACACCAACAGTCTACAGAGGGAAGAAAAATAAAACAGAAGAAAGCTAAAGCTTTGCGAAAAGCTCGTGAAATGTGAATGGCTTCGTGAAAGAAAATGAATTCTCTGGTTTCAGCTATTTCATTTTAAGGTCTCTCTTACTGTGGCTTAGCCTACAACCCAGGCAATTTTGAAGCTGGCCCTAGAAATAGAAAAGTGCTGTAGTAACAAAAATCTAAAATATGTGACCTTGGCATTGTAGTTAGGCAACAGACGGTGAAGAAACATTTCAGGATAGAAAACAAGAGACTCTGTTGTGCTTTCACTACACATTAAATTAAACTGTGACTAATAACAAATTGGAAGGCAGAGCTATAGCTAAGTAGATTGATATGTGTTGTCTATACCCTACTGTTTTTGCAGTTAAGCTATAGTAGTTGATGTGACATAAGAGGAATTAGCTTTCGAGAATGTAACTAAATCTATTAAGGACATAAAATTCTCAGTTGTTTTGCAAGAGTCTCCACTGGCCCATGAGAATCAATCGGTTCCATAGATAAGGCAGATTAAGAGTGTAACATTCTCATTTAAAGAGTCCCTGCATGATGCAAAGAGTTAAGTGCTGGATGTAAAAGTGGGTGCTTTGAGTCCATCCAAAGGTGTCTCAGAGGAAAGAACTAACGGTCTGCTGCTGTAAATAAAGACCCTTGTTATGTACCACTGAGCCAGAACCAACTCATAGCTGGCCTGCCAGTGGGTTTTTGGAGACTGTAAACCACCCAGAAGAAGACTGTCCTTCTCTTATGGAGCAGTGGGTGGATTCGATATAGGTTGGCAGTGCAACTTCTTACCACAAGGCCACCAGAGCTCCTCAGACCTAAACCCTAAGGAGCAGTTCTACTCTGAAACACATGGGATTGCTGGGAGTCAGGTTGATGCAATGCCATTGCTTTGGGGTTTCATTATTCCTACCTAAACCCATCGTTTCGGAAGTCACTACACTGAGAACAGAGGTCCAGGACAAGCATAAATAAAATCGAACTAACCTCATTGTTGTTAAGTTCCTGTTGATGACAAGCCTGTCACGTTATGAAACAGAACTAGTCTACAGGACTTTTTCGACTTTTGCCTTGATGGTAGAAAAGGTTTGTGGGGGGTTGTTTGTTTTTTCTGGTTTGTTGTGTGTTGTGTGGTTTTGGTTGTTTTGTTGTTGTCTTTTTTTTTTTAAATGGTAGAGTTAGGTGGATTTTAACTGTCAATCTTTAGGTTAGCAGTATTTGCACTATTCAGGGGCAAACTATAGAAGTTAATAGATAAGACACTGCTGGTTTGAGAGCTAAGGGGCTCTGGTGGTGAAACTGGTAACTGAAAGGTGGGCAGTCTGGATGCCAGTGGCTCCATGAGAGAAAGGTGAGGCACTCTCCTCCCAGAAAGAGCCATAGTCTCCTTTGTAAACTTTCACTCCAATCCCACTCTTTAAAATGAAGAGGACAAAAGATTTACAGCCTCAGAAATCTGATGGAGGGAAGCCGTGAGTCTGAGCCCACCCAAAGGCAGTGGGTTTGGGTTTGAGAACTACTGTTGTTGTTGTTGTGTACCATCAAGTCAGAGCCGATCCTCCAGCGCTTTCCAGAGGCAGTTTAAACACACGGGAAGAGATTTCCCACCCTTCTCCCATGGAGCTATTAGAAAAACAAAACAGCATCACAAAACTATAACCAGAATAGCTCTTAGGCTGAAAACAAAGAGACAAAAATTATCAAATATATTTTCGATGCATTAGTATCACCAGGGTTACAGTCACTTGTTAAGAGGTGGAATGGAGCCACTACCAAATATTTGGTTCCAGTGCCAAGATTCATAATATCACACCACACACACACACCAAGAGGTAATTAAAAGATTTATTACTCACAAAATGAATCCCTCGTCCCCCAAAAGAGTAGGGCAGGCTCCCCAGCTGGTCCAAAAATGGCTTGACCAACTTGGCTTTTATTGTGGTTTGGGCTGGGGTTGGGGTGTGGATTCTTACATATAGGCCTGTGTTCATACAGGTTTGAATGCCCTAGCTGGGTCAAATGAGAAGGCTTTAGGTTTTCTTATCAGCTTGTTCAGATGCTGGGCTTAAGGGGAAAGATGAGGAATAAGACTTCTAAGCTGTCAGTGGTCAAACATCAAAAATGGAGTAAGATTCTTTACAGAACAGCCCAATAAATTACAGTCCTGGCCTAGAAAAGTCTTTATTTGTCCAATCAATCTCTAAGGCAATTTTTAGGCCTTTAAATTTGCACCAGCAGTGAGGGAGCTACAAAAGCTGTGATGTCCCCGAGAAATGTTAGCGTCTATGGAGGGTAACAGGTAAGAGAGACTCTCTGAGCAGTCAAATGAGGGGTCACAGAGGGCAGCAGACAAGAGAACTCATCCCCCTTGAATCTGAAGAGAAGATTCAAGGTTTAACTAAAGACCTTATCTGTGTCAAGACAGCGGACCTTTGCCAGCCTGCTCAGCATCATGGCATGGGCACAAACTGTTGTTTCTCATCTTGTTACTTGTTCTAGTATTTATTTTCCCCTTTTCTGTTCAGCAACAGAACCTTCTACCTATAGTTTTAATAAAGCAAATCCATTTAGCTAGAGAGAACATTTCTCAGTCTTCCTTGAGGCTCAGTAATTACTGGTGAATGGGGTACGAGCAAAAGTGATGTGTGAAACTTCTGGAAAATAATTTACTCCCAACTTCCTTTTTCATGGATTAGAAAAAGGATATGCTGCTTTGAGTCAGAGACAAACACAGAAAGAACAATGAATACCCCTGGTAATGAATGAGAAGACAAGTTAGACAAATTCTGAGCCCCTTTGTGCTTTAGACTTCTCTAATTGTTACGTAAGAAAAAGTAGAAATGTCTATATTATTTGAATCATATTTTGAGATTTCTTTGTTACAATTACTTAGCCCATTTTGCACATGAATAATGGGGAGAATGAAAATATTAAGACTTGGAACTTTTTATGATCTTAAAATTGTCATTTTTAGCATTTAGTAAATCTAATAAGTCTGGTGAAATCTAACAAGGGTGAAGAAAGAGCCTCAAATCTAACTAGCTACAAGAAAGGAAGATTTTGAAACTGTATGTGAGTATATGAACTCAGTGTGCTTTGCCTCTTTTCTAAGAATCAGTGTACAAAGTATAAAGAGCAGACTCCTTTAGAAGTAATCCTTCTAAATAGAAGGATTACTTAATAAATAAATGTATAATCACCAAACTGATAAATGCAAACTCATATCACTATCTACAAACTACCTATTTTCATATATATATCATTCGGTTTTATCTACTCTCTGTAATTATTTAATCATATTTTTGCAAATGATGCAATGGATAAAGTAGACTGTATTGTTCCCAATGACAGGTGATGCAAAGATCATCATTCCCTCTGCTCCTCAGTACTGTTACTGCACACTTTTGAATGGTTCAGCAGGTTGCTAAGACAACCGAGATGCTGCAACAGAAAATGCGGGTTGAAGTTAAGGCACTCTGGCTGCCTCAAAGGATGTCATAAATAGTGTGTTCAAGGCCTTTTCACAGCAACACCTGTAGCACTTGAGTTAGGAGGGGGGGAAATGTATTCACTTAACACTGCTCCAAAAATGTCTATGACATTCTCAATTATTTATATTTTAAAATTATGAAAACACTGGTATGTGGACTGGAAAGAAGCTGTCATTCAACTAATATGCATCATTTTTTAGAAAACTGAAGAAATAATGGAGGGAATTTGCCCTTAAATTTCAATTTCCTTTAGTGGAAGCAGGTTTAGAGACTATTGGGGGGGGGGGAAGCCAAAATAAACCAAATTATCAGTCGTTTCTCCACTAGAAAATTATCTTTTATCTCAACAAAGTTTGGATTTGATCTGGTAAGTAAAAAGTATCCATTGGCCATTCACTGAGATGAGTGATTGGTATCTGGAGTTTGGCTTCATGAAGAGATACAAAAACCATGGTTCTCTTAATGAGGGTTTAGATACAGGCACAGAGAGTTCACAGCAGCGGGGTGGAGCTGGGCAGCATCACCCAGGAGGTCTAAGCAAATGGAACCACTGCAGCAACCTTCCTGTTTTAATGCCAATAACACAGAGCAAGGACAAGAGAAATGAAAGCAGAGTGCTTGATTTGATTTTGAATATGCTTTTCACACCCAGTAAAGAAAATGTCAACAAGACTAAAGCTATAGAGTGTCCTTCACATCACAAATATCCAGTTGCACAGAGTTAGAACCCATCAACAATAACATGAACAGATGACTGAAGGGCCTCAGTACGCATAGGACAGGACTGTTTCAGAAACATCTCACCCTCTTAAGAAATATTCTGGGACAAAAAAATGGATTGGCAAAGGCAAGAATGGAAGATAAGGGATTCCCCCCACCCTTGTCTCCAAGGGTCCCTTGATTAAGAGTCGCAGAAGTGAGCAGAGCCAGAGTTAATAGAGCATATTCATTTTCAAACAGGAGAGTCAAAAGATTCTCTTTAATCATGAAAACTGAGGCTTATACAGTGAGGTCAAGACTTGTACAGGAATCCTCAGCTCCAAAACGAAGCCTGAGCTAGTAAGAATCAAATGAAACCTGGAGGACTTTTGTTTTTCTTCTTTAAACCCTGATGTTCCAAGCATAAAAAAAGGAAATTAAAAAATAACACAGACCACTCTACTTTAATGTGTGTAAATAGCATCAATCATAACAGTTTGTATACTACACTGTACAAATAATACACTGTACTTTTCCAAAGAAAATGAACTTTTTATAGGATTTCCTGAAATGGCTACTCCAGACAGCTAAAAGCTTGACCCGTTATTCACCACTATCACACAAAGACTATAATCTCTGAGGTTCTAAGTCCCAGTTGAGCCTGCCGTTTCTGCTGCCATCAAGGGAGGAGCTTCTTGGAGACCTCTCCTGGACCCTTCCATCTCCTGTGCCGGAAACGTGGGCCCCGCAGGTGCATGTGCGCTGAGGAGTGCAGCTTCTGTGCTGTGCTTTCCACAGCTCCCTTTTAAGAGTACTTGCGCTTCTTCATGGCTTCTGCCTTGACGGCCAGGCTCTTGGCACAGATGGTCAAGACCACAATGAGGACGCCTACCACAAACGTCACCAGGGGCCAAAGGAAGCAATGTAGGAGGACAATCTCATCATGGGTGCGATGCAGGAGCACGTCGTCTGGTCTGTAAAAACAGAAGAGGAAAGAAAGGTCAGTCACCTAAGCAGAACAGGGAAACACATTGCAACCTGGATCGTGTTTGCTTTTTGGCTCAAAGGACAGATCAACATTGAAATTCCCCGCTGAGTGAAGACCTTGGGGCGATGGCAAATAAAATTCTTTGCAGTTCAAACTCAGCACAAATGGTTGGAACTCTTGAATCAAACAACTGGGGCATATATGCAACTTACTTATAATTAATTTACATCTTCCAAAATGTTAAAAATGTATACCAGTGTCACCGTCAATTCCAAATCACAGTGACCCCTATAGGATGGACTGAGAGCAGAACAAGCAGCAGTGTAAGGTTTCATAGGAGCAGATTACCACATCATTTCTTCTACAGAGCTTCTGAACGATGTTAACTGCTTGCAGTCAAATGTTTAACCATTAAACCACCAAGGCTTCTGTCAAAGAACACAGATTAAAAAAAAAAAAATCTATCATTTACCTCCATTTAGAGGTGCTTAACATAGTCTACTTTCTCATCCATCCTTTAAATCCACTTTTATTGGATCACACAGTCTAACAATGGGTGAGCATTTTTTTTAAAATGAAAAATATTCCACTTCCCCAGTTAGGTAGGGTCCATATGAACTTAATGCAGAGTGGAGGTAGGGAAAGTCAGTTAAAGATATCTTTTGAAAGGGTACATTTCAGAAAGACAAATGGTGCAACTTTTCACTCAGCTTTGCGTCACTGTGTCAACTCAAAACTCAGCACCTTTGAGCTGAAACTGACCCATAACTGACCCTCCAGTGGGTTTTCAGAAGCTGTAAATTACATGAAAGGAGACTGTTTATCCTACTCCTGAAGATCTGAGGGTGGACTTGACTTTGTAAAAGTATGGCTTTTGAGTGAGCAGTGCAACTCTGTACTGTGTCAGGTAGGTATTTGTTTATATATATATATATATCTCATATAATATATGTAATATATAATATTTATAATAAACAGACAAGTGAATGCATACATTCAATTCATTTCTACAAGTTGCTGGGTTGGTTTAAATATTTTAAAATAAATATAGGCCACTTTCTTGATAATTCTTGTAAAGTCATAGTAATCCAGTTTTAGCATGCTGTGCTGTCAAGTTGCTTGCAATTTGTAGCAACCCTATATACAACAGCTCTGAACCCTGCTCTATCCTGTGCCAACCTTCTTGTCTTTGACACACCTACTCCCATCACCCCAGTCCCTGAGTCAATACATTTCATCAAGGGTCTTCCTCACCTGCGCTGTCCCTCCAACCTCCCAAGCATGATGTCCCTCTTGAAGGACTGGTCCCTCCTTGCAGTGTGTCCAAAGTATGTCAGAGAGAGCTTCAGAACCCTTGCCTCCAAGGAGAAGCCTGGTTTCACCCTCTCCTGGATGAATCTGTTTGTTTTCCTAGCAGTTCATGTTCTTTTCCAGCAGCACAGCTCAAAGACATCAACTCTCCTTCTGTCATTCCTAGTCATTGTCCAGCTTTCTGATGCAGAGCAAGTAACTGCAAAGACCATGTCCTGGGTTAGGCGCACATTAGTTTTAACATATCCAGCAACTATTCCAATTATCAGTTTAGAGTTTCTGGGTGTGCAAGAGTTTTCTGTGCTCAGCTATTAACCATATAGCTGTAGGTTCAAGTTCACACTGAACTGAAAGGCCTAGTAATCTACTTTCAAAGTCACTGGAAACCTTATGAAGCACAAGTCTCCTCTGATGCTCATGAGGACACAACAGTTCCAGCACTGGTCTCATTCATAGAAAGTGAAGGTAAGACTACATGCGCAAGCCACGGCCTTGCCTATCCTTGGTCATTAAAAGGGGAACCCGAGGATTTAACTTGGATTCAGCATGGTTATATTTTGCAAGATCTTTCCATTTCATCCATAAGTCAGATTTGTTCTTTTACTAGTGCAGCTGTGCTTCTTCTAGAAGAGGAAGAAAATAATAGAGCACAGGGTAGTGCTCCTTTCATTAGGCACTGCCACCTAACTCAGGACCTGTGGTCCCGGAAGACTGGCAAAAGATGTTTCTCTTCTCTATAGTGAGGTGGTCACGTAGCATTAACAATTTCTGCAGGCTAACTTTGAAACGATATAGCCTTTGTCTTTTGTGCTTGTTATTGCTTCCCTACCCCCCATAATACTGCTATTTTTAAAAGGGAGCTCAAGTGCTATAGTCCACAAGAGGGTGCCCTGATAGCCCAAAGGTCAAATTTCTCTGGCAGGGGCAGTTCAAATCTCCCAGCAGCTCTTATGGAAAAAGATAGGCCATCTCCTCCTGTGTGATTTACAGCCTCAGGAACCTGCGGGAGGGACAGCTATGGGTTGGCTCTGACCTGAGAGCAATGGGTACTGTAATTCCTGCACATAAAGTAAGCTGCTTCTTGAGATTTTATTTCATATTATTAAAGCCAAAATGTGCATTAAAGAACTGCAGAGCCACTATAACGGTTAGGTCATTTCAGCTTGCAAAGATTATTCCTTTTTCTGAATTCCTACCAACATGTTGTCCTCAACACTTTTTTTTTTTTTGTCCTCAACATTTTTGTTGCATTAATATTCAACTCCTCAAACTCACTGCTGTGGGATGAGAGTATCAAAGGCTATCAATTCAAACTAGAAGAGATGGTCCATCTTTCTCCTCTGGAGTCACCTGTAGATTGGAACCACCAGAGGTGCTTGGCCTATGCGTTAACAGTGCAACAACCTACAGACTCGTCACCAGAGCTTCTGTTGATATATACGCACATATTAGCATGCGTATTCTTTTTTTCTGTAAGGTCCTCAAAGGCTATGACTTTGTCACTGCTTGCTACACCGTACATGTTGTTGAGTTGGTGACCTCATATATAAGAAACAAATCATGGCCCAGCCAGCCAGCCACCATGTTCATACTCAACAGTGTGTAATACCCAATACTGACACATATCCATTTCCAGCTTTTAGCATTCACTGTTGTCAGATCCTGCTACAAAAGTCTGCAAGGGAAGGAAACCTAAGTTGATCTTTCTTTTTTCTGTGAAGGATGACTTTACTCCTCTTGACCTTACTGGCACACTAATGAGTCTCTGAGATTCTTCAGTGAAAAAGAGGGGAAGAAGGGGGTGGGGTTTGGGGAGGTGTGGGGGGATTGTGTACCAATGAGGGAGTTTTTCTTTTGCTTTTCAAGGAGAGGAGCAAACGGGGTGGGGGGGGGCTTTGTGCGGGGAGAAGGGTGCAACAATGAATGAATGGAATTCCAAAATCCAATGAAATGAAAAATAAACAAACTAAATTAAAAAACAAAAAAAAGAGGCGAAGAATGGGAAGCTTGGAATTTAAAAAACATGACTTTTAATAAATCTGCGTGTAATTTCCATAAGTAATGTGTTCTTTTTGTTACAAATTTTCTAGTAAGAAGCTTTAGTTTGGATTCTCCTTTATATTTCTTCTCTGCTGTTGATACTAAATCCTCTATCACAAGATTTTACAACTGGGACAGGAAAATCGCCAGGGATGAGAGCAAGAAACCATTAAACTTAAATTTTGAAAGAGAATATTAAGAATATAATATAAAGAAAAAGGAAAGTGACTAAAAAAGGAGAATAACTGGAAAATGTGGGAACCTTATATTTTCTTTTACTTAGAAAGGAATTCTTTGTCACCTTTCACCACATGGAAAAGTGAAGCCTATTGATGTTTCCAATAAATAAAGACGATATGTTTAACTCTGAGTTGCTGTTAAGTGTCATTAGCGATGACATTAGCTTAAGTGTCATTTAGCAATTTTTAACTCATCCCAAGGCCATGTGACAGAGCTGTTATTGTTGTTTATAGGTGCTGTTAAATGGACTAACACTCACAGTGACCTTATCGATAACAGATTGAGAGCTTGCCCCATCTCATAGTTTTCCAAACTGTACCCTTTATGGAAGTAGATAGTCAAGTCACTCTCCAGTGGAAATCTGGGATGAGTGGGAACCATAAACTTTCCACTTATCAGGAATGACTAACTATTAGATCATGAGGGCATTTTAACTTAAAGTTAGCCATGCTGAATTTGACATAGATTTTATGTACATTCTTTAGAGAGTTCTGGTGACCTAGTAGTAAGGAGTTGTGCTGCCAACCTGAAGCCAGCGGTTTCAATCCACTAGCTACTCCACTGGAGAAAGAGGAACAATCTCCTCTGGGGCGATTTTATAGCCCCTGAAAACCCACTGGAGGGTCAGTCAGGAGTCTGCTCCGACTTAATCACATATAACAACAAAAACTACACAGTTCTTTAATTCATGGCTGCTTCCATCTCATACAGTTCTAAGATGCTCCCAAACTCTTGTGTTATTGTTTTTGTTAGGTGACATCATGTCGAGAATGACTCATAGTGACAATATGAACAACAGACCTGAACCCTGTCCTAGCCTGTGCCATCTTCACCATCTCTGACACACTTGAACGCATTGTTGCAGTCACTGTGTCAATCCACTTGGCTGAGGGTCTTCCTCTCTTTGACTGACCCTCCATTTTTCCAAGCATGATGTTCCTTCCCAAGGAGTAACCTCTCCTATCAACATGTCCAAAGAAAGTGATACGAAGCTTCGCCATCTTTGCCTCCAAGGAGCACTCTGGCTGCACTTTTCCCAAGATATATTGGTTTGTTCTTTTGGCAGTCCATGGGACCGTCAATATTCTCCTCCAACACCATAATACACCAGTTCTTCTGTCATCTTTATTCATTGCTTAGTTCCCAAATGCATAGCAGGTGACTGAAAAGACCACGACCTGAGTCAGGTACACCTTCATTTTCAGACTGGCATCACTGTTCTTAAGTATTCTGTGGGGGTGCTAACAGTGGACTTGCCCAATGTAATGTGTCTTCTGATCTCCTGACTGCTGGTACTAAGGGTATTGATTGTTGATCCAAGAAAGATGAAATCAATGACAATTTTAATCCTTTTTCCATCTATTGTGATGTTATTTATTGGCCCAGTGATGAGGACCTTTGTTTTCTTGATATTGAGATATAATCCATATTAAAGGCTGTAGTCTGCAGCAAGTTTTAAGTCCTCTCCACTTTCAGCAAGCAAGGTTGTGTCATCTGCATAACGCAGGTTGTTAATGAGTCTTCTTCCAATCCTAATGCCATATTCCTCATGACAGAGTCCAGCTTCAGAGCTCCCTGAAAACTAGTGGGGAGCTCTTGTTACTACTGATAAGGAGTTGCACTGCCAACTCAAATGTATGTGGTTCAAATCCACCAGCTGCTCTATGGTAGAAGGGTGGACAATCTCCTCATGTGCAATATTCAGTTTCTGAAAATCGTGTGGAGGGTCAGCTGTGGGTCAACTTGACATGACATAACATAACAACAACTAGTGACCTAGTGGTAAGAAGTTGAGCTGTAATCTCACAGACATGTGGTTTAACTCCACCAGCTGCTCTACAGAAGAAGGATGAATAATCTGCTATGGTTCAGAATCATAAAAGGAGTGCATCAAGGATGCATCCTGTCTCCATACCTTTTAAATCTGTATTCAGAACAGATCATTTGAGAAGCTGGACTTCATGAGGAGAAATATGGCATCAGGATTGAAGGAAGACTCATCAACAACCTACATTTTGCAGATGACACAACTTTATTTGCTAAACCAGAGGAGGGCCTGAAGCACCTTCTGGAGAGGGTCAAGAACTGTAGTTCACTCAACAACAAGAAAACAAAGATTCTCACCACTAGGCCAATTGTCAGTATCATGATAGATGGAGAAGAAATTGAGATTGAGATTGTTAACAATTTCACCTTGTTCAGTTCCACAATGAACATTCTTGGCAACAGCAATCAGATAATCAAAAGATGAACTGCATTAATTAAATCTGCTGTTAGGGACCTCTTCAGAGGGCTGAAGGGCAAAGATGTCAGCCTAGAAACTAAAGTGCACCTGATCCAGGCCATGGTCCTTTCAATTACTTGCTATTCCTCAGAGAGCTGGACAATGACAAAGGATGACAGAAAAAGAATTGATGCCTTTGAGTCGTGGTGCTGAAGAAGAGTCCATACCATGAACTGCCAAGAAAATAAACAACTCTGTCCTGGAGAGAGTGAAACCAAGCTGCTCCTTGGAGCCAAGGAGACAGAGTCTCATATACTTAAGGATGTAGTCAGGAGGGGACCAGTCTTGGGGGAAGGAAATCATGCTTGGAAGGGTGGAGGGATAGCACAGGAGAGGAAGACCCCGATGAGATGGATTGACACAATAACTGGGTAATGAATGGAGGTTTGTCAGAGACAGTGAGATTGGCTCAAGATAGAGCAGGGTTCAGAGCTATTATGCACAGGGTCACTATGAGTTGTAGTCTACTCGATGGCACATAACAACAACAAAAACAATGTGATTTAGTGCCTCTGAAAACCCATTAAAGGGTCAGCTATGAGTCTGTTCCAACTAGATGGTACACAGTAATAACATGTTAGATAGCATTTGATTCTTAAAATAATTCTTTGCTGGATGAATTTTTATTTCCATTTTCTAATTTAAAAAACCAAAGTGCAGGGGGGAGAAAAATTAATGCTTTTGTGACTCATGGTGCATATATATCCTACCAACATTTTCAGCCTCTCACATTTCTTGTTTAACAATGACCCCAATTGTAGTGTACCCTGCCTCCCAGCAAAGATTTGTATAACTGAGTAAACCTGAAGAAAACAGGCCTCACCCCACCAATCCTGTGTCCAACATAATGGTATACAAATCTGTATTACCTCAAATAATGTCTTTCTTGATTTCAGTATGGTTTTCATTGCTGCTGAGATCAAAGTTTGAACCCACCAGCTGCTTCCTGAGAGAAAGACTAGGCACTTTGTTCTCCTGATGGTTTAAAGCCTTGGAAACCCTATGGGAAAGATCTACTGTAGCCTACAGAGTCAGTAAAAGTCAGACTTGACTCAATGGCAAGAAGATCGAATTTTGCATGTTTGTTCCTATAACTTTCAACAAAAAATTCAAAGCAGAATGTAATTTGGTCATGAAAGGATTAGTTTGTCCAAGGTTAACCAAATCGAATTCCTTATGCTCTAGTCGATTCCAACTTATAGAAACACTGTAAGAATACACAGCTTAAAATATTTACATAAGGATTTGAAACCATATCAATATGATTTCTAAGCCTGTACTACAGATCCTTAAGATAGATTTTCTCAAATGTATGTGTGTGTGTGTGGGGGGGGGTATTTGTTTTTATAATTTTTAAAAAATGTACTATGGTAAATATATCATCCAAATAGATTCTCCAAAAATGACTAGAACAGTACATTGACAGAGAATGTACTATGGTGAATATATTATTCAAAAACAAGTGGAACAATACATTGACAGAGAACTACCAGAAGTACAGGCTGGGTTTAGAAGATGATGTGGCACTAGAAACATTATTGCCAATGTCAGATGGATCTTGGCTAAAAGCAGAGTCCCAGAGGACTGTCTATCTGTGTTTCATTGATTATACAAAGGCATTTGACTGTGCAGATCACAAATGGATGCTTCGAGGAAAATGAGAACTGAGGAACAAATGGAGACTTGTACACCAATGTTCACAGCAACGTTATTCAGCATCAGAAGAACATGGAAACTTAGCCCAGAAGTCCAACCACAATCCAATGGCTTGAGAAATTATGGTGCATTCACACAATAGAATACGACCTAGCATGCAGGAGCAATGATTTTGTAAATTACCACCTAACTTGGGAGAGACTGAAAAGCATT
Organism: Elephantulus edwardii; assembly: GCF_000299155.1. NCBI lineage: Eukaryota > Metazoa > Chordata > Mammalia > Macroscelidea > Macroscelididae > Elephantulus > Elephantulus edwardii. The sequence goes on along the minus strand of NW_006399797.1, from coordinate 17,926,921 downwards.
ATACTGGATGAACTAGCTCAGTCCCACAAGGAAAAATACTGTATAAAAATCATTATTGTAGAATGAGTATAAGGATCCAAGGGGGAGGGTGATGATAGGGGAGTTAGTCACAAGGTCTTACAATTTGATGGGTGGGTGGGATGAAAGAAATGAGAAAGATCCAGTGTGAAAAACAGTACATTCAAACTTTGTAAATAAACCAGTATAAAAACAAAAAAAAAAGAGTGGCTAACCTTGACACAATCCCAGAATACTTGACTGTGCTCCTGAGAAAGCTGTATTTGGACCAGGAAGCAATTCTCAGAACAGAGCAAGGAAACACTGCACAGTTCAAAATCAGGAAAGGAATGCATCAGGGATGTCTCCATACCTTTTCAATCTATATGTAGAACAGATCATTAGAGTGGCTGGGCTCTATGAGAAGGAATGTGGAATCAGGATTGGAGGAAAACTCATCAACAACCTGCATTATCCTGATGAAACAACCTTGGTTGCTGAAACTTAGAGGACCCGAAGTGCTTGCTACAGACTGAGAGGACCTGAAGTGCTTGCTACAGAAGGTCAAGGACCATAATCTACAATATGGAGTGAAACTCAACATCAAGAAGGCAAAGATTCTCACCACTGGGGCAACTGGCAGCACCAAGATGGATGGAGAAGAGACTAAGGTTGTTAACAATTACAGCTTGCTTGGCTCCACAATCAACACTCTTGGTACCAGCAGTCAGGAAATCAAAAGACAACTTGCACCAGGAAAAAGTGCTGTCAGAGACCTCTCCAAAGTACTGAGAAGCAACGGTGTCAATCTAGAGTCTATGGTGGAACAGCAGTCAAAACATCAAAAGACGAGTTGCATTAGGTAAATTTGTTGTCAAGGTCGTTTCCAGAGTACTGAAAAGCAACAGTGTCAGTCTAGAGATTGAGGTGTGCCTGATCCAGGCCATGGGCTTTTCAATTACTTGCTATGCATCAGACAGCTGTACAAAGACTAAGGGTACAGAAGAATTGATGCCTTTGCGTTGTGGTGCTGGAGAAGGGTCTTGAACATACCATGGACCACCAAGAAAATGAAGAAGCCTGTCTTAGAGAGGGTGAAATCAAGTTTCTCCTTGAAGGCTAGGATTCTGAAGCTCTGTCTCACATACTTTGGGCATGTGGCCAAGAGGGACCAATCCTTGGAGAAAGACATCATGCTCGGAAGGGTGGATGGACAGCACAGGAGATGAAGACCCAGGATGAGATGGATTGATGTAGTAACTGGAGCAATAGGGGTAGGTGTGTTGGAATTAGTGAGACTGACCCAGGACAGGACAGGCTTCAGAGCTGCTGTACATAGGGTCGCTATGAATCACAGGTGATTCGACAACATATAGCAACAACAACAGTATGAAATACAAAACTACTTAACTAGGTAATTTCCAAATTACCTAATCAATACAGTCATTTTTATGGCCTTCACCTACTTTTGTGCAGCACGTACGCTGCCCAATGTTGTCCAGAGATTAGTGGAGAGCAGGGAGCTTGGTAATGAAGGCAAAGCTGGGTGGGTGTGAAAATCCAGTAATCAATGATGTATTTACCCACAAGGGTTCCTTTTCACTAATCAAAAGAAACTACCCACGTGCTCATAGTCATCCTGGTCATGTCAGACAGAAAGACAATGATTTGGGTTTATCAAACTAAACAGAACATATATTCTCTTTGGCTTTGAGAGATATTCCAACCTAATGTTTAACTGGTTAAGATGGTGAGAAAATTGTGACCCTTCTCTTTTTTTAAGTGTGATGGGAAATTTTAAAAACTTTCCTGAACCAGTCCATGGGTAAATTTTTACTGCATTGAAATTTATTAGTATTTCATGACAGAAACTTAAAAACACACTGTGCTTGAAAGTGCTTGAAGATAGTATCTTTCAACATGCTTTTTGCATGATGTCCTATGGAAAATAGACAACTTTCTATAAAAGTAGTTATCATAAGTAATTCTGGCTTATATTTGCAAAAGATTTTTTCCTTATCAGGAAGGTTTCTAGAAAGTGATGTTTTTAGTTACTTCCAGAAAGACTCTTGCAAACTTCATTCTTCATGACTTGCCTCATGTTCTTCATAGGCTGCTATTTTGCCTTGCTAATTCTGGTCATCTGTAGATGTTGTAGGGAGGTGTCACTGAGTTGACTAAAACTCCCAGCAACCTTGTACACAGATCAGAGCATTGTCCAATATCCTGCACTGTCCTCTTGATTACTACCATGAACATTGTTGTTCAAGCACACTGTGTCAATACACATCTCTGAGGGTCTTTCTCTATTTCACTCATCTTTCCCACCATGGTGTCTTTTTCTGAGGAAAGACCTGCAGTGTTAGCCTAAAAGTTGGGGGTTTTTAGCCATTTTAGTTAGCCCCGTCGGAAATGTCACTACCTGTTTGCCGACAACCTATAGCAACACGCTGACGGGAGTAAGCACAATAGAGATACACCACTCTGGGAGAGGATCAGAGAGTCAATCCAGCTCAATTTTATTGGGACAAGCAGTGTACTTATACACACAGGAAGGCAGGACAGGGTGGGCTTGTAGACGTGGGACATGCAGATTGGTTAGGAGAACCTCAACCTAGTGCGGACCACTCCCAGCTCAACAGATGCGGTAGCCATCTTCCCAGGTGGTGAGCTTTCTCAAGCCGGTACAGCCAAACACAGGGGAGCTTTCTCTATCTCATATTAACACATTGCTGCACACTTTTAAATTGACGACCGTGCTAGAAACACATTCGCTGTCATTTGTGGCAACGTGTTAAAGGCCATTGGGAGGCTTGCACTATCTGGAGCTTAGGCGATCTGTCCTGGGCAAGAGGCCCTCCCTTCCTCCCTAACATTCCGCAACATGGAAAGAATTGTAATAAATTACCTCATGTAAGAATGTCATTGTAAAAAAAAAAAGAAGCATGCTAATTCATTAGAATAAACTTTTCACAAAACTCAAAGAGCAATGATTTTATGTTTTAAAAACAGCACTTGTGGTAGTGGTGCACTGGATTAAGTGTTGAGCTGCTATCCAAACTGTGAGCAGTTGAGGTCCTCCAGAGGCTCAGCAGGAGAAAGAGGAGGCAGTCTGCTTATGTAAAGATGACAGCCTTGGAAACCCTAAGGGGCAGATCTACTGGATCCTGCAGGTGAGTAATGAGTCAGAATCAACTTGGTGGCATTGGGTTTGGTTTTCATGGTTTTTTATTTATTTTTATAGAAAGTAATCTATAAACTTAACAATTGGACTAATTGTTGCTGAGTCAGGGGGTTTTCAGAGACCAACTCACATAGGAAAGAGTCCATCTTTGTCCCATGGACAGACAGTTCTGAACCACCTACTAGGTCACCAGAGCTCCCTAAGTCTGAGGGATCAACAAAACACCTTTAAAACAGTAATTTTTACAAAGTTGGCTAATGATCAAGTCATTTGAGAAGTTCTAATTCCAAAGTCCCAGATCTCCTGAATCACACTCGAGTTTTAAATGGCTTTTAAGGCTATGCTGACAATTGCTCATATCTGGGAACAATTGATTCAAACAATGCTTTTTAAATATCACATGGAGCAGCCTGGTTTTTTGACAATCAGTGGAGAGCCAATCTTTCAAGACTGTCATCATTGAAGTGCATGTGTTTGTATTGAAAGGCGTCCCTGTCAGAGTGTAGATTCTCGACATAGAAGTGACAAAACAATACTTCATAATTAAAGTCAAAGATTCTGACGTTTCCGCCCCCCCCCCACCTCCCAGGTAATTTTGTGTGCTTGGAGCTGAGTCTCAAAGAAGCCTCAGAAAGCTTTCTATAGCAGCATCAAAAGCATACACGACTATTCAATTGAAATGGCAGAACTATGATGGCATGGAAACTCTCACAGGCAGATCATAAACACCTAATTAAGGAACATCTGGTGGCAGAGTGAATAATGTACTGGGCTGCTAACTGAAAGGTTTACAGTTCAAGTCTACTAGCTGCTCTCCACAAGAAAGAGCTCCTATAAAGATTTATAGCAATGAGGCAGAATCAACTCAACATCAGCAAGTTTTGGTTTTGGCAATATGTAAATATTAGGCATCTTGGTGTAGTGTGCATTATGGGTTGTGTTGTTAGCCAAGAGGTTAATGGTTCGAACATTAACTAGCTGCTCCATGAGAGAAAGATATGAAGTCTCCTCTCATAAACATTTACAGCCTCAGAAGCAAAAGGAAGGGTCATTGTGAGTCAGAAACAACTCGATGGTAGTGGGTTTTAAAAAATATTTAGCCCAGCAAACCTTTACGAGGATTGCTTAGACAGTCAAATCCTGCTTCTGAGACAAATGAAACGGAAGGTTTTTACATCCACTTAAAGTCTATTCAATTTGGTTCTGTTTCACTTTCAACTGCAGATGCAACTCTGACCCAATACACCCAGAGTTAAGCCAGCTCATGAGTCAAAAGCCTAATCCTCCAAACTACCTATCTGCCCAAGACTTGATGCCAGCTGAAACCTTGATCCTGCCCTCATTTCAAACCTTTGGTTACAAAGCTCGCGGTTCCTCCCTACACCCTCAGAATGCCAGCCTTAAGCTTATGTCTTCCACCTGACCTGATCCAGCACATCCTTCTCACCTGCCAGTGCCCACCACTACTTTGAGTTCAATAATTCCCAAGAAGGGTTCACAGAGTTCACCAAAACATTATCCATACAAGTAGAATATAGCAAAAGGGATACAAATAAAGATACATTCATGAAGGATCCCTGAAGGGTTAGTGACAGTAAGAAGTAGGCTATACAAGGAAATGTTCCAGGAACCCCTGAGGCTCTTGAAAAAGAGGGACCCTTAGGAAGATCAGGGCTGAAAACAGCCCAGATCGAGTTCTAAGCACTGCTCCGTGTCAAGACTCTTTGAGTCACTTACCCCCTCAAGGGTCATGTTCACCAGAGGAGTTCTTGCTAACAAGATCTCCTAGGATGCCAGTGTGTGTGTGTGTGTGTGTGTGTGTGTGCAAACAGCCTCGGCACTTCCCCTGGAACACTTCACACTTCAACTGTCTTTGATCAGACTTACTTACCTATTTGCCTTCTTGAGATAAGCTAAAGAGAAAGAACACAGAGCCTTGATTAATCAGGGGTAAGAACAGAGCAAGGAAACACTGCATGGTTCAAAATTGGGAAAGGCGTATGCCAGAGATGCATCCTATCTCCACACCTTTTCAACCTGTATGCAGAACAGATTATTCGAGAGGCTGGGCTCTATGAAGAGGAGTGTGGCGTCAGGATTGGAGGAAGATCTATTAACAATCTGTGTTATGCAGATGACACAACCCTGCTTGCTGAAACTGAGGAGCACCTCATGCACTTGCTGCAGAGGGTCAAGGACTGTAGCTTTCAGTATGGATTGAAGCTCAATGTCAAGAAGACAAAGATCCTCATCACTGGACCAATTGGCACCATCAGGATGGATGGTGAAGAGATTGAGATTGTTAACAACTTTTGTCTGCTGGGCTCCACGGTCAACACTATTGGCACCAGTAGCCAGGAAATCAAAAAACGTATTGCGATGGAAAAGTCTGCTGTTAGGGACCTCTCCAGGGTACTGAAGAGCAATGGTGTCACTCTGGAAACTAAAGTGTGTCTGATACAGGCTATGGTCTTTGCAATCACTTGTTATGCATCAGAGAGTTGGACAATGACTAAGGAGGATGGAAGAAGAATTGATACCTTTGAGCTGTGGTGCTGGAGAAGAGTATTGATGGTACCCTGGACTGCCAAGAAAACAGACAGCCTGGAGAGGGTTAAACCGGGCTGCTCCTTGGAGGCAAGGATTCTGAGGCTTTATCTGACATACTTTGGATATGTTGTAAGGAGGGAGAGGTCCTTGGAGAGGGACATCATGCTTGGGAGGGTGGAGGGACGGAGCAGGAGGGAAAAGCCCTCTACGGGTTGGATTGATTCAAAGACTGGGGTAATCGGGATAGGTGTGTCAGAGGCAGTGAGATTGGCACAGGATAGAGCAGGGTTTAGGGCTGTTGTACATAGGGTCGCTATGAGTTGCAAGCGACTCGACGGCACATAACAACAACAACAATTTGATTTGGTAAGAATATTTGCTGTTTTTCTTTACCCTGAGAAAAGTGTACGTGACTTTCTTTATGTATGCTATGCCCACTCTTGTGCTAAAAGAGAGCTTTTAGCCCTTCGCCTTCCATATCTCTAATGAGTTTCTACCTTCTGTGCCTTGTGATCACAGAACACCTGAAATTTCACATACAGTGTAAGGTCTGAGATTCCCAACTGGGAGCTCCATGAGCCTAAAATGCATGTACTAATCTCCCACATGCACTGAATTCTTCCACCAAACAGAAAGCCCACAGCACATCCTCATCCAGCCCTTTTATGAGGGTCTCATTACACAGTCCCATTTGATTAAACTCAACCTTCTATAACGTTGGTACCAAAGAAGTGGTCAGAACTTTGCCCTATACTGCACCATCTTCACAATCTCTGCCAGGCCTTCTTCATTGTCCAACTTTCACATATATACAAAACAACTGGAATATCACAGCTTGGATCAGGCAAGCCTTGGTCTTCAAAGTGATAATTCTTCTTTAGCACTTTGGAGATGTCTTTGAAAGCAGATGTCCCCAGTGTAACTCTACTGTTAGAGCTGTTGCTGCTGTGGTTGGTGCCATTAAGCTGTCTATGACTTGTGGCAACACTGTGAACAACAAACTTGAACCTTGCCCTATCCTACTCCATCCTCACGATCTCTGCCATGGTCGAGCCCATTGTAACAGCCCCAGTATCAATCTGAGGGTCTTCTCACCTTTCTAACCTTTCTCTGACCGTTCTCAGCATAATGTTTTTTTTCCCCCAGGGACTAGACTCTCCTGATGTCATGCCCAGAGTACGTGAGACGAAGCTTCACCATTCTTGCCTCTAAGGAGCCCTTCCTCCAAGACAGACATGTTTTTTCTTTGGAAGTTCATGTGCTATTCAGTACCCTTCACAATACCACAATTCAAAGGAATTGATTCTTCATCTGTTATCCTTGTTAACTGTCCAACTTTCAGGTGGATAACAAATAACTGGAAAGACCAATGCTTGCATCAGATGCACCTTAGTCTTCAAACCGACATACTTGCCCTCTAGCACTTTGGAGAGGTCCTTGACAGCAGATTTTCTCAATGCAGTATGTCTTTTTTTTTTCTTAACTGCTACTATCATGGGTGTTGATTATGAATCCAAGTAAAAGCAAGTCACTGAAAACTTAAATATTTTCCCCATGTATGGATTGACTCAGTGACTGGGATAATGAGGGTAAATGTGTCAGAGACAATTAGGTTGGCTCAGGGCAGGACAGAGTTCAGAGCTGTTGCATATAGGGTACTATCAGTTTCAGGCAACTTGACAGCACAAAACAACAACAGCATCATGATGTTGCCTACTGATCCAAGATTTTTTGGTTTTTGTTGTTTTTTTTTT
>NW_006399797.1:17913825-17918026 GCF_000299155.1 Elephantulus edwardii | reverse complement strand
CCAGGTGCCTGTCGGGGCCTGGGTTTCAGCTGTCCACACCACAGCAGTAGGCAACGAGCTTAAAGCCCCTGATGGCTCTGGGTGCTGACTCTCACCAGTGGCTATGGATGATTTTTGTTTTCTTAATATTGAGATGTAAACCATATTAAGTTGCTGCAAATGATGGCAAAATATGTTTCTAAGCACAGTTGTCAATTTAAAAGTGTGCAGCAAGGTGTTAAAGGCTGTATTTTTTTAAGGCTGTATTCTTTGATCTTCTGCTGCAAATGTTTCAAGTTCTCTTCACTTTCAGCAAGAAAGGCCGTGTAATCTGCTTAATACAGGTTGTTGATGAGTCTTCCACCAATACTGATGCCACATTTTTCTTCACAGAGTAAGATTCATGAATTCATTTGCTCATCTTACAGACTGAATAGGTAAGGAGAGAGGACACTGATTTAGATTACTGTTAGGTGTCGTCAAGTCAAGCAGGACTCATAGCGACCCTATGAACAAAGGATCTGAACCGCATCCTCTTTTATGCCATTTTCATACTTCCTGATACACTAGAGCCCATTGCAGCAATCAATGTCAATCTACCCGGTCGAGGGTCTTCCTGTCCTTTGCTGACCCTCCACCCTTCCAAGCTTCATATCCCTCTCCAAAGAATAGCCCCTCCTAGCAATCTCCCCAAAGTATTTGAGGTAAAGCCTCATCATTCTTGTATCCAAAGAGCACTCTGGCTGCACCTTCTCCAAGAGATAATTATTTGTTCTTTTGGAAGTTCATAAGACGTTCAGTGCTCTTCTCCAACACCACCACCTAAAGGAATATATTTTTCTTCTGTTATTCCTATTCATTGTCCAGCTCTCAGATGAATAGCAACTGATTGGAATGACCTGACTCAGAAACACCTTAGTCCTCAAATTGACATGATTATTCCTCAATAATTTTGAGAGGTCTATAACTGCAGATTTTACTTTTCCTGATTTCCTGACTCCTGGTACCAAGGTGTTAATTGTGGATCCACATAAGATGAAATTATTGACAGTTTCAATCTCTTTTCCACCCACCATGATGGTTTGCTTACCAGTCCAGTGGTAAAAAAAAAATCTTTGTTTTCTTGACACTGAGATGCAATCCATATTGAAGGCTGTTTTCCTTGATCTTCTGCAACAAGTGCTTCAAGTCCTCCTCACTTTTAGCAAGCAGGGTTCTGTCATCTGCATAATGCAGGTTATTGATGACTCTCCCTCTGATCCTGGTGACATATTTCTCTGCATAGAGTCCAACATCTTGAATAATTTGCTCAGCATATAGATTGAATAGGTATGGAGAGAGACTATAACCTTGACACACTCCCTTCTTAATTTTAAATCATGTAGTGTTTCCCTACTCTGTTTGCACAACAGCCTTCTGTCGAGGGATAAAGGATAAGGTTTCCATGAGTGCAATTAATTGTCCACCACAATTTGTTATGATCCACACAGTCAAATCCCTTTGAATAGTCTTCAGTGTCTCAATTTTTGGCTTTAGTGGTTGATGTATATATTTGAAGAATAGCCGTACAACCAGGTATTCTTTGTAGATGTACAGATTTTTTTTATCATTTATAATATTGTACTTTACAACAGATGTTGAAACTCTTTTTTAAATGATGAATGTGACACCATTCCCCTTCAATTTATCATTGTAGCATAATAGACCATGTGATTCTCTGATTCAATATGGCCACAACCAGTGCATTTCAGTATCGACCAGATCACTTCAGTACTAAGACCTAGAGTATCAATGTTTATGTGTTTAATTGCCAACAAATTCTAATTTTTCTAGATTAATAATTTGTACTTAGCACACTTCTATTATAATTGACTGTTTACTGTTACTTCTTTTCATTTTGAGTCTTGCCACATGAGAAAATGATAGTTTTTCACTGGCTGAAAGCTTTATTCCATATTTGTTAGTAAAGTAACACTTCACCAGCTGTATTTTCAGTCCCTTCCAATCTGAGAGCCCCCATCTTCTGGTAGATAAGTTTATCTAGTTACTGATGTTGTTGCTGTTGTTATTGTTGTGCACCATCGAGGTGACTGTGACTCATAGTAATCCTATGAACAGTAGTTTTAAACTCTGCTCTATGCTGAGCCAATCTCACCATCTCCAACACATCTGCACCCAATTATGCCAATCACTGTGTCAATCCATCTCATCCAGTGTCTTCCTCTCCTGCACTGACACACCACCTTTCCACGCATGACATCCTTCTCCAAGAACTGGTCCCTGTTCACAACATGCCCAAAGATGAAGTTTCAAAATCCTTGCCTTCAAGGAGTGACCTGGTTTCACCCTCTCTGGGACAGACCTGTTTAATTTTCTTGGCATTCTTCTCCAGAACCACAACTCAAAGACATCTATTCTTCTTGTGTCATCCTTAGTCATTGTCCAGCTCTTTGATACACAGTAAGTAGCTGAAAACTGTGGCCTGGATCAGGTGTATCCTAGTCTCTAGACTGACACTGCTGCTCTTTAGCACTCTGGAGAGGTCCCTGAGTTTAAAAGTGATGGCCAGTCCTGCTTCTTAGTCTGGAAGCTCCACACAAACTTGTCCACCATGGCAGTCCTGCTGGTATTTTAAACACAGTGGTATAGTTTCCAATATCATGGCATCATGCAAACCACTACAGTATCACAGAAAGATAAGTGGTGGACCATCGATTTAGTGACTCAGAGCAATATAAATGTATTATCCTACAGAGTTTTCCCAAAGTGACAAATGTTATAACCAATTACATTGGTTCCTTCTGGAAGCACTACAAGAAAATCCATATCCCTATCTTTTCCAGTGTCAGCAGACCAACTGCATCCCTTGGCTCTGAGCCCCTCCCTTGCATCACTCCCACCTCTTGCTTCTGTTACCACTAATCTACTGGAATTTTTTTTTTTATTCTTATAAGAAATCCATCATTAGGGAGCTCTGGCGGCCTAATGGAAAAAAACTGCACTGCAATCCCAGAGGTACGTGGTTTGAATCCACCAGATGCTCTGCTGGAGAAGGAGGGGCAATCTCTTCCTGTACCTGTCAGATCTGATTTGATAGTACAGACACACAAACACAAAAAAAGTTAAGAAAAAAAAAATCCTTCATTACATTGGACCTAACCCACATAACCCAGTATAATCTCTGATGATTATTTACATAATTTCACTTGCAAAGTCACTTTTACAATGTAAAGCAATATATCCACAAATTCTGTGGATTAGAGCACAGTCAGCTTTGGGAGTCATTATTTAGATAACCACAATGCCAAATGTTGCTTTTCTGTGTTACTATCAGTGTTCACTAACACAGGCTTTCTATTGTTAGTAGTTAACATTCTGTGAGTTTTCACTGGCTAATTTTCAGAATTTGCTCACTACTCCTTTCTTCCTAGTCAGCTTCGGTCTGGAAGCTGCACAACTGCTCAGCATAACAGCAACCCAGATGCTCCAGTATCAGAGGTTCAGTGGCTATGACAGGTACCTGGCTGAGAACCGGCCTAGGTGTCTTGCACGGAATGTGAGATTTCAACCACTGAATCAGCATTTCCCCCTTTCTCCAGTTACCCCTTCATAATGAAATCATCAACAAAGGCATTTTAAAACTTTTATTCTACTTGATCTTCACAATTATTTATCTTTTTATGCATATTTCAATATTTGACAAAAGCATTTACCTATAAAGCACACTTATAGGAACACTTCTCCCGTGGTTGGTTGCTGTTGTTATGTGTCATCAAGTTGCTTGTGACTCACAGCGACCCTGTGTACAAGAGCCCTAAATCCTGTTCTACCCTGTGCCAACCTTATTGTCTCTGAAACACCAAACTCTATCACCCCAGTCACTAAATTAATCCATTTCATTGAGGTTCTTCCTCCCCTGCTCTGTCCCTCTATCCTCCCAAAGATGATGTCCCTCTCCAAGGACTGGTCCCTCCATGCAAAATGTCCAAAATATGTATGACAGAGCTTCAGAATCCTTGACTCCAAGGAACAGCCTGGTCTTACCCTCTCTAGGACAAACTTGTTTGTTCTCCTAGCAGTCCATGGTATATTCAATACTCTTCTCCAGCACCAAAGCTCAAAGGTATTAATTCTCCTTCTATCATCCCTAGTCACTGTCCAGTTTTCTGATAGCCTGTATCAGGTGCATTCTTAGTCTTCAGACTGACATTGTTGCTCTTCA
>NW_006399797.1:17907860-17908870 GCF_000299155.1 Elephantulus edwardii | reverse complement strand
CCTTTGCACAGTCAATGAAACACAGATATACATTCCTGTGGTATTCCCTGCTTTTCCCTAAGATCCATCTAACATCAGCTATAATATCCCTACTACCACGACCCCTTCTAAACCCAGCCTAGACTTCTGGCAGTTCTCTGCTGAAATGCTGTTCCAGTCGTTTGTTTTTTTTTTTTTATAATCTTCAGTAAAATCTTGTTTGCATGTGAAATCAACGATATCTTTTGTTTTTCTTGATGTTGCGCTTCAATCCATATTGAAGGCTGCAGTCCCTGACCTTCTGCAGCAAGCACTTCAGGACCTCCTTAGTTTCAGCAAGCAGGGTTGTATCATCTGCATAACGCAGATTGTTGATAAGTCTACCTGCTATCCTGATGCCAGATTTCTCCTCATAGAGCCCAACCTCCCAAATAATCAGTTCTGCATATAGAGTGAAAAGATATGGAGAGAAGACACATCCTTGATGCACACCCTTCCCAATTTTGAACCATGTAGTGTCTCCTTGTCTGTTCTGATGGCTGCCTCCTGGTCCAAGTACAGGCTTTGCATAAGCACAATCAAGTGTTCCGGGATCCCCATTCTTCTCAGAGTCAGCCAGTTTGTTGTGATCCACACAGTCAAATGCCTCTGCATAGTCAAATGAAACACAGATAGACATTCCTCTGGTACTTTCTTATTTCAGCCAAGACCCATGGGATATTATTCTGTCAGAAGAGGAAGGATATTCCAACGCATGTCACATGTAAGTGAGCTGAGAAAACATCATTCTGAACAAGAAAAAGTTAGTCACAAAAGGACAAATGCTGTATGACATTGTTCATATGAAAGAAGCAAATGGAATTGAAACATTATTACCGGTCCCTAGGAGTGAAAGTAGGGAGCTCTGGTGGCTTAGGGGGTAGGGAGCTGCACTGCCAACCAAAAGGCAAGAGGGTTCAAATCCACCACCCGCTCAGCACAAGAAAGAAGGGCAATCTCCTCACATGTAATATACAGCCTCTGAAAGGCTG
>NW_006399797.1:17904274-17907760 GCF_000299155.1 Elephantulus edwardii | reverse complement strand
ATTTCTTCCAGCCAGTTGGCCAAGTGAGTCTGAGGCCTCAAATATGGGGAAAAGGAGGGACAGTTGTAAACAGACACTAGCAACTGGAACATGAAAAATGAGAAGCATGAATTTAGGAAAATCCAATATTGTTAGGAAAAAACTGAAATGCATAAATGTTGACCATACTAGATATTGGCAAAATGAGATGGACTGGCATGGGGAATTCTGAGTCAGATCTACTACACTGATGATAAAAAGGTGAGGAATAATGGGGTTGTTTTCATAATTTAAAGTCATTTCTACATCCATCTTGAAATACAATGTGGTAAGTGACAGGATAATATTCATATGCATACAAGGAAGTCTAGTAAATACCACTATCATTCAAATATATGCACCAACAACTAGAGCCAAAGTGGAGGAAATAGAAGGTTTCTAACAACTTTTACAGTCAGAGATCACGCAAACATGCAATCAAGATGCATTAATAATAATGGGTGATTGGAATGCAAAAGTTGGGAACAGAGAAGAAGTATCAGTAGTTGGAAAACATGGACTTGGTGACAGAAATGAAGTTGGAGATATAATGACAGAATTCTGTACAATGATTTAATCATTGCAAATGTTTTTTTATAAGAAACATAAATGCAGGCTGTACACATGGATTTCACCTGATGGTATGCATAAGAATCAGATTAATTTCTTCTTTCCTTAGCCATACTATTTTCCTCCTTTGTGTCTTTGCCTACTTATAATTCCCCTATTGAAGTACCACTACAGGCAGCTCCTAACTATATAGTTAATGGCACTTAAAAAAGTTTAACACAATCTTTCATTCTAATTTTCCTTAAGGATTTGCCTATTTTCTATAGAATTTCATTTGCCTTTGTAATATATCTTTGCGATTTCCTTTCCAACTTCATCCCTTATCTTATGTGCTCAGAGATCCTAGCTTCTTTACTCAGACCCATCATGATACAATATACTACTAGTGCCATATTTTTACATAAATATCACAAACATTATATCTATTTTTAGTTTCCTCTGAAGTATTTTTGTAAGTACAGGATGCTAATTTTTTTTTTATAGAAGCATGTAAAATTACTAGCATAGAGCAATTTGAAAATACCTTGGAAGAGGACACAATTCGGGGAAAAATGGTAAAAATGTATTATTTGCATAAAAGTATGATAGTTATAAGCTCCATATTAATTTTTAACCACAATCTATTTAGTATCCTATGCCACACATATGTTTGAATTCATTAAACTTTTTATCTATTAAATATTATTCAAACATTCTATTTTTAACTCTGAATTTTTAAGTTTCAGTATAATTTACACACAGGGAAAATGAGATTTTAAATGCATAGTTTGTTCAGCATCACCACTACCCCTTCCCTGATATCATTTTAATACTGTAATTTTTGGAGCCTTTTCTTTTTCAAAAATATCAGCAGCTCCTTGGGAGAAAGACGGCCTATCTCATGTGCAACTTAGAGCCTTTGGAAACCCACAGGAGGCTCACCTATGAATTGGTTCCAACTTTATGGCAATAATGAGGAGTAAGAGCATAAACAGAATTTTAAATTTACTCTATCCAATTCATGCCACTATTTAACAAGTCATATTCTTCTATATAATGATTTTGCTCATGTTTGAAGGTAATAGCTGCCATTATTAAAACATATTTTAGCAAAAAATGAGGAAGTTTATGAATGGGATGCTATTTTCCCCAAGGAAAATATTCCAAACTCATTTTCCCTCTCAGCAGTGCCTATTCCCCAAAGAAAATCTTCAAAAAACACAAGTGTTGGTTTAGTGTGTTAATGCTTCACAAGTTCTTCTGCTTTTAAGTTCCTCACTTTGTCATATTCATTCTTAAATCTCAAAAAGATGTTTGTCTGATCCTGTTAAAATCCCCACAGCTTTCTTTGCAGAAACTTAGAAGTCAATCCCCATATTTATATGGAAGAGGAAATGGCATGAAATAACTGAAGCAATCTTGAAGAAATATGTAAGTAGGAAGACTCAAAAGTTCTAATTTGAAAATTCATTAATAAATTGCAATAATTAAAACAGGTGTGATGGGCAGTGTCCATGATCTAAACTCTCTCCTTTGCCATGAAATCAGAAGAACCAGCTGGTGTCTGGATACTATTAGTGAATATGTGTGTGTGTGTGTGTGTGTGTGTGTATTCCATCAAACCAGATCTTGAAGGTACAGGATACTAGTGAATATTTTGTTCAAAGAGTCTATAGAAGGTTCCAGATCAAAACACACAGGATTTCAAATTCAAATAGTGAGCAAATTTAGAATTCTCATAGACTCCCGACTTTCTGGAGCCTCTGGAATTGCTTGAACCCACCTCAAACTAATGCCCTTAGATAATCTTTAAAACTTAAACCAAAAATATTCCCCAAAGTCATCTTAAAACTAAATAATAGCTTAGCTTTTAGCTTAGCTTAACTAGTGGAAAACATCTGCCTCAAGCTTTATGCTCTTTTAATAACTATCTTCATGAGATCAAAGCGAAAACAGCAATTCAAAGCATCAGATGAGAACTTTAGGAAGCAGAGAGTTTGTGTTAACAGAGGAGTAACAAGTCAGAAAAGGAGAGCAAGAATGGCTGATGTGATCACTTTGAGCAAAGTGCACATGTAAAATGGTTAAATTGGTGTATGTTTTGCTATGTATAATCTCAACAAAAGCAACAGAATAAAGAGAGTCTTTAAAAGATAAAACAGTCTTTGTTATTGTTTGCTCTCATCAAGGTTATTCAGAGTCCTGGCTGCCCCATGTGGACAGTAGAGCTGGTCCATAAGGCTTCTGAGACTGTGACTACTTGTCAGCAGATTTCCAAGCATGTGTGCTAAGGTGCCCTCTGGGAGAGCTCAACTCACCAATCTTCCAGCCAGGAGTGTAGCACTTACTTTTTTTGTGCTGCCCAAGAACTTTTAAACAGTTGACACTGGTATAATAAAGACATATAGATTATGGGAATAAAATTGAGAGGCCAAAAAGAAGCCTATGCTTTTATATTGTTAATTGATTTTTCCAATGATAGTGCTAAATCTGTTCAAAAAGAAGGGAAAAGCTTGTCAATAAATCACCTCTATTCATCACTATGGAGTCAGAAATGCCTAATGGTTGACCGTCCAGCAAGGTGTTAAGAGGATGTAAATTGCACAGGAGGAGACTGCCTATATTTTCCCCTAGGAGCAGCTGGTCGATTTGAATTGTGAGCCTTTGGGTTGGCAGCACAGTTCTTTACTCACTAGGCCACTCTTCATTAAACAGTGCTGGAAGTAACTGCTTTTTCACATCTAGGAAAATTTATCAAATATAACATTCATACCATACACAAAAACAATTAAAAATTGATCAAAAACTTAAAAGTGAAAGCTAAAATGGTAATATTATTTTTTTTATTTTAATGAAAGTTTATAGAGAACATGGATTTCCATTCATTCATCATTGCCCATTTTCCTCCCTGCTTTGCGC
>NW_006399797.1:17894456-17897823 GCF_000299155.1 Elephantulus edwardii | reverse complement strand
TCTCCTCCTTACCAGTCAGATCTGATTTGACGGTACACACACACACACACACACACACACAAAATAATAAAAATAAAATAAAATAAAAAATCCTTTGAGAAGATCATTTTAACAACCACATCTTGTATCATCTTCCTAAATGGAATCATCTTTTCAGCCCTCATTCCAGGCAAAGAGGACACGGAAACCTAACAGAAGATATAATCACAGATCACACACTTGCAACGTGGGTGTGAGAAACCGTTTCCAGGGAGAAAATGACAAACATACTGATGCACCGAAAATATGCATCTTATCAGGGAACCCATTGGCAAGGCTGGAAAGAGCTTCAGGATTCTGTTCTCAAGGAAATGAGGAGCTAAAGGACCAGGAATCCCCCCAAGTTTCACTGTATCTTCTTAACCAACTGAGCAACACTGGGCACAGTGTGTGCAGGTCAAAAAAGCCTTTAAAAAGAGGTCAAGGGACGTTTTCCCTATGAGTTTGATATAAAATCAAGACGGTAGGGGTTCCTTAAATAGGAAACTGAAGTAGGAGAACAGCAACATGGACTCACTGACTCACCCATGACTGAAACACAAATGCCCCCACAAGGAGCAGTGGTCCCAGTAAGTTGTGATTTTTCACAGGAGTTCCAGCACTGAGAAAAGTGTAGCATCATGATAAGCTTGAAGTGAGAGCTCTGTAAATGTTAGTGAAATGGGAAACATTTTCAAAGAAGAGAGTGAAAATCCAGTGCAACAGTCTTGGCCGAACAAATCGAGGGGGAAGGGGGCGCTGGGGAAGAAGGCAAGAGAGGGTGGAGGAAAAGCCGTATTTAGGCATCATGGAAATTTTTTCAAAGATCATATATATTTGCCTGAAATCACAGAAAAGATGAATTTGCATAAATAGTCATGTGCATTTTCTTGTGTCTTTACAGATTGTGCCAACTATTTTCAGACCATTTCCAAGAGAAAGTGATTCTATTTACTATTTTTATCATTGCTGTTTTTTCTCCCTTCTTAGTATTTTTGTAAATAGCTCGAGACCAGCCAAAAGGACAATAAAATAAGGAATAAAGAAGAGCAGATGTGTTCAAATTGTGGCACTGATGAAGAATACTGAATGTATCAGGGACTGCCAAAGCCAAAACAAAAATCAATCTAATCAATCTTAGGAGAAACACGACTGGAATACAAAGATGCCTGCTTTGGGTAAGTTATGAGGAAACAAACCAATCACCATAAAGGGGCACCATGTGTTTGGAGTAGCTTTCTCTCTCTTTGATCCTCTTTTCTATGAAGCAGAGCCGACCCTCCTGGGGGTTTCTGGAGGTTGTAATTGGTACAGGAAGAGGTGGCGCATCATTCTCCCATGGAGAAGCTGGAGAAGTCAAACTACCAGAGAGACACCATCTTCGGATCAGCAGTGTAACTACCTAAGAACTCTGCCACCAGGGCTCTAACACAAAGGGGAAAGACTCTCCATGAGATAAACTGACCCAATAGCCACAACTATGGACTCAAATATACCAATGATCATGAAGGTGGTGTGGGGATGGGCAACGTTTCATTCTGTTATGCATACTATGGCCATGAGTCTTAGCTGACTCAATGACACCTATAGCAACAACAAACCCAGCCAAGCCCACCATGCATATATACTGCCACCAGTTCCTTCTCTCGCCTGGTCATGCCCCTACTGGATGTATCACTCTCCTGGAGCAGGTCACACATCCTGCTGCTCCTACACGTACCTTCGTTTCAAACCAGGATGCTGGCAATTGCTGCCAATAGTGAGTTAATACAACACCAGATGAGTGCAATAAGGTGGCCAGCAATGCCATTTGCAAAACTGTTCCATAACTTTGCAAAACACATCCTATACCTCACTTCACAGTAATTCATTCCACAGATGACTCTCAGGAAACTACCCTTAATGCCTGAAGAGTTTAACTCCAACTCCTGTAATTAGATCCTCAATCAAGAAAAATCAATCAGGTGCTACAATTTACTCCGTTTTCCACCTATACACCCCTCAAATCAGTAGGGCACCATTATTTTGGCAGGTCTGGAGAAAGAATCTGAAAAATGTATTCCAGCTAGAGGAAGTAAGAGTTGTGGTTTTTTGCTATTTATGAAAGCTCAAGGGTAACAGGACTACCTTCTGTATGATTACTGTCATTACAGGAGCTTCCCTATTGGTAAATGTCATTCCCTTTAATGCACCAAGAAGTTATTTTGCTATTAAATTATTAACAGTGCATACTTCGTTGTTGCATGTAGGAAGACAGAAACAGACTTTGGAGATTGCAATGAATGATTCATCCTTACCCCTAAATTACATAGTAAGGAGAGAATGAATAATAGTTTTTTTGCATTAGGTTTTTTAGTAGCCAGCTAAACAATTATATCTTTTGGTAAACATGTACTAAACAGATACGTAAATATCTCTGTACAGTAAAGTTAACTAATTTAACTGGAGGCTTTCTCTCCACATGATACACTTCCTATGTTGGACAAGACAAAGTTCTACAGGAGAAATATGAATGACGTAAGAAGTGATCACTTACTGTACAATTTTTAACTGGAGTAATTAAAAGAAGACTGTTCAGCCAGTGTCACAAATTTCTCTTAGATGTGTCGGTAATTTAACTTTGTAACATGTGATAGTCAAAGTTCAAGAAAATACAGGTAAAGTTATCAGATTAATGGACTAAACATGATAAGAGTTTTAAAATTAGTAAAAAGAATATAGACGTAAGCCATCCATGAAGTATTTTTCTTATCCCATAAGACTAGTGTTACTGTTCCCAGAAGAGGTCATGCTAGGTGGAATCCTGCAGCGATTGTGCCAAGCTGCATAGGACCCCAGTTAGGAACATGCAGGAAGAAGGAAGTACATCTCAGTGGAAACAAACTACTGAGATTTCCAAGTTGGTTGTCAACTCAGCATCATTTAGTTTAAAAATAGCCTGGAGTATCTCCAGGTGCACTGAATCAGTTAGCAGGATGGTCAATGTTAGTTCTTTCTTAATCTAAAGCACAAAAATTGTTTACAGAGTCATATTTGGGCATTTTATAAGACCTGAGACTCAGACTCCCTGGCTGAAAATGGTTAATGTACCTGACTGCTAACTCACAAGTTGGAGGTTTGAATCCACCCAGAGATGCCCTGGAAGAAATGACTGGTGATCTACTCCCTAAAAATCATCCAATGAAAACCCCACAGTTCTACTCTGACAACATGACATGGAATCAATTGAACAACTAATTGGAGAGCAGAAAGTTGTACTGCCCAACAAAATAAAGGTAAATAATCCAATAGAAAAATCGGCACAGGATATAAACAGGCACTTCACCGAAGACAACATTCAGATGGCTAA
>NW_006399797.1:17892251-17894356 GCF_000299155.1 Elephantulus edwardii | reverse complement strand
GGGGAATCCTTCATTATTGTACAATTCCCCAATCCCACCCCAGCCCACTTTACTACATAGCTCTAATTCTGGACTGTTGTCATACAAATAATACCTAATCATATATTCCTTTTAAGAAGTTCTTTCCCTCATCTGTTTCAATGCAGTGTACATTATTTATCCCTTCTTAGTTTCCCTCCAAACCCGATGTCAGTCCTGGCAGTATGCAGTATTTGTCCTTTTGTGACTGATATACTTCACTCAGCATAATTCTTAGAGGAAAATGCAAGGGCAAAACTAAGGGACATAGGTTTTAGCGATGGGCTGTCAGATATGACAACAAAAATCATGAGCAACAAAAAGAAACAGGGAAACAGGACCTTGTAAAATTATTTTTGTGCAGCAAAGGATTTTATCAAAATAAAGATAGTCTATAATAGGAAAAATATTCTTGGGGACCACACATCAAATAAGAATTTTATATTCAAAATATATATTTTTATAACAGAACAACAAAAAGACAACCAATCAATGAAAAAATGGGCAAAGGGCTTGACAAACATTTTGCCAAAGAAGAAATTAAAATGGAAAACAAGTACATGAAGAAAATCATCACCAACCTTAGAGCAGTTGGCTTCTGGAGGAACATGATTTGGCTCTCTCCCCTGGCTCGCCCTGTGGCATCTAGAGCCTGCCTTTGCTCCCCACCTCCCCTGGCATCTGCCTGCCCCTGCACAGATAAGGAGTAAGATGAGCAGAAGTAGCCCTCTCCCAAGCAGTTCCAGGAAAGGAAACAGGTATAGGGGTCGGCCAATAGCACCAGCTGAGCCTTGGAGATTACACTGTTGGAATCTTGCCACTTCCGTGGGCCTTCGTCTGCTTAGATGAGAGTTACTCTCCCCTGACTAGTTCCAGAGGAGGAAGTGAGTACATGGGGCTGGCACTGACACCAACTGATCTTTGGGGACTGTCGTGTGTGGACATTACCACTTTCCTGGGCTTGTATCTGCCCAGGCAAGAGTGGCTCCCTCATGACTAGCCACAGGAGAGGAGAAGGGTGCACAAGTCAGCCATTAGCACCAACAGAGACCTAGGTGCTGTACTGTTCGGACTTCACTACTTATCTGGGCCTATGTCTGCTCAGATGCATATGTCTAACCCCTTCCAAACCAGCTGTCTGAGAGAAGACAGGTACAAGGGTCGACCACTAGCATCAGTTGAGAATTGAATACAGCACTGTTGGGACCTGGTCACCTCCTCCAGCCTTTGTTTGCTCAGGCAGGAACAGCTCCCTCCTGACCTGATGTAGGAAAGAAGAATGGTGTGCAGATTGGCTTAAAGCATCAGCTGAGATGTGAGGGCTCCACTGCTTGAATCTTGCCATTTTCTGGGACTTTGCCTACCTACGGGGGAAATTGCTCACTCTCATCAAAATATGGACAAGACAGAGAAGAGAGCCTGCCATTGCTGGGCACAGAGACAGACGCCTGCTCCCTGACCATTATGAGACAACTGGGTAAGAAGTGTACCAGAGAAAATAAAGAACAGAGCCTCCCAGGAACCAGTAGGAGAGACTGCCATTAGGAGATGGAAACTGCAACATTCAAAGTCTGCAACTCTTCAGTATCAACATAAAGATAAGGAACTGATTACAACCTATGAAGGCACAACAGAAACTGCCAGACATATACAAAGAGCCTGACAGAATGCCAAGAAAACAACAGACAGGTTCAAACATGAAAAAACAAAACAAATCTCCTCCTAACAAAGCAGGTCTAATTGCAGACTAAATGAGTAACCCAGAGACAGCAAGACAGAAAAAAAAGTATACAATTTGAAACACTGTGTTAAATTTAAGTTCCCATTTTAAAAGAAAATATGAGATACTGCTCCACAATTCTGAATGATTTAATGTGAAACATTAATTATTAAATATACAAGTGGATTTTTTATACAAATATTTAATAGTTAATAGTAAAAATGAAATATTACATAGCAAAAAAAAAATAAAATCATCACCTAATCATTAGAACCTAGGCTGTACAAGGAGGAATGTGGAATCAGTATTGGAGGAAGACTCATCAACAATCTGTGTTATGCAGATACCAGAACTCTGCTTGCTGAAA
>NW_006399797.1:17890602-17892151 GCF_000299155.1 Elephantulus edwardii | reverse complement strand
AACATTATGCTGAGTGAAATATCCCAGTCACAAAAGGACAAATATTGCATGGTGCCACTGTTGTAAAAGAGGACTGATCTTGGGGTTGGGGAGAGACTGAGTAAGATTGGTTCAATAATGTATGACTGCACTGAAACAGAGGAGGGAGAAAACTGTTTAAGAGAGATATGTAATTAGGTATTTCTGTCATGACAGGAGTCGAGAGCGATGGCTACATGGTGGAGGGGACTTGGGGGAGGGTTTGTAAAACAATGAAAGAATTTTTCTTTTACTTTTCCAAGAGGGTAGTTTTCTGGGGGGAAGGCTTGGGAGGGGAGAAATGAGCAACAATGAATGAATGGAAAGCCAAAGCCTCTGTAAATTTTTACTGAAATTAATAATAAATTCAAATTAAAAAAATTAAGTTAGAGTAAGGATGGCAATGGATTTATAACTGCTCATGCTAATAACACTATATCGTGGCATGGAGGAGGAGTAGTGGAACTGTATCCACATTTACAATATTCTTCTTCCAAAACCATTTATGGAAAATGGGAACTGTGTTGGAACATATATCTCTGGATTGGAAATTATCATATTGTTACTATTTCCTGCCTTAAGCTTAAAAGATTATAATGTTCAAAATTATTTGTTATACATTTGTTTAAATTTTTCCCTTTTTTAACAACTGGGATCTAGAGGGAAGAGAAAAGAACAGAGAATGGCCAAAATTATTGGGGCAGCTATTGCTGCCAGTTTAGGGCCTGTGTCAGGAAAAGGAAGTCTTACTCATAAACAGTGCCACCCAAAGGTACTAAAGGAGGTCAGAATTACTTCCATCGTGGAAAGCTGGGCCACTTCAATGGACAGTGTCACAGACGAGAGCCACAGATAGGCAAGGGAGTAGAGAGGAAGATTCCACTCACTTGCTTTAAGTGTGGACCTGAAGGACACTTGACCAAGGGTGGCCCACATCAGGTCCTTGTGGCTGACAGGACTGACAGGACTGACAGGCTCCAGCTCCCAGATGGAAACAAAAGAGGATGCTTCAATGATTTAGATCCTCCCAGAAGAGCTGTGGGTGAGCATTAACATTCCTGGTAAATATATTCATTTTCTCCTGGACACAAGATCCTATTATTTGGTCCTAAAAGCCTTCTGAGGTCCCAACTCTTCTCATTGTTTCTTAGTTGTTGGAATTGACGGAAGACCTCACAAGCAGTTCCTTACTTCCCCTCTGCCTTGCATGCGGACTTCCAAGCTGTAAAACAACTCAGTGGTAGATGGAATTTGCTCCAGGACTTAAGAACAATAAATGACATAGTTTAGCCTCTATATCTTATGGTTCCTAACCTTTATACTGTAATAGACAAAGTGCTAGTCAATAGGCCTTTTATTTTAAGAACTACCTTTCCCCTGTAACTTGATTTGTGCTACTATTAAAACCTCTACTTGGAATATTATTGCTTTTTAATTTTGACTCATGTACTTTTAACTTGTTAGTTAAATTTGTGTCTTCTAGGCTGCAACAGTTCCATGATACATCTTCAAGGATATGAACATGTATGGC
>NW_006399797.1:17889663-17890502 GCF_000299155.1 Elephantulus edwardii | reverse complement strand
GCACACAACTTTTAACAACAAATCTTTATAGAAGCAGATTGCCACATCTTTCTCTTGTCGAACAGTTGGTGGTTTCAAACTTTTACCATTTCAAGTGGTTTGCAGCCAGAGTTTTGCCACTGTAGTACCATCGAGTTTTGCCACTGTAGTACCATCAAGATTTCCTGTTAGGATGATGAAAACAAAAGCCACAATAAGATCCCATCTCCTCCACCCCTCATTAGAATAGTAATGCTCAATATCAGAAAATATTACATGGTGATGAGATTGTAGAAAAAATAGGAATCCTCATTCACTGGTAGTAGGAATTTAAAATGATGACCTCTGAAAAAGTTTATTAATTCCTCAGAGTTGAATATACTCAAAACAACTATGAGATATGATCTCACCCCAGTAAGATTAGCAAAATTTAACAGAACAGCAAACAACAAAGGCTGATGAGGTTGTGGAGAAACTGGAACCCTTATTCACTGTTGGTGGGAGTGTAAAATGGTGCAACCACTATGGAAGGCAGTATGGCATTTTCTCAAAAAGATGGAAATAGAAATACCATTTGACCGAGCAATTCCACTACTGGGAATATATCCTGAAGAAACCAGAACAGCTATTCTAGCAGATATATGCACACCCATGTTTATTGTTGCTTTGTTCACAGTAGCAAAGAGCTGGAAACAACTCAAGTGCCCATTAACAAACAAATGGAGAGTTGTTGTTATTGTTATATGCCGAGTTGCTTGCAACTCATAGAGACCCTATGTATGACAGCCCTAAACTCTGCTGTCCTGTGCCAATTGCACTGTCTCTGATACACTCATCCCAATTACTCCAGTCACTGAATC
>NW_006399797.1:17881855-17889536 GCF_000299155.1 Elephantulus edwardii | reverse complement strand
ATGGCAAAGGACACACTGACAAAGGAGATCAATCAGAACTGGCTTTGACAAGCACTGTGGCAATGGGACAGTTAAAACAGACTTTCAAGGGGCAAAAAAAAAGAGGAACAAACTGGGAGTAAGGGTAGGGAAAATAGTGCAACAATGAATGAATAGGAAACCCAAAATCTCTGTAAATGTTCATTAAAATTAATAAAGTTTAATAAAAAAAAAGAAAGTTGTACTGCCAACCCAAAGGTGAACAGTTAAAATTCATCAGCTTTTTCAAGGAAGAAAGATGAGCAATATCCTCCCCTCATCCAAGTGGTAATTTACAGCCTCTGAAAACCCACTGGCCTGTCAACTATGAGTCAGTTTTGACTCGTTGGCAATGAAATTTTCTATTAGTAGGTGAATAACTACTGTGCCATGGAGGACAAAGGTAATCAGATGGAAAATTTATGTGTGTCTGGATAGATAAAAAGTAAATTTCTTTTGAGGTGCCATGAAAGAAGGACGGGGGTTGGGGAGTTTGATAAACTGCGCAAAGAATTTCTTGGTAGAGAAGATACAGCACATACAATGGCATAACAGCTGTGGTCTGGCATTTCGATATTTTGCTACCACCCATAATCCAAAGAATATTTTTAGTAGCAATCTCATTGCTTGGGTTTAATGGGATGCATCATGTTATCTTCATGTATGATGTGGGCTACCATCCTAGTTGATGTTAGAGGCAGAATAGCAAAATGGTTAAAAGAACAGGAGAGTAGTCACTGGCTGCTGTGCAATCCTGGGCAAGTTGCCTGACAACCTCCCTCCACTTCAGTTCTCTGCTCTGCAAAACAGAGACCATGGTGCTGATGCCTGTAGAGGTGTTGTGCAGAGTCTGGGAGCTGATGTATTAAAAGCACTTAAGCTGTTTCTGGAATGGAGGAAGCACAATTTAAAGCTAACTCACTGCCATCAAATTGATTCCGACTCAGTGACCTTGTCCAATAAAGTAAAACCGCCTGTAGGATTTCCAAGGCTGTGAATCTCCACTGCTTTGGAAAAAGCTTCACTAAAACAGACTGCCTTACCTTTCTCACACACAGTAGCTAGTGGGTTTGAATTGCTGACCTTCTGGTTAGC
This sequence comes from Elephantulus edwardii, assembly GCF_000299155.1. Taxonomy (NCBI): domain Eukaryota; kingdom Metazoa; phylum Chordata; class Mammalia; order Macroscelidea; family Macroscelididae; genus Elephantulus; species Elephantulus edwardii. Next base: position 17,888,423 of record NW_006399797.1, on the reverse strand, counting down.
AGTCAAATTACATAACCACAGTGCCACCAGGGCTCCCTACTTAGAGAAGGTAGCTAGTGGATGCACTCGGCTGCTAACAGAAAGTCGGGAGTTTGAGACCCACCCAGAGATGCCTTGAACAAAGCCTTGGCGGTCTACTTCCTATCAACAGCCGTGGAAGCCCTGAGCATGCAGCTCACTGTGACACAGGAGGGGATGCCTGAGACAGCCAACTCCACAGCGACTGCTTCTTTGTTTTGTTGTGTCCAACCAGGAAGACCATCATGCAACAGCCAGTTCTCTGTTCATATCCAGTCCTTGTTAATATTTTTTTACAATGACTTGGGAAGACAAAGTAATATGGCAGGTAATCAGAGGACACTGATTACGCTGATACGCAACTGTTGTGTACCATTGAGCAGGAACCAACTCGTGGCTGACTCTCCCACAGTTTTTCAGAGCTTGTAAATCACACAGAAAGAGATTATCCATCTTTCTCTCATGGAGTGGGTGATGGATTCAAACTGCCTGCCTTTGGGTTGGCAGCACAATTCCATACCACCAAGCAACTACAGCTCCCTAATATTCAATTATATACAGAGAAGTGTAAAAGGCATGTGAAGAAATCCAGAAAAATCAATTGCACAACATTTATGAATGGGACGAACTTGCTTTATGTATAAAACAGACCAAAGGGTTTGAGTTTAACTCATCAGGGGTTTGGCATGAATCAACAGTGTACTGTGGCTGCTCGAAAGGAAATTCCATTTCGTTCTCTCTGGTGGCATAGTCCTTAGAGAGTTGCACTGCTAACCTAATGGTCTCAGGCTCCAGCTGTTCAAATCCACCAGCAGCTCTGAGGAGGAAAGACAGGCAGCCTCCTTCTGCTGCAATTTACAGCCTAGGAAATCCAGTGCAGGGTAACTATGTGTTGGAAATTAGTTGGTGGCTGTGAATATGAGGCTGGAATATCAAACTTTAAAAACTGGAGTTTCATTTCTAGATTAGACAAAGCAGAAATAAATACTGCTCTGCTCTCCTTTGCCTGGCCAGCTCAGAACAACATTACAAATAGTGAGAGTGAGGCTGCTTCCAGGAGGGAGGTGACAATGTGGACTCAGGATGAACGCTGTCTGAGAGTCAGATCCTCTCCATGCTCCTCACTGGCCACATAACCTTCAAAGTTGTTTCCCCTTTGGTCAAACTCAATAACTTGGTCTGTCTATAGCCAACTGTCTATGGGCAAGACCATGGCCCTACGGAAGACAATTTGTACTCAATAACTATGACTTTGCCTTTTAGCAACACATCGGGGTGAAATTCACTTTGTTCAGAGTCAATATTTAAATGTATATTTAATATAATTTCTTTGTTATCATAGTAATTGTAGTGGCAAGAAGCTCTGCTGCAATCCTGAAGGCACACAGTTTGAGGCCACCAGCTGCTCCACCGAAGAAGGATGGACAATATCCTCCCGTTCAATTACCTGTCTCTGAAAATCTGCCAGAGGGTCAGCTATGGGTCAGTTCCTACTCTATGTTACACAACAACCGCAATATAAAACCTGTTAGGAAACAAATGAACCAAACCAAACCCTGCTGGAGTGTCAGCTATTTGTTCTGATACGATGGCACACAGTAACAACCAAAAGTGTGTTTATATATATATATATCCTTTTCTTTTTCATTGTTGAGAATATACATAGCTACATAGCAGAGGACACAGCAGTTCCACAATGTCTGCAGGTACAATTCATTGACACTGATACATTCTTCAAATGGTACACCCATTCCCACCCTCCTTTTCCAAACTTCCTCCTCCAGTAATCATAAACTCACTGTCCCCTAAGCGTCCTTTCTAATCTTTCAAGTTGTTGTTGTCAATTCAATCCCACATAGATAATTCTTTTTTTACAACTAGAAATGTTTGAAAAATGGGTACCAGGAGGAGGTTTCCAAAAGACCACTTCAACATAAGTGGAAAACACTTTACCAACTATCAAGGGGTGGGTATTCACTCTTGACTGGAATAAATGATTGCAGGATGGCCCCAGGTTTGAAAGGTCAATCAACACCACAATATTTTCTATGTGTGTCAGAAGCTGGTTCTGGCCCCATTTCATCTCAGATGAAACTGAGGTGAGAGCTCTTGGGTAAATAGCCCAAGGTCACCAGCGAGTCACGCAGGGAGCTATGGATAGACTTGAAGTCTCCTGACGCACAGCCCTGCCCTGCATTCCACTCCTGAAGAAGCCAGGCACCCTGACCTACTTGTCCTACAGTTCTTGTAGTTTTCCTCCCCAATTCTCTTGAGGCTTCAATGGCTGCATTAAGACCTATTAAATAAAAAGTGATTTAAGAATATATCAACAATCAAATGATGATGCCAAATTCTTAACTTTATTGCCATGATGATAAAAACCATTAGAAAATCAGTTTGGGGGCCAAAAAAAACCCCACCCAATCACCAACCCCACTCTGTTTCATCATCGGGAAACAGATCCTCACATTTATATCATAAGTAATAAGTGGTTGTTTGGATGTTAGAACGCTGGAAAACAGTGAAATTCACCTCCTATCTCAGGGAAGCCACAGCAAACAATGCTTTACAAACAGTAGAGAGACTTCAGGATCAAAGTTAGCCTTCAGTTCTGACATAATGCCTCTTAATATGGAGCCAGAAACAACAGTATATGGGAAAGATTCCACTTGAGTAAGATTCCAGATCCACTGTCTTGTTTTTTAAGACTCCAGATATATAACTGGACTCAATGTATCATACTGACTAAAGAGAAAGCCAAAATATTCCTTTAAAAAAGAATTACAGAATCACTGCCACTTTACTGATAGATTGTGTCCATAATGTTGAAAGTATTACAGCTTGAAAAAAAGAACTTTTCAGAGTAACTAAGTGCAAAAGGAAAATAATTGTATGAAATATAATGATGAACTAAAATTTAAAATCTCCATCAAAAATGCAACTTTTACCAGATGCCAAGAACCATCTTCAGTAAAAATGAAAGGTCAGTAACATTTTCCTACAGAATCTATTAAACATTTCTAGTTCCCATCTTTATAAAGAAACGTTTTTGAATATGTATCTTTTTAAAGAGTCTGCCAGTAAAGACAAGTTTTTGCTGTTGTTATTGTTTTGTTTTTCCTATTTATACATAATATAAACAACTTACAAGAAAATTGTATGATTAAAGTCAACACAAAAATAAATGTGTTTCATTTTGTTTTTTAAAAGACTTTCATGTAAGTAAAATAAGCAAAGCATGTAAGAAGAGATGGAAATAACTGAAATGCCACCACGAGATGCAAGAACCAAATGTGAAACACACATTCAATGAACTGTATCAGTTGTAAAAAGAAGGGCAGTCTTGAAAACATGGATGAACTTTAAAATATCTTTTGGACTCATGTACTTATAACTTGTTAGTCAAATTTGTGTCTTCTAGGTTGCAACACCCCCATGATACATCTTCAAGGATATGAACATGTACAGCCAAGCACAATCAATAAGAGTGCATCTAAATTCCAAAATCAATCTCCATAATAGTCTATGTGTTTCCTACTGCCAAAGGGGCCCTTTAGAGTAGTGAGAGAAGATCTTCACCCTGAAACCCACAGCGTCCCTTTTCAGCAGGAAGTAGCTAAGAGAATACGCCATCCCCTTTTCCTTATGACTCAGGGTGAAGTCTCTCTCAGGGAGGAGTGATAGGGAATGGCAAAGGACACACTGACAAAGAAGATTAATCAGAACTGGCTTTGACAAGCACTGTGGCATTTGGACAAGAACAAACTGGGAGGAGGGTAGAGAGAATAGTGCAACAATGAATGAGTGGAAGCCCAAAATCTCTGTAAATGTTTATGAAAATTAATAAAATATAATTATAGAAAAAAATATCTTGCTGAATGAAATAATTCAGCCACAAAAGAACAAATATTGTTATGATTCCACTTCAGTTAAATAGCCAGAATAGAAAAGTACATATCGACCAAGGTGTAGGTTTCTGGAAGCAGGTAAGAGAGGAGAAATGGGGGACGTCGTTGCTTAGAGGACACTGAGTTCCTATTAAAGGTGATGGGAAAATTTGCAATAGGATAATGGTGACTGCTGTACAACAAGATGAACACATCAGAGTTAAATGTGAAGCAAATGTTCAATTGCATACGTATTTTACCTAAAAAGAAAAAAATCATGGCAAAGATAATGCAAAAATAAACTGCAGGTGACCAACACCATTTACTCCATCCTTTATAAATGCATTCAAATGCACATATGTAAGCATATAACTGTTACTCATTCTTTATAACAAGACACTCAGAGGTCTGCCGGCCAGGGCAGGGACAAATATACAATGCCAGTGTTGGGAAGCTGGCTCTTTCCATCTCTTGGATCTACTCTATTAATGTATAGATAGATGTCCACCCTCATGCTTCTTCTCTCAAAACTTATCATGGCTTTTGCCCTCTCCACTTTTCTGCCAGAAAACAGGAAGCAGTGGTATTTACAACAGAAAAGTAAAAGTGTTCCCAGAAATGCCCTTTTACTTCACTGGCTACGACTGCCACATGGTTGAAAAGCAGCGTGGGAGGAAGTGAGACATAAGAGTGAACCAGGAAACCCAGAGTACTGCCTGTCCCAGCTGATGTCGTCTCCAATACTTAGGAGGGAATTCCAAAAGTCATCTAATTTCATCTTCTTTTTAACTTGGGTCCTACTAGCAGCATAAATGTCTCTGAATTCCAGTTCCTTAAAGTCCCATGCCTTCCATCTTTTGCAAATTCTGTCTTTGCTCAACCAGTAATATCCAGAGTGTTCACTCTTTCTCCAACATTGACCTATGTCCTTTAAGTCTATCCTTTAAGAAGACACGAGATTGACCTTCCTCAATTACAAATGAGACAACTGTCATTCATCCATAGCATACTGGATAGAGCCTAAAATCTTGAGTAAAGCATAATAACACATTATTGTCTGATCTAACCTTTCAAAGTTCATCCACCACTCTCCCCATAAACACTCTCCCCAAGAAGCTCCTTAGCATCCCCCCACACCCCTGAGACTTCCTTATCTAATCTTCATTTATCTGGAGAATTCCTACTCATTCTTTACAATTCAGCTCCAATTTTTCTCCTGTGAACGCTTTATTCTTACACACATTATTTCTATTCACATGAGCTCAGACACTCACTCTGCATATGCTGCTGTAATTATGGCCCTTACACTGTATCCCGATTGATACTTGCCTGCTTGTATTCTCTACTTGGTAGTCCCTTGAGGACAGAGGCAGAGTTGCCTTATCTCTGACTACTGCTTCCTGCTGCAAAGACAGCAGATGGATGGGTGGCTGGATAGATAAATGGACAGCTGCTCCTGAGCTGACTATGGCTCATGGTGACCTTCTGTACATCAAAAGAACACAATGCTCAGTCCTGTGTCATCCTCAGTCTCTGGCACGTTAGCTCCCAGTGCTGTAACCATTATGCCAATCCATCTCACCAAGCATCTCTTTCGCCCTCTTTGGCACTATACTTCACTACACATGATATTCTCCTCTACTGAATAATACTCTTCTGTTAGGATCCACAAAGCTCTCAAAATCTTTCCTTATACAGTACTTTGGTCTGGAAATTCCATGAAACCTGCACATCATAGGTGATCCTGATGTTATTTGAAATACCAGTAGCATAACTTTCATTATCACAATAAAATACAAGTCACAACCACACAACAATTTGACAGACAGGTGGTGGGCATGTTACATAGTGTTACATAGCAGGTGATTCAGAAACACTTGTTGAACAAATGAAGACTAAGTGCCTGAAATGGTGGCAATGCTAAGAGGATGAAATCTAGAATACTGGAAAAGGTATCACTATAATTGAAGAGCAATAACCCTTTTTTCCTGGCAGGAAATCTTGGTAGCTTCTCAAATGAAACTGCCTATTTTTTTTTTTAGTAAGAAGATGAAAATTTGCATAAGTGAGTTTTCCAAATAACTGAGAATTGGCGTATTCTATTAATAATAACCAATAAAAAAGGTTAATGCCTTTTTTAAAAAAGCATTGCATGGTACAAATACTCTGGAAGACAGTTTTGCGCTTTTTCAAAAAGCTGAACATAAAGATTCCATTAGAATTTTTATTCTCATTTTTTATTTTAATTCCTCTGCTTTGAATGTATCCTGAGAAAATGAGAACTGAGGCACAAATGGAGACTTGCACACCAATGTTCATAGCAGCATTATTCACCTTCACAAGAAATGGAAACAGCCCAGATACCCAACCACAATCGAATGGGTTGAGAAATTATGGTACAGTCACACAATGGAATAGTACACATCATGCAGGAGTAATGGTTTTGTTAATTACCTAATTTGAGAGGGACTGGAGAGCATTAGGCTGAGTAAACTAACTCAGTCCCAAAAGGACAAATACTGTATAAATCCATCCCTGTAGAATGAGTATGAGGATCCAAGGCAGGGGGGTAGAAGCAGAGGGATGAGGACTTGCAGGGGAGGGTTGTATAATTTCATGGGTGGGGGTGAGGGAAACTGGAAGAATCTGGTCTGAAAAACAAT
>NW_006399797.1:17871327-17877589 GCF_000299155.1 Elephantulus edwardii | reverse complement strand
ATGGTTCTACCTAGGTTGCCCTTTTTGTTAATCTGCGTGTGTTCTGTTGTGCATAGGGTTTTCAGAGGCCTGCTATTTCAGAAGTGGGTGGCCAATCCTTTCAATCCTAGTTAATAGAAATTTACAGGCTAAGGCAAGGAACAAACACATTGACATTACTGTATCCAGGTGCCATCAAGTTGGTTCTGACTCATGGCAACCTTAGGTATAACAGAATAAACTCCTGTCTGATTCTGCACCATGCTCAAGGCCACTGCTGTGTTGAAGCCCATTGTTAGAGTCCCAGGCTCAATTAATCTCCACTGAAAGTCTTCTTCTCATTTGCTGACCCAATGCTTTTGCAAGCACAGTGTCCTTTTACTGTGACTTGTCTAATAACATGACGTCCTGACAACATGCCCGGAGTATGAGAGATGAAGTTTCATCATCTTCACTTCTAAGAAGCACTCTGGCTGCATTTCTTCCAAGAAAAATTCATTTGGGTTTTTTTCTGACAGCAAGAATTTTGAAACTCTGTCTCGCATACCTTGGGCATGTTGCCAAGAGGGACCAGTCCTTGGGGAAGACTATCATGCTTGGAAGGGTAGAGGGCCAGCACAGGAGAGGAAGATCCTGGATGAGATATACTGACACGGTGTGGTCAGGTGTGCCAGAGATGGTGAGGTTGGCTCAGGATAGAGCAAGGTTCAGAGCCATTGTTCAATGTTACTACAAGTCTGACTATGAGTGGACTATACTCAACAGCACATAAAAACACAAAAACATGGGACATTTTCAATATCACAATTCAAAGGCATCCATTCTTCTTCAGTCTTCACATCCCCCTGATTTTAAACTATTCAGATTCCCTTTGTTTTCTAGGTCCAATGTACGTGTTTTGTATGAGCACAATTGAGTGGTTTGGAATTCCCATTCTTTTAAATACAGTCATTTATTATGACGATAATGATGAAATGCCATCAAGTCGAGTACAACTCATAGTAACCCTATAAACAGTACACCTGAACCCTGTACTATCCTGTGACAACCTCACAATCTCTGACACACTTGAGCCCATTGCTGCAGTCACTGTGCCAATCCAGCTGGCTGAAGGTCTCCCTTTCCTTTGCCGTCCACCTCCACCTTTCCTAACATGAAATCCTCCTCCAATGAATAGCCTCTCCTAGTAACATGCCCAAAACATGTAAGACAAAGCTTCCCCATCCTTGTTTATAAGGAGCACCCTGGCTTTACCTTCTCCAAGACATATCTGTTTTTTCTTTTGACAGTTCATGAGATATTCAGTACTCTCCTCCAAAACTACAATTCAAAGGTATCCACTTTTCTTCTGTCATCCTTTCTGATTGTCCAGCTCTCATATGTACAGCAAATGATTGAAAAGACCATGGTCTGAATCAGGCGCATCTTAGTCCGCCAAGGATTTATTATTATACACATACATAAATGCCTTTACATAGTCAGTAAAACACAAGTAAACCTTTTTCTGGTATTTGTTCAGCTAAGACACATCTGGCCTTAACAATGATAGCCCTTGTTCCATGCACTCTTCCAAATCCAGCTTTAATTTCTGGCAGTTTCCTGACAATGTACTCTCCTGGTTGTTTTTAATCATCTTCAAAAATTTAGCAAGATTTTACTTGAGGGTATAGTAATGATGCTGCTGTTGGGTGTCACAGCTGGCTATGACTCACAGTTACCATATGAACAAGAGATCTGAACTCCACCCTATCCTGTGTCATCCTCATGGTCGCGGATACACCTGAGCCTGGTGCTGCTATCACTGTCTGGTTCTCATCTTGCTGAGGGCCTTTCTGTCTGCTCCTCCACCTTTCCAAGCATGCTGTCTTTTCCCAAGCATTGGTCCCTCCTGACATTTTCAAAGTATATGAGAAGTTTCATTGTTCTTGTCTATTAGAAGCAGCCTGGTTGTCACTTCATCCAAGACAGACATGTTTGTTTCTTGGCATGTCCTGCAGTATTTAGTACTCTTCTCCAACATCACAACTAAAAGGCATTGATTCTTACTCCGTGATCTTTATTCACCTTCCAACATTCCGATGCACAAGAAGCAACTGAAAAGACCATGGCTTGGATCAGATGCACCATAGTCTTAAAACTGACATTTTTGCTTTTTAGGACCTTGGAGAGGTCCTTGACAGCTAAGTTCCCCAATGCAGCGTGTCTTGATTTCTTGTCTGGTGTTACCATGGGTTTTGACTGTTGATCTGAGTGAAATGAACTGTTGACAACATCAATCTTTGCTCCATCTACCATGATGCTGCTGATTGGTCCAGAGGATTGCTATCATAATGCTTGACATGATAGGATATTATCTATATGCATACAAGGACAATCTGTCACTGTCACTGTTGTTCAAATACACCAACTACTAAAGCCAAAGATGAATGTGTCGAAGAGTTTTTCAACTTTTGCAGTCAGAAATTGATTGTACATGCAACTAGATGTATTATTAATAAATATCTGAAATGCAAAGTTGGAAACAAAAAAAACCTGGTAGTTGGAAAATATGCCTATTGACACAATTGAAGCTGGAGATCTAATGACAGAATTTGGTACAATGAATGATATTATCAATATTAATATTTTCCACACTCTGTTGGGTTTTTGTCCCTTTCAATTGGCACAACTATGAATCTCTTGTAGGTTGACTAGACAGCTATCTTTCAAATATTTTTACATCAATGAGCAAAGAGGTCTTGGACTGCATGTGTTTGCTGAAACACTTCAATTAGTATTCCATTAATTCCTGAAGCCTTATTTTTATCAATTCCTTCAGTAAAACCTATACTTCTTCCTTCTTTCTAATCTCCTTAAAAGTCTTCTAAAAAAAAATTACAGTAGACATCATGGAAGGTAACCATGGGTCAAAATCTGACAGCAGTGAATTTACTCTGATTTTGATCTGTTTAAAAGGAAGTGCCTCTTCAAAAAATGAGTTTTTCTTTTACTTTTCAAGGAGAAGAGTGAACTGGTAGGGGGGAGGGGGCAGGCAGGGAGAAAAGTGCAACAATGAATGATTGGAAACCCTAAGTCTCTGTAAACTTTCATTAAGATTAATTTTTTAAAGCCCATTAAGACAATGATAAAGGGAAATTTAATGAAGCATCGATCATACTAGGATGTTTACAGGAAAAAAATAAAATATGGAGATGTCAAAGAATAAAGGCTGAAGGTCAGGTTTAACCGACAAAGGATAAACTCAAGAAAGGCTAAGGAGAAAAAGAAAATGGCTGAGGAAGGGTAAGTGTGAGCAAAGAAATTGATCCCTTGTAAGGTGAGTGTGAGTCCCAAGGCTAACAGAGGCAAACAGCTAAAAGATCATACAGGAAAATCCTAAATGAATGGAATGCATTCTAGGGCCCCACCAAGCACCCGTGTGAAGTCACCACAGCACCTCTGATAAGTCTTCCTGAGTGTGAGGAGAACCAGATGGGGACTGACCTCTGTGGCTTTTCTGGCCACTGCATACTCTACCTCTGAGCATAAAAAACCTACTACCCCTTAGTCAATAACTACTCATCTAAGTAACTCCCTCTAAGACAGAGGAGATATGGCCCCAAAGGATTCTCAATTCTGTAATCTTTCTTCTTGTTATTGAGCATAATTGAGTTAGAACTCACCCACAGTGGACCCTCCAGCAGGTTTTCGGAGGCAGTAAATCTCACACGAGGAGACTGCCCAGCCTTCTCTCCAGAGTATCTCATGGATTCAAACCACGTGCCTGCGGGATTGCAGCGCAGCTTCTTCCCACTAGGCCACCACAGCTCTAGTTGCAGTCTTTCTACTACTGGTGAATTCAAACGGATAGTCTCGGGTTAGCAGCTGAGCAGTTACCCACAGTGCCCCCAGATTTCCTTGTTCCTGAATAGAATTCACCTATGTAGGGCTTATATAGTACAAGTTAAGACTCCTGGAGTATTTGTTAAAGATTTTAAAATAGCATCCTTTTCTTGAAAATGGAAACTTCTTGGTAACCATTCTTCCTAATTTCCTGAATTTGAATAAAATCTAAAGGTTATTTTAAATGTAAAGTTCATCTTATCAAGAGCATCTGGGAGTCTATATAGTAAGTCTATTTTTATTTCATATTTAGCAGTGGTGAAATGTATACGAAGGGTGGATGGCACCAGGGAGCTGCCATTTTCACACCTCCAGCCAGCACTCTTGTTTCCTCTTACATATGTCATGGTATGAGAGCCAAACTCCAAACTCTTTCCCACGTCGCTTGAAGAATATGCCTTGAATGCTGCTGTGCTGTGAGAGATCACTCCCACTTCTATCTACACCCCCAGTAGTTTGAGACTGGGAAACTCAAAGCATGGGTAAGGAATGTGACTCTGTTCTAAGGGAGGTTGTTGTTGTCAGGTGTTGTCACGTTGACTATGACTCATAGTGACCCTATAAATAAGAGTTCTGAATCCGGCACTCTCTTGAGCCAGTCTCACTCTCTCTGACACACCTGTTCTCATTGCCACAGGCACTGTGCCAATCCATCCCATCCAGGGTCTTCCTTTCGTGTGCTGACCCTCTACCCTTCCAAGCTTGATGTCCTTCTCCAGGGATTGCTTCCTCCTGGCAACATGTCCAAAGCATATAATACAGAGTTCCAAAATCCTTGCCTCCAAGGAGCAACCTTGCTTCAACCTCTCCAGGACAGACTGATTTGTTCTCTTGGCAGTTCATGGTATGCTCAGTGCTCTTATCCAGCAGCACAGCAAAAAGACATCGATTCCTATCTAGACTGACATTGTTTCTCTTCAGCATTCTTGAGAGGTCCTTGACAGCAGAAATTCCTAAAGCAACTCATCTTTGGGTTTCCTTATTGTTGGTGCCAAGAGTGTAGATTGTGGAGCCAAAAAAGATGAAACTCTGAACAACTTCAATCTCTTTTAAATCTATCCTGATGCTGCCAATTGGCCCAATGGTAAGAATCTTTGTTTCCTTGATACTGAGATGCAATCCATATTGAAGACTACAGTCCTTCACCTTCGGCAGCAAATGCTTCAAATCATTCTTAAATTCAGTGAGCAAGGCTGTGTCATCTGCAGGTCACAGGCTGTGGATGAGTCTTCCACAAATACTGTTGTCACATTATTCTTCATAAAGTCTAGCCTCCCAAATGGTCTGTTCTCCATAGAGATTGAAAAGGTATCAACAAAGGACACATCCCTGACACACTCCTTTCTTGATTCTGAACCATGCCGTGTTCCCTAGCTCTGTTCGAATGACACCTTTCTGGCCTTATTTTTCACGTGAGCCTAAATGAGGCTGAAAACCCTATGAACACAATCAATAGGATGGGCTTAAATTTACTTTGACTAAAGTTGATAATGTCATTAGCTGTCAATTTGTCAATCAACTTACAGTGATCCTGTATAACAGAGAAGAGCTGTCTCATAGGATTTCCTAGGCTGTAATATTTATGGAAGGATTCCTGGTAAGGTACTGGTTAAGTAGTTGGGCTGTGTGGGAGAAAAGTGAGGCTATCTAACTCTCATTAATATTTACAGCCTCAAGACAACTATGAGATATCATCTCACCTCACTAAAACTAGCAAAATTTAACAGAATAGCAAGCAACAAATGCTGTCAAGGTTGTGGAGAAACTGGAACCCTTACTCACTGTTGGTGGGAGTGTAAAATGGTGCAACCACTGTGGAAAGCGGTGTGACGCTTTCTCAAAAAGTTGCAAATAGAGATACCATTTGACCCAGCAATTCCACTACTGGGAATATACCTCAAAGAGTCCATAACTGACATCCAAGCAGATATATGCACACCCATGCTTATCACGGCTTTGTTCACAATAGCAAGGAGTTGGAAACAACCTAAGTGCCCATCAACAAATGAATGGATAGAGAAACTGTGGTATATTCACACAATGGAATACTATGTTGCATTGAAAAACAAGGAACTCATGCAATATTATTCAAAATGGGTGACCCTGGAGGATATTATGCTGAGTGAATTATCTCAGTTACAAAAGGACAAATATTAAATGGTGCCACTGTTGTAGAATGAGGCTGACATCAGGGTGGGGGCAAGACTGAGAAAAACTGGATAAATTATATTTACTGTATTGAAGCAGATGAGGGAGAGAATAGTTTAAAAGTAATATATTTTAGGGCATTATGATTATCATAAAAGTCCGGAATGAGGGTTGCAGAGTGGAGTATACTTGGGGTGGGGGTGGGGGTGTGCGGGGGGATTGTGTACCAATGAAGGAGTTTTTTTCTTTGCTT
>NW_006399797.1:17869866-17871227 GCF_000299155.1 Elephantulus edwardii | reverse complement strand
AAAAAAAAAAAAGAAAAAGCACTGCATATTTCCCTACGTTTTAAGGGGAGTGTGTTGAATGAAACTGAACCTCTTCTGATGACTCATTGTCATCACAACGAAGCCCAATTATTGTGGATGTTCGACTGCCAGCTCCTCCATTAAATGGCTCCAGACAGTTAACCATTTCATTCTTTGCTACTTTTTTCCCCTTTCTTCACCATTAGGACTTCATCTATCCCCTGTAGCTGTCAACTTGTACAAGCCCTCTGCATCAGAGAATGACAAAACCACGGAACTAGAGAGCTTAAAGGAATCTTGGAGTTCATTTAAACCAGCTCTCTATCAAATTTTATAGATCAGGATACTAAGGTCTGAGTAAGTGAGCCGTCCTTTTCCAGCCACTTGCTTTTCATTTTCTACTTTAATGGCTTTCAAACTGTGTTCTGTGGAGCACTCAACTTGATTTGCGCTTGGGTCATTATGTTCTTCTGTCTCAAAACTACCAAGGACAAATCTGATTTTAAAAAAGATATACTACAGCATAAACATACTTTGAACAAACACAAGAGTTGATACATCGCCTCAGTATTATTTATTACACTAGCTTTTAGTTTTAGCGATTTCTGTGCTATATGGCTTTACTCAATAATTTCAAACCAAATCTACTGTTGCCACGTTGATTCAGAGTTGGAATTATCCTATAGGACAGAGCTCATATATTTATGAGAGGCAGCTGATCACACAGGAGGAAAGAGCCCATCCTCCTCTGGTGGAGGGGATGGTGACCTCGAACCCCATGCCTTCGAGATTGCAGCATAGCTTCTTGCCACTAGGCTGCCAGAGCTCTCTACCAGCCACGAAGGTTTCCAAGGCTGTGAATCTTTTTGAATGTAGACTGCCACATGTTCTTCTGATAGAACAACTGGCTGATTTGAATCCCTGACATTTACAGTCAAGTTTTTAATTACTGTGCCACAAGGGCTCCCATTATTCAGTAAAACTCAAAAACTCACTGTAGTCCCATCAGAACTGACTCACAACTGACCCTCCAGTGGGTTTTTAGAAGCTGTAAACTGTCCTGGAAAAGGCTGTTCATCTCTCTCCTGGGGAGCAGTTGGTGGATTCAAACTGCAGACCTTTGATCTGGCAGTACAACTCCCTACCAACTTGGCCACTAGAGCTCACTGTTATTCAGTAAAGGCCCAATTATCTACTGATTTAACATTTGAACTTCGAATTAGTGAATAACCAGGCTATTCATTAATAAGTTGTTTCAATCCTGTTGTTGTTGTTGTTGTTATGTGCCATCGAGTCGTTTCCGACTCATAGTGACCCTATGCACAACAGCTCTAAACCCTGCCCTATCCTGCGCCAACCGC
>NW_006399797.1:17785837-17859091 GCF_000299155.1 Elephantulus edwardii | reverse complement strand
AAGCGACTCGATGGCACATAACAACAACACCAGCACTGGGTACTGAGGATATTCATTATCCATGTCCTATCAGGAGTTTCTGGAGTCAAAGGTACGTCTGGTACAGGCCCTGGTCTTTGCAATCACTTGTTATGCATCAGAGAGCTGGACAATGACCAAGGAGGATAGAAGGAGAACTGATGCTTTTGAGCTTTGGTGCTGGAGAAGAGTGCTGAAGGTGTAATGGACTGCTAAGAAAACAAACAGATTCATCCTAGAGAGGGTTAAACCGGGATGCTCCTTGGAGGCAAGGATTCTGAGGCTTCGTCTGACATACTTTGGTCATGTTGTAAGGAGAGACCGGTCCTTAGAAAGGGACATCATGCTTGGGAGGGTGGAGGGCAGGCGCAGGAGAGGAAGGCCCTCTGGGAGATGGATTGATTCTGGGACTGGGGCAATCAAGGTAAGTGTGTCAGAGGCAATGAGATTGGCACAGGACAGAGCAGAGTTTAGAGCTGTTGTACATAGGGTCGCTATGAGTCACAAGTGATTCGACGGCACCTAACAACAACAACAACAACATCAGCAGTCAATCTTGTTCAGGGACGGCACCCTTTTGTAAATCTCATCAAGTTTTATGAAGCTGAATAAGGAATGAGGGATGTTTATTAAGTGAGTAGCGAGTCATAATAGCACGTGGGAGTTGGTGACCCTGCTTATCTGCAATCATAGGCTCAGACCCATCACAGTCTGAAAACAAGTTCTAGGCCAAGTCAGGAGGGAGCACCTAACTAAGGCAATGGGGGGTTTACTATAAGTTGGCTATTGGTGCCTATATTCTGTGGCTTCATATTTTTTTTTTCAGAGCTCCCCTTTCACTGGAAAACAAAATAAAATTCCTACTTCTTAGTCTTTTTTATTCCATCCTATCTCCTTGGAGGCTAGGATTTTGAAACTCCGAGTGTCTCACATACTTTGGACACAGCACCAGGAGGGACCAGGCCTTGGAGAAGGACATCATGCTTGAAAGGGTGGAGAGACAGCACAGGAGAGGAAGACCCCGGATGAGATGGATAGACAGTAACTGTGGCAAAAGGGGTTGGTGTGTTGGAGTCAGTGAGACTGGCTCAGGACAGGGCAGTCTTCAAAGCTATTTTATACAGTGGTGCTATGAGTTGCAGGTGAGTCAACGGCACATAACAACAACAACAACTACTCATATTTTTCATGATTTGTGCCATTTTTGTCGTATTTACTATATAAATTCAATGTTTCCCATTCTCAGCAGTTTCGGTTGGCAAGAGATTAATTTCTTTCCATCCAAACCTACATCATTCAGTTATGCACCTCTCCCAAACTCCTTTTTTCCCACAGAAAACTTCTTGAAAGAGTCATCTGCATTTAATGCCTTCACATTCTCACTCCATTTTTTCAGCTTCACATAAAACGATTTCTAATTCTACATCTTAACACTGTACAGAAAATGGTACCTAAGCTGGTTTTACCACGATCACTAACATATGTCTAATTACCTAAACCGAAGGCTTCTCAGAGGTTCTCCTCCAGTGCCTCTTCTCCTCTGAACACTCTGTTTTCTTAGGGCCTACCCTCACACCATTAGGCCACTTTTCTTGTCTTATTCTGCCTATAAATGAAAAGTAGATGACTGTATAGTTCTGTCATCACATGCCATATTCCCACTATATGTTCTTTCCCTATGCATCCAATAGAATGTGTGTGCCAAAGATGCCCAATCTGTATGATACTGGCCCTGACCTCTCATTCCTTTATTTCCAAATTGTTTGATCATCTTTCAGACATCTTAATTGGAGAGTATCTCCAATTCAGCACATGCAAAGCTTAACTATCCCTGCATGCACTTACATTGGACACTTAACTTTTTCCTCTTACAATGTTTTTAAATTTTGTGGAGTTTAACTCCCAAATGGCTTCCTGGTATATTTTCATTAGTTCCTTTCCCTGCTGTTTCTATCATTTCCCAAAACACACATAGCTGTGGAATTAGAACCAACCCCTTCCAACCCTTCCAGGTTTTCAAGGGGGCTATAAATTCCACGTAAGATTGCTCATCTTTTCTCCGGCTTATCTGTGAATGCAAAACACCAAAGAGGTGATTCCTCTGGTTTAGCAGTGCAACTCCTTACACATTGTTGTTGTTGGTTGTTGTTGTTGTTGTTATTAAGTACTGTCAAGCTAAGTATGACTCATAGCGACCCTATAAACAGCAGATCTGAACCCCGTCCTAGCTTGTGCCATCTTCACCCTTCCTGACACACTTAGGGTCCATTGTGGAAGTTACCCTGTCAATCCACCTTGTCGGGGGTGACCCTTTCCTCAGCCAACCCTTCACTCTTCAAAGCATCATGTCCTTCTCCAAAGAATAGCCCCTCCAAGCAACATGTCCGAAGTATGTGAAGTGAAGCCTCATCAATCTGGCCTCCAAAGAGCACCCTCTCCAAGACTTATTTGTTTGTTCTTTTGGCAGTCTGTGGGATGCTCAGTGCTCTTCTCCACCTCCACAGCTCAAAGACGTCATCCCTATTTATTGTCAAATTCTCAGATGCATAGCAAGTGATCAGAAAGATCATGGCCTGAATGAGACACACCTTAGTCCTCAAATTATCATCATTACCCCTCAATAATTTGGAAAGGTCCCTAACTGCAGACTTTCCCAATGAAATATGTCTCCTGATTCCTGACTGCTAGTACCAAAGGTGTTAATCGTGGATCCAAGTAAGATAAAAAATTGTTGACAGTTTCAATCTCTTCTCCACCCACCTTGATGTTGCCTATCAGTTCGGTGGTAAGAATCTTTGTTTTCTTGACTTTGACATGCAGTCCATATTGAGGGCTCCTTTCCTTGATCTTCTGCAACGAGTGTTTCAAGCGTTCCTCACTTTCAGCAAGCAAAGTGTGTCATCTCCGGTTATTGATGAGTCTCCCTCTGATCCTGATGCCACACTCCTCTACATAAAGTCTAGCTTCTAGAATAATTTGCTCAGCATATAGATTGAATAGGTATGGTGACAGAATACAACCCTGACATACTCCCTTCTCAAATTTAAACCATCCAGTGTTTTCCCTGTTCTGTCCACACACAGCCTCCTGGGCCAGGTATAGGTTTTCCATAAGCACAATTAAGTGCTCTTGGATTCCCATTCTTCTTAAGATCAGCCACAACTTGTTAGGATCCACATTGTCAAACACCTTTGCATAGTCAGTAAAGCACAAATAAACATTCTTCTATTATTCTCTACTTTCAGCCAGGATCCATTTAACATCAGCAATGATATCCCTGGTGCCAGAGTCTCTTCTAAACTGTGCTTCAACTTCTGGCAGTTCCCTCTCTATGTATCGTTCTAGTCATTTTTAAATGATCTTCACCAATATTTTGCTTGTGTGTGATATTAATGATATTTTTCGATAGTTTCCACATATTTTTGGATCACCTTCCTTGGGAATGGGAACAAATACGGTCCTCTTCCAATCCATTGGCCTGACAGCCGTCCTAGCATAGACTAGTGAGCATGCTTAAGGCTGCACCTTTTAACTGAAACAAGTCAATTGGAATCCTATTGATTGGGGTGGGGGTATTTTTGGCCAATGCCTTCAATCCAGCTTCCACTACTTCCTTCACTATCATTGGCTTCTGTTCATCTGGTACTTCCTGAGATTCTTCAGTGTTAATCAGTTCTTTTTGGCATAGAGATTTGTGTTAATCCCTTCATCTTCATTTGATACTTTCTGGGTCATTCAATTTTGGATTATTGCCCATAGCATTTTTCAATATTGAAAATTGATATTTTAATTTTTTTTTCAGTTCTCTCAGCTTGAGATATGCAAAATGAGGCCTTCACTTTTTACTCTCCAATTCCAGCTCTCTGCATATTCCATTATAATACTTTGCTTTGTCCTCCCAAGCTGCCCTTTGAAATCTGTTCAGCTCTTTTACTTTGGCATGCTTTGTCTTTTTCAGGGCTTAACACTCTAGTGCCATTTTCAGAGTCTCTTCTGACATTCATTTCAGTTTTTTCTTTCTCCTCTGTCTTTGTAATGACCTTTTACTCTCATGAATGATATCCTTTATATGATCCAATAACTCATCCAGTCTTCAATCATTGGTGTTCAATGCTTCAAACATATTCCTAAAATGATCTCGAAATTCAGTTGGACTAGATTCAAGATCATATCTTGGTTCTTGTGGACTTGTTTTCATTTTCTTATGCTTCAATTTGAACTTATATATGAGCTATTGATGGTCTGACCCATAGTCGTCCACTGGCCTCGTTGGTCTAGGTATAGGTTTCACAGGAACACATTTAAGTGTTCTGGGACTCTCATTCTTCTCAGTGTTAGCTATATTTCATAGTGATCCAGAGAGGTAAATGCCTTTGCAAAGTCACTAATGTGTCAGCACTCTGCTCCATTTCTTCCCTGGATTCCCTGTTTCCATTTATCTTGTATTCCTTGCCCTTGCTTTATTTTCAACTTTGGTTTTGGGCAAATGTTGTCCTGTTGGTCTTAGATAGCTGATTGTTCTGAAGGGAACATCCTCCACATTGTTTGCTTTGCATAAGGATGAAAAGTGGCCTCCAATAGTGCTTCTGTTTTAAGTTACAAGGTTTTTTTCAGGGCAATAGTCTTAGCGGTTCCCCTTCTTGCTCTTTGGTTTGAATTTTATTCTACATTTTTTAACCTGTTTACACTGGGACTTTCTATTGTGATTTTGTGCAGAGTGGCTGGTCATGGCAGCTAAGGTACCACATGGTTCTTCTGGTTTCAGGGTAGAGGAAGCTGTGACGTATGTGCACTGTTAAGTTTTTTGGAGTAAATGCTTTCTTTTCGTTTTCCTTTTTCTCCAACATTTCAGGCAGGAAGAGACCAATAGTTTCTTCTTTTATAGCTGCTCACAAGCTTCTGGGACCTCAGACACTACTCGCCAGACTAGAAAGCTGTTGTTGTCAGGTGCGTTTGAGTTGAGTAAGACCTGTAGAGACCCTATGAACAATAATAGATCTGAGCCCTGCCTTATTCTGTGCTAACCTCAGACTTCCTGACACACTTAAGTCCATTGTTACAATTACTATGTCAATCCACCTGTCTGAGTCTTCCTCTCTTTTGCCAAACCTCCACAATTCCAAGCATGATGTCCCTTTCCAGAGAACTGCCTCTCCAATGAACATGAAGTATAAGAGACAAAGCTTTATCATCTTTGCCTCCAAGGAACACTCTGGCTTCACTTTCTCCAAGAAATATTTGTTTGTTCTTTTGCTAGTTCATGGGGTTTTCAGCACTCTTCTCCAACACCACAGTTTAAAGGCATTAATTCTTCATTTGTCATCCCTATTCATTGCTCAGCTCTCAGATGCATAGCAAGTGACTGGAAAGACCATAGCCTGAAACAGACAACCCTTGGTTCTCAAACCAACATCAATCATTTGGGAGGTCTCTGACTGCCGAGTTTACCAGTGCAGTATCTCTTGATTTCCTGACTGATAAAGGGTGTTGCTTGTGGATCCAAGTAAGATGAAATTGTTGATAACTTTAATCTTTTATCCATCTATTATGATGCTGCCTACTGGTTCAGTGGTAAGAATTTTTGTTTTCTTGATACTGAGATGCAATCCATATTGAAGGCTATATTCTTCAATCTTCTGCAACAAATGCTTCAAGTCCTCCTCAGTTTCAGCAAGCAAGGCTGTGTCATCTGCATGATGCAAGTTATTGATAAGTCTTCCTCTAATCATGATGCCACATTTTTCTTCATAGTGCCCAGCTTCTAGAATAATTTGCTCAGCATACAGATTGAATAGGTATGGTGAGAGAATACAACCCTGATACACTCTTTTATTAATTCAAACCATGTGGGGTTCCCTTGCTCTGTCCACACAACAGCCTCTTAATCTAGGTTTCACATGAGCACAATTAAGTGTTCAGGGATTCCCATTCTTCTCAGTGTTAGCCATAATTTGTTATGCTCCACACAGTCAAATGCCTTTA
The DNA here is from genome assembly GCF_000299155.1 of Elephantulus edwardii. Lineage (NCBI taxonomy): Eukaryota > Metazoa > Chordata > Mammalia > Macroscelidea > Macroscelididae > Elephantulus > Elephantulus edwardii. Next base: position 17,853,091 of record NW_006399797.1, on the reverse strand, counting down.
GATAGTCAATAAAGCATAACTAGGCATTCTTCTGGTATTCTTTACTTTCAGCCAGGATCCATTTGACATCAGCAGCTATATCCCAGTGCCACAGCTTCTTCTAAATTGTGCTTGAGATTCTGGAATTTCCTATCTATGTATCATTTTACCCCTTGGTAATGATCTTTAGCAATATTTTGCTTATATGTGGTATTAATGATATTGTTTGACCATTTTCACATTCTGTTGGGTCACTTTTCTTGAGAATGGTAACACATAAGGACTCCTACCTATTAGTCAGCCAGACAGCTGTTCTCCAAATTTCCTGGCATAGACTGGTGAGCACATGTGGGGCTGCATCTGTTAGTTGAAACAAGTCAATCAGTATTTCATGGATTCGTGGGGCTTTATGCTTTGTCAATGCCTTCACTGTAGCTTCAACTCCTTTCTTCAATACCACTGGCTTCTGCTCATATGGTACTTTCTGAAGTTTTTCAGTATCAGTTAATTCTTTTTGTTGCAGAGGCTCTGTGATTCCCTCCACCTTCTTTTATTTTATTTAAATAAAATTTTTCTTTTATACTGGATTACTGACAAAGTATGTATACATTGGTTTTCACGTCAATCTTTCCTATATCCTTTACCTAACCATCCTCGACCTATCCAATTGTGCGACCCTAAGATTAACAACCCCACCCCTGCCCATCTTCACCCCTCTGCTCCCTGCTCTCCTCTTACATGTCCTACAATAATGGTCTTATATAGTATTTGTCCTTATGGGACTGAGTTAATTCACTCAGCATAATGCTCTCGTCCCTCCCAAGTTAGGTAGTGATTTACAAAATCATTATACCTGTGCTGTGTAGTATTCTTTCATGTGAATAAACCATAGTTTTTTAATCCATTTGATTGTGGTTGGATATTTTGGCTGTTTCCATGTTCTTGCCATGGTGAATAGAGCTGTTATGAACATTGATGTACAAGTCTGTTTGTACCTCAGTACTAATTTTCTTTTTTTCCATTTTTTTGGGGGGTATATTACAAGCAGTGAAATATTTCAGTCATATGGAATTTCTACATTCAGCTTTCTGAGGAAATGTCAAACTGTCTTTCAGAGTGGTTGTACCATTTTACAATCCCACCAACAAGGTCGAAGAGTTCCCATCTCAACACATCCTCTCCAACATTTATTACTTCCTGTCCTGTTAAATTTTGCCACTGCTACTGGAGTGAGATGGTATCTCATTATGGTTTTTATTTACATCTCTCTTATTGCCAGTGATTTTGAGTATTTCTTCATGTGTCTGTTGGTGATACAAATATCTTCCTCTGTGAAAAGTCTCTATGCCTTTTGCTTATTTTGTATTTTCAGTCTTTTCCTTGTGGCTTCTGTAAACTTCTGATGTGAAGCCCTTGTCTGAAATGTTATTACCAAATGATTTTCCCTAGTCAGTAAGATTTCTTTTTACTCTATTGAAAAATATTTTTTATATGTACAGGGATTTAATCTTTAGAAGGTCCCCATGCATCAATTTTATCCTCTTTATATTGTGCACTTCTGGCTGTATTTGGCAGTCTCTTTCTACCATAGACTAGGCTGTCTAAGTTTGATCGCAGTTTGTCTCTTTTACAGTTTGGGGCTTTACTCCCAGGTCTCTGATCTATCATGTGTTGATTATTGTGTGTGGTGTAAGATGTGGATCCCATTTCTGCTTTCTACAGGTAGCAGTCCACTTTTACCAGCACCATTTATTGAAGAGGCTGTCATTTCGCCATATGATAGGTTTTATTCCCTTGTCAAATATAAGTTGACCACAGAAAGCCAGATCCCTTTCTGGGTTCTCAATTCTGTTCCATTGGTCTATGTGCCTGTGATGCTTCCTGAGTCAATCAACATTTTTCCCACAGCATCTTTCAGTATTGTGACTCGAGGCTTAAATTTGTTTCTCAATTCTTTCAGGTTAAGAAATACAGAGTGGGTTCTTCCTTTTTTTATTTTCTCCAATTCTAGCTCTTTGCACATTCCATTATAATACTTTGCTTTATCTTCTCGAGCTGCCATTTGAAATCTTCTATTCAGCTCTTTAGCATATTTTCCCTCTGGACTTCTTGATGCTCTAGTGCAATTTTCAGAGTCTCTTCGGACATCCATTTTGGTTTATTTCTTTTCCCTCTGTCTTTGTAATGACCTTTTGGTTTCTCCATAAATGGTATCCTTGATGTCATCCCAAAACTCATCTGGTCTTCAATTATTGTGTTCAATGCTCCAAACCTATTCTTAAGATGATTTTGAAATTCAAGTGGAATAGATTAAAGATCTATTTATATTTCAGTTCTCACTTATTTATTTTTCTTAGCCCTCAACTTGAACTTACATAACTATAATTGATGGAAACTGAAGAGGACCTGAAGCACTTCTGCAGAAGGTCAAGGAATGCAGCTCTCAATATGGATTGAAGCTCAACATCAAGAAGACAAAGATTCTCACCACTGGGCCAATTTGCAGCACTATGAAAGATGGTGATGAGATTGAGATTGTTAACAGCTTTAGTTTGCCTGGCTCCATAATCAACACTCTTGGTACCAGCAGCCAGGAAATTAAAAGACAAATTGCATTGGGAAAGTTGGCTGTCAGAGACCACTCCAGAGTGCTGAAGAGCAACAATGTCAGTCTGGAGACTAGGGTGCACCTGACTCAAGCTCTAGTCTTTGCAATTACTTGCTATGCATCAGAAAGCTGGACAATGACTATGGATGACAGAAGAAAAATTGATGCCTTTGAGCAGTAGTTCTAGAGAAAAATACTGAATATATTATGGACTGCTAGGAGAACAAACAGCTTCGTCCTATAGAGGGTGAGGCCAGGCTGCATCTTGGAGGCAAGGAGCTTCGTCTGACATACTTTGAACATGTTGCAAGGCGGGACCAGTGCTTGGTGAGGGACATTATGCTTGGGAGGGTGGAGGAACAGTGCAGGAGAGGAAGGTCGTCAATGAGGTGGATTAATTCAGTAATAGGGGTAATGGAAGTAGGCATGTCAGAAACAGTAAATTGACACAGAATAGAGCAGGATTCAACTTGATGGCACATAACAACAACAATAACTCCATAATCTGCCCCTGGCCTACTTTTAACTGCCAATATTGAGCTTCTCCAATGATTCCGTCTACAGATGCAGTCAATCTGATTACTATGCAGTTCATTAGATGAGGATGATGTGTTAAGTCACCATTTGTGTGTTTTTAAAAAGGTATTGGAGAAGAGTGTTGAATATACCATGGACTGCTAGGAGAACAAATAGGTTTGTCCTGGAGAGGGTAAATCCAGAATGTTCCCTGGAGTCAAGGATTCTGAAGCTTCGTCTGACATACTTTGGGCATGTTGCAAGGAGGGACTGGTCCTTGGAGAGGGACATCATGTTTAGAAGAGTGCAGGGACGGCGCAGGAGAGGAAGACCCTTGATGAGATGGATCGATTCTGTGAGTGGATTGGTGGGAATTAATTTATTTGAGACGGCAAGGTTGGCACAAGATAGAATGGGGTTTAGGGATCTTGCACATACGGTCACTATGAGTCACAAACGACTCGATGGCACATAACAACAACAACAATTTTCAATCAATAAATCATTAAATATACAAAATTAAATCATTCTATTTCCAGCCTCATTTCTATCACCAAACCCCTATTTTCAGACTGCTATTCCTCCTTAATTGTTTCCAACTTTTTCATTCCAGTCACCAATTATCATTAACACATCTGGCCAATTTTGGACTGCAAGATTTGGTAAACATTTTCAATTTCCTCTTCTTAGGCTTTAGCTGTAGAAGCATGTATTTGAATAATAGTCATATTGACAGATCTTCCTTATATGAGTTGGATAATATCACAACATTGTACTTCAGGATAGAACTTCAAATTTACTTTTTACTATGAATGCAAGACCATGCTTCTGTTTTTCATTCTCAACATAGTATACCATGTGATTATCTGATTCAGAGTGGCCAAACCTAGTCCATGTCATTTCACTAATGCCTAGAATGTTGATGTTCATGCATTTCATTTCATTTTCCACAACTTGTAGTTTTCCAAATTTCATGCTTTGTACATTCTATGTTCTAATTATTAAAGGGTGTTTGTCACTATTTTTCCTCATTTTGATTGACTTCCAATTTGAGTTATAGCTTTATTATTATAACTATCCATGTTCCTCATCGGGTTTTCAGAGGCCTGTTATTTTAGTAGTAGATGACAAATCCTGCCTCCTAGTCTGTGTTAGTCTAGGAGCCTGACTAAAACCTGTCCACCATGGGTGACCTTTGTGGCATTTAACACATCAGTGGCATAGCTTTCAGCATCATAGCAACCCACAAGTTTGTACAGCAAACTGACAGACAAGTGCTGGACTAATAAGAACAATGTATTCCCCAAATGCAACCAACGGACAATCCAGTACTGTACCTCTGGTGGCAAATCAGGCATATGAATATCCTGTTACCAGATTCAGATGAAGTCTTTATAGATGAGGCAAGATGTGCTCCTCGGAGGGTGGTGAAGTGTGCTGGCTGGCATGCTGGGGTAATGTTCCAAATGTGGATATTAAGGTCACATGAGGTTTCAGCTGAACTTTTGCTGCTAGTGACTCACAAGTTGGCCCATATAACTGTTAATTAAGAAGGCCTGTCTTCTAGGTCACAACTGTTTTAAATAAGAGGCTTCAAGCTCTCAAATGATTGTTAATCAAAAAGGCTGACTAGAATGTAGGAGGGACATTATAAAATGCATTTTTCCTACTGACCTCGATTGGATCTTCCTGTAGTTCAGTCCTAATGTCTAAACTGTTTCTATAATTGTGTCCACATAAGCTCTGTTAAGTATATGAGTATACATGTGCATTTACAAATATATATGTGGAAATCTCTACCATGATTTTTTTATATATGAAAAATCAGAAAACTATATGTCAGAGCTGTATCTTTTCTCCATACCTATTTAATCTGTATGCTAAGGAAATCATTCAAAATGATGGACTTTATAAAGAAGGATAGGGCATCAGGATCAGAGGAAAACTCAACAATAATCTGCTTTATGCAGAAGACACAACTTTGCTTGCTGAAAGTGAAGACTTAAGGTGCTTTCTGCACATATCAGAGACTACAGCCTTCGGTGTGAATCACATCTCAACATCAAGAAAAATAAAATCCTCACGGTTGAGCCTATAGGAAATATCAAGATACATGGAGAAAAGATTGAAATTGTCACTGATTTCATCTTGACCAGCAGTCAAGAAATCAAAAGATATATTACATTGGGAAAGTCAGCTGTCAAGGACCTCTTCAAAGTATTGAGTAGTAACATCAATTTAAAGACCAAGGTGCACCTGATTCAGCTTGTGATCTTTTCAATCGCTTGCTATGCATCTGAGAGCTGGACAATGAGCAAGGATGACAAAAGAACTGATGACTTTAAGATGTGGAGAACAGTACTATGGATTGCCAAAAGAACTAATAGATAACGTCTTGGGAAAGTGCAGCCAGGGTGCTCCTTCGAGGCAAGGACAGTGAAATTTCTTCTCACAAACTTCAGAAATTTTGTTAGGAGGGGCTATTCTTTGGAAAGAGACACGATGTTTGGAATGGTGAAGGGTCAAAGAAAGAGAAAAAGATCTTCAATAAGATGGACTGACACAGTGACTGCAGCAATGGGATAAAATATATCAGGGAGAATGAGGATCGCACAGCACAGGACAGGGTGCAGAGCTATTGTTCATAGGGTTGCTATGAGTCATACTCAGCTCTAAACACCTAACAACAGTATCTATCTATGTATGCAAGTGTACCATCATAAACCCTCCCTCATCTATTTAGCCTACATTTCTACCTCTATATCTACTTACAGATTGTTATTATTTATTAATGTTGTTGCAGGCCTGTATAGTTAATGTTGTTTTTTATTCTTATGTACTTCTCATTAGCTTCCTTTCCCTTGGTAATGTGGTACTGACTGCCCTCATATTTTGTACTGTCTTCCTCTTCACCAGAATTAACTTTTGACGTCAATCTAGTTAAGAGAGCTCAGGGGGCCTAGTGGTAAGGCTCTGTGCTGCCAACCCAAAGACACGTGACTCAAATCTACAAGCTTCCCTATAGGAGAAATATGGGCAATCTCCTCTTTGGTGATTATAATGCTTCTAAAAACCTGCTGGAGGGTCAGCTATGAGTCAGTTCCGACTTGATGGTATATAACAACAACAAAACAGCCTTCCTCCTTATTCTTTCTTACTAACCATCAAAGAATGTTTCTGTGTATTCATAATAGTGGTCTCATACAATGTTTAGGCCCAGGGTTTATGATGACACTGTTAAGCCAATGCATCAAAACCCAAAGATTCAACTAGTGCATTGAATTGATGTATGACATAATATATTTCCTGTTTAATGGTGGTATCTGATACCACTAATACCAGGTGGTATCTTACCTGATATGCAATTAAATCTAATTTAAGGATTAAGGAAAATATCCCAGAGGAGGTACAATTTGAAAAGAGTATTTAATGAGTATTCATAAAGCAAGAAGACCAAATAAGAAGGCTAGGTATAAAAGCATAGTATATTCTGGGGAATGCACTTATCTGAGTACAGCTCAGATGGGGTATGAAGTAGGAAGATGAGGCTAGACATGGATGGCATTCTAAAGCAAGATTCTGAATACTCTGGTATACTATGGTAGAATAAATAAGACCACATCCTTTGCATCTCTTCTCATCAAGAGGTAAAGTTTACTTCAATCCTCATTGGTTGGTTTTATCACATGCTTTGACCAGTTGAAGGTGTCAGAAATAATGCCATTTGAGTTCCAGAGTTAAGGTTCTCTTGAATGCTGCCCTGAGGCTGCCATGTTATAAGCTTACTGGAGGATGAGAGAATCAAGATGCCTCAGCCAACACCAACTGCCAGATGTCTGAAGGAGGCCTCTTGGACCATACAGCTTTTCCAGCAATTTTATGACTGCAATAAGCCCAAGAGGGACCAGCATAAGAATTATTCCCATCAACCTACAGAACTATAGAAATACTAAGTTATTTTTGTGGGAAACTTCTAGACTTGGGTGTTATTCATTACACAGCAATAAGTAAGTGACACACAGATCATGCCAAGAAGTTTGGGCTTTATTCTGAAAGCCTTCAAGAGGGAATTTGATTACATTCATGTTTGAGAACGGTTGCTTTGGCAGCACCTTGGAAAACGGCTTAGAGAACAAGGCAGAAGGGGGACTCCAGAGCTCATTACAAGACTATTGCATTAGTACAGCTGAGACATAATGTGAACCTGAACTCTGACACTGGCAGCAATGTAGAGAAATGAATGGATTCAACACTACTGTAGAGAGAAAATCACAATGATTAATTTATGCTACTGAATACAAAGGAGAAAGGAATGAAGAATTACTCAAAGGTTTCTGGGTTAGGTAAATGAGTAGACAATAGTGTGATTTACTAAAAGGAGAAATGTGAGAGGAAGAGAAGATTTGAGGTATCTGTTAATCAAACAAGTGAAATGAGTATCTTGAAATGTAGAGCAAGAAGTCTTGAATACGTAATAAATGTTGGATGAATAAATTATTATAAATAATCTGAGTGGGTAATGAAATGTTCCAGTCCAAGAGACCTTTGTTACATGGTATAACTTTACTTAGTTCTGTCAAGTCAATTTCAACTCATGATGACGTCTTATTTTTCAGGGTACAACTGACTTCCATAGGGTTTTCATTGCTGTGATTTTTAGGAACCAGACTGCCAAGTTATTCTTCCAAGACACCTTGTGGATGAATCTGAAATCCTCTGAGAAGCCGCCAGCTTAACCTTTTGTGCTCTCCAGGAATCGTAGTGGTAAGGAATTGTGCTGCCAATTCAAAGGTACACATTCAAAACCACCAACTGCTCTGCAGGAGAAAGATGGGCAATCTCCTCCCATGCAATTTGCTGCCTCTGAAAACCCTCTGAAAGGTCAACTGTGAGTCAGTTCTGACTCAATGGCATTCAAAAACAACAAGCCAAGTAAGGAACCCTGGTGTTAAAATGCACTAAAAGGCCAGTAGTGTCAACGCACTAACTGCAGGGAAAAATACAGGCAGTCTCTTCCCATGAAGATTTACTGCCTTGAAAACCAGGTGAAGAGCTGTTTTGAGTCTCAATAACCTCAGTGGTAGCAAATTTGAATTGCTGGTTAAGTCAATACTAACAAAAGTCAGCAGTTGAAATTCACCAGCTGTTTCCGGGTGAAAATGAAGCAATCTCCTGTAAAGATTTATCGACTTAAAAATTTGATGGAGGGTCACCATGAGTTGAAATGAACTTGTGGACAATGAGTTCTGGTTTTGAGTCAATTATAATTAAATAGCGTCATCTCCATTGCTACTTCCTCCAAACAGAAAGGAAAGATAAGAGCTTTTGGGAATATGTGCTACAAATCTGTAGTTTGCAGGGAACTTGCAGTAGACAGACGCTGTCATTTCTTGGTGTATTCAAATGGTAAGCTCTATGACATAACTTGCAGATTCTTTGTATGCTTTCTCATTCTCCAGAGCATGGGGCAGCATTGCTAGCCATGTGGAAGGGCTGAAATCAGCTACATGCAGCACATTTTGTCACTGGGAACAATCTATGATTTATTAGTGTAATAAATTACAGATGCTACTTAATATGCACATGGAAATAGTGACTTACCTTTGATATTGATTAAAATAGCACGTAAATGGTTGGGAACCGATCTCTTCTTTCCAGTACTGCTGCCAAGTCATGACGCTTTCCAAGTTCTTCTGGTTTTCTCTTTCACAGGGAGGAATATAGGAGCACTAACAAAATGGAACAGAGAGAAAGATCACCTATTATTCTATAGACCAATGAAATGTAGTCTACTTTTTCCCCCTAGAGAGATGGTATTACGCAGATAGTAAATTTGGTTCTGACTTAGCTAATATTTACACAATCAGATAGAAATTGGTAAACTAGATAGGAGATTTTCAAATAGGCACACTATAGGAAATAGCCCAATTCATAAAAATACAACCAAATTAACAAAAAGCAGCATATAACTACTGTCATTAACGTATAAAAATATTTTAAAATTAGCTATAGATGAAGGCTATAGTCTTCACAATTGCATGCCATGCATTGGAGAGTTGTACAATGACTAGGGATGACAGAAAGAGAACTGATGCCTTTGAGATGTGGTGGTGGAGAAGAGCGTTGAATATACCATGGACTGCTAGGAGAACAAACAGATGTGTCCTTGAGAAGGTGAAGCTGGAATGCTCCTTGGAGTCAAGGATTCTGAAGGTTCATCTGACATTCTTTGGGCATGTTGCAAGGAGGGACTGGTCCTTGGAGAGGGACATCATGTTTGAGAGAGTGGAGGGACAGTGCAGGAGAGGAAGACCTTCGATGAGATGAATCGATTCTGTGATTGGGGTGATGGGAGTAAGTATGTCATAGACCGTGCAGTTGGCAGAGTAGAGCAGGATTTAGGGCTGTTATACATAGGGTTGATATGAGTTGCAAGCAACTCAACAGCACTACAACAACAAACAACATAATCTACTATCAAAAGTTTAATATATTCTCTTTCTGAAGGCTTATGAGTGGAAAGAAAAAAAATTAAGTTACCTCCATTTCTATCTGTGAACCTTGATTAGTTTCCTCTTTACCCTTTAAAGAATAAGTCAATCACCCAGCTTTTCTCAGGTTACTGTTATCAACCACTCACAGACCAATTTAATTTTTTCTAGTGTCTTTGACTACCAAACTAGATTTCTCCCAAGTATATAGTCAATGTGCTTTTCTAACCAATGCCTTTTCTAAGCCATTATGAGATGACTGAAACTAAACATGGAAGAACATTTATGCATAACTGGAAAACTGCTTTTAATTCTAGGTATTAAAATAAACTTAGCATTTGAATCCATTTTTAATTCAATTTTTAACAATGATGGATGATCACAATGGAGATAATGTCAAATTACACTTGACTATTTATAACTGACAGACACTGTAATAAATGCCAAATAGTAACTCATGTACAATGAAGTAAGTACACAGACCCTCTAATGATTTCCATTTCACAGGTGAAAAAATGAGACAGGAAAACACTCTAGAATAATCTTCAATACAGATGAAGAAATCAGATTTCCGTTAGTTTACAACTGGCACTAGATTCTGTAATTTTCTTGCTTTCTATTCTTCATCAGATATTTACCATGGTGTCCATTATGAAGGGAAAGAAAAACTTTCTCTTGCATAAAAATATTGTTTCCAGAATTAAAAACTAGAACTCAGAACAGAGTGGAGAAGCAGTGTATAATTCAAAATCAGGAAGGACTGCATCAGGGATGAGTCCTGTCGCTGTATCTTTTCAACCTATATACAAAACAGATATTTTGGGAGTCTGAGCTTTATGAAGAGGAATGTGACATCAGGATTGGAGGAAGACTTATCAACTACCTTCATTATACTGATGACAAAACCCTGCTTGCTGAAACTGAGGACCTGAAGTCCTTAAAACACAAGGTCAAAGACTGTAGTCCTCAATATGGTTGAAGTGCAACATCAAGAAGACAAAGGTTTTCACCACTAGGCCAATTATATGGAGAAGAGATTGAGGTTGTTAACAGCTTCATCTTGCTCAGCTCCATAGTTAACATTCTTGGCACTAGCAGTTAGGAAATAAAAAGGCAAATTGCACTGGAAAAATGCTGTTAGTGACCTCTCCAGAGTACTGAAAAGCTACAATGTCAGTCTAGAGACTAAGATGTGCCTGATTCAGGCCATGGTCTTCACAATTACTTGCTAGGCATCAGAGAGCTAGATAATGACTAAGAATGACCGAAGAAGAATCAATGCCTTTGAGTTGTGTTGCTGGAGAAGAGTCTTGAACATACCATGGACTGCCAAGAAAACAGATAGGTCTTTCTTGGAGAGGGTGAAACCAAATCTTTCCTTGGAGGCTAGGATTTTGAAGCTCTGTCTCACAAACATTGAGCATGTGGCCAAGAGGGACCAATCCTTGGAGAAGGACATCCTGCTCGGAAGGGTGGAGGGAGAGCGCGGGAGCAGATGACCTCAGAAGAGATGGATTGATACAGTCACTGGGGAAATGGGGTAGGTGTGTCAGAGTCAGTGAGATGGGCTCAGGACAGGGAATCTTCCAGAGCTGTAGTACATAGGGTCACTACAGGTTGCAGGTGACTTAACGGCACATAACAACAACAACAACAACAGAGTGTGCTGATCCTCCAGCAGGTGTTTATGGCTGTAAACGGCACAGGAGGAGTTGTCCATTCTCCCACAGAGCCGCTGGTAGAGTCAAACTGCCAGAGAGGCTCGACCTTTGGTCTGCAGCACACCTCCCAAGGAACTCTGCTGGTGGTATGGTTCCTAAGGCGTTGTGCTGCTAACCTAAGCGACCAATTGCTTTGTGGGGAACAATGAGCAACTTCTTCCTATGCAAAATCCACTGGAGGATCTGCTATGAGTCCGTCCCAACTCAATGGCAATGAGTTTGAGTTTTAGAATACAGACTGAGTCATATAGTTTTGAAGCATGTAACCTTTCCACACCTTTCTATCTCATTGAAGTTTTTAGTCTAATGTACAAATCTATTTTTCATCTGGTTCCTTCCTGTCCTTAGCCTTGCTAGAACCTAGAATGCAGCTCTAAAGGACTTGCTCCTTAAATTTGCCTTGTTCTTTTGTGCCTGCTTGTCTAATGTATGCTGGTTCCCCCTCCCTTCTAAGGTCCCTTCTCCTTACTCTTTATTTCAAGGTGCGGGGGGTGGGGGGGATTGTATACCAATGACAGAGTTTTTCTTTTGCTTTTCAAGAAGAGCGAACTGGGGGTGGGGGTGGGGTGGGCAGGGAGAAAAGTGCAACAGTGAATGAATGAAAATCCAGTCTCTGTAAATGTTCATTGAAATTAATTTTTAAAAAATATAGCATAGGACAGACTTACTACAGGTGGCATATTTAATATTAATTTTTAATTTTATCATGTTTTGAAGTTTAAAAAATGATAAAATGTGGAATAAATGAATACATTTTTTAAAAATATATAAAGCAAGTCTATATAATATTTATCTTCTCTCATAAAAAGAATTTCTAAGATTCTGAGACCTTGGAAAAATCCTAGTTGTTTATGCAACAGAATTTGGTTTTAGTACTGAAAATGTTAACATTATTTTCATGGTAATAAAAAGCTAAGAATGCATTAAAATTGCACATCTAAAAAAAAATTCTAATATGACCTGTTCAATGGAGCGTTTTGCTCTTAGGTAAGGGCCCTTAACATGTGCAGCCATAGGAGTTGTACCTCCTAGCATGTATTATGCAGTTATACTTAACAGTTTTATTTTAGCATCCCCTATGTGCTGGTAAGTTCCTTGAGGACACAGCTGTTGCACTTGCTGCAGAAGGTCAGGGACTGTAGTTTTCAATATGGACTGAAGCTCAACATCAACAGGACAAAGATTCTCACCACTGGACAAACATAGCACCATGATAGATGGAGAAGCGATTAAGATTGTTAACAGTTACAACTTGCTTGGCTCCTCAATCAAGACCTTTGACACTAGCAGTGAGGAAATCAAAGGACAAACTGCATTAGGTAAATCTGCTGTCAGGGACCTTTCCAGAGTACCGTGAAGCAACAATGTCAGTCTAGAGACTAAGGCGTCTGATCCAGTCCATGGTCTTTGCAATTACTTGCTATGCATCAGGGTGCTGGATAATTGACTAAGGAGAATAGAAGAATTAAGAAGTCTTGGAGAATACATGGAGAAGAGTCTTGAACATACCATGAACCGCCAAGGAAACAAACAGGTCTGCCTTGGAGAGAGTGAAACCAAGTTTCTCCTTGGAGCTTAGGATTTTTTTTTTAGTTCAGCCTCACATACTTTGAGCATGTGTCCTTGAAGAAGGACATCATGCTCCGAAGGGCAGAGGGACAGTGCAGGAAAGGGAGACCTAAGATGAGATGGATTGATATAGTAACTAGGGCAATGGGATAGGTGTATCAGAACTATATGTATGTATAGGTTTCTGAGCTATTGTACATAGGGTCCCTACGAATTGCAGGCAACTTGACGGCTCCTAACAACATCTTCACATCCACTGTATGTTCACTAAGGGTCATGTTTCAAAACAGTTGGTAGGATGGTAGGTTGGTTGTTTAAATGAATTATATCCATAACATACTTAGATACATTTCTATTCAAGATGATATTATTTTTAGAGCTGATTAACACTTAAAGGATGTAAACTGTATAAACATATCTTCAAATTTTAGTAAATTTAGTTATTATCTGTTTCATGATCTACTCTGCACTAGGAGCGGCCTTCCTGCCATAGGCCCTCATCCACTGAAAATGTCTGCCTGCACCAAGTTTGTCCCCACCCCTTCTTTGGTCAGGAGATCCTCTCAGCTGCATCCATTGTCTGCAGTGGTGCTGAAACAACCAGAGACACTGACCGATGAGAACTTCAGCTGCTTGACTGCCCCACATTCCTTGATTTCATTTATCCCTAGTTGCAGCTACCAAACTAGTACCATCCCAAGGGGTGTTGATACAACAGCCCAGTTTATTGGGGCTGGGGCTGCCACGGTTGGAGTGGTTGGCTCTGGAGACGAGATTGGGACTGTGTTTGGGAGTCTCATCATTGGTTATGCCTGGAATCCTCCTCTGAAGCTTTGGCTCTTCTCCTACACCATTCTGGCCTTTGCCCTCTCAGAGGCCATGGGCTCTTTTGCCTGATGGTGGCCTTTCGCCATGTGAAGGAGCCATCTCCCCTCCCATAATGTGATGGTTTTCTTACCCTTGTGTCTCATCTACCCTATATGTTCCCTTTCCCTTATCTCCCCATGCAGCCTGGAAAAGTGATTGGCTCAGGGTTTGACTGAGGGAAGATAAATACTGTTAATAAGATAAAAAATAAATTCACAAGATGTGACATAAATAGACTGGATATGATAACCTACATATATAGTTCCATTTCTCTTAATAACAGCAATATAAAGTGAGAAATTACAATTTCTCTGAAAGCATAAACTGAAGTTAGATGCAAAAAGGGACTGTTAGACCATGCTCTAGTCCTATTTTTACTAGGTGTTTGAGTTTAGATATTTTCTGTTCTTCTTGTTGTTATGAACCATTGAGTCAGGACTGACTAAAAGATGACTCTCCAATGGGCTTTCAGAGGCTGGAATGACACAGTAGAAGATTACCCATATTTCTCCTGCAGAGCAGCTGCTGGATTCAAACCATGTGCCTTCAGGTCTTCAGGCCTTACCACATCAACACCAGAGTTCCCTCCATGTAGTCTCAGTTGTTGTTGTTGTTGTTGTTGTTGTTGTTGTTGTGTTCCTTCGAGTCAGAATTAACTCACAGCTGAGCCTCCAGTGAGTTTTCAGAGACAGTGAATTACATGGAAGGTGATTGCCCATCTTTCTCTTACAGAGTAGTTGGTGGATTCATACTGCGAGCCTTTGGGTTGGCAGTACAACTCCTTACCACTCAGCCACTAGAGCTTCCTTACCTAGTCCTTATTGTTGTTAAATGCCACCGAGTTAAGTGACTCATAGTGACCTTTGGAGCAATAGATCTCAACCCTGTCCCTGTGCCATCCTTATCGTCCCTGACAAAGTTGAGCCTGTTGCCATAACACTGTGTCACTGCTGTAGTGACTATATACACTACCTAGGGACCTAGGTAGTTTCTAGGGAGTATAAATAGTCAACATTTCAGCTATTGAGCAAAAAAGTTGCCTGGAGGATGGAGGTGGGGGTGCGCAGGAAGCCTGGTGATATATGGAACATATGTTGTGTTAGGTGCCATCAGTCAACCATGACTCATGAACTATGACCTTATTAATAATAGATTAGAACCTTACCCTATCCAGCATCATCTCAATGTTCTCCAGTCCACTAAAACCCACTGCTGTCTATGGAGCACACATTGTTGTTGTTAGGTGCTGCTGAGTCAAGTACGACTCACAGCAACCTTTTGAACAAGAAATCTGAACCTTGCTCTATCCTGAACTGTCGATATCCTGTCTGATATGCTGGAACAGACACTGTGTTATTCCATTTTGCTGGAAGTCTTCCTCTGATCTTCCACCTTTCAAAAAGCATAATGTCTTTTGCCAAGGGCTGGTCCTTCCTAACAACATGCCCAAAATATGAAATGAAGCTTCACCATCCTTTCCTCCAAGGAGCACCCTGGTTGTACTTTCTTCAAAACACACTTGTTCTCTTAGCAAGTCCATGGGATATTCAGTATTCTTCTTCAACATCATAACTCAAAGACATCAATTCTACTGTCATCCTTATTCATTGTACAACTTTGTCCAGATACATATAACGAGTAATTAAAAAGATCATGGTTTAAATTTCTTTCCCAGAAAGGACTCAGCAAAAGGCAGGAAATGGAATACTATTATAATATTTTCCTAGACTAAACACAATGGGAGATGGTTGGGAACCCTAATTAAGCCACCATTCCACCCAGCAAAGGGTGGACAATCCTTCCTAATGGTCTTGCATTAGGAACACATTCACAAAGGACTTTTTCCTCCATGATTTTTCTACTACTTGCCATAAGAAGTCATTTTATCCCCTCTATTAAAATATTGTTTTCTTGGTGCAACCACTGTGGAAGGTGGTAGGCGCTTTCTCAAAAAGTTCCAAATAGAGATACCATTTGACCCAGGAATTCCACTACTGGGAATATACCTCAAAGAGTCCATAACTGACATCCAAGCAGATATATGCACACCCATGTTTATTGCAGCTTCATTCACAATAGCAAGGAGTTGGAAACAACCTAAGTGCCCATCAACAAATGAATGGATAGAGAAACTGTGGTGTATTCACACAATGGAATACTACAGTGCATTGAAAAACAAGGAACTCATGCAATATTATTCAAAATGGGTGACTCTGGAGGACATTATGCTGAATGAAGTATCTCAGTTACAAAAGGACAAATACTGCACGGTGCCACTGTTGTAAAACAGGACTGACCTTGGGGTTGGGGAGAGACTGAGAAAGAAGGGTTCAATAATGTATGACTGCACTGAAACAGATGAGGGAGAAAACTGTTTAAAAGGGATATGTGGTTAGGTATTTTTGTCATGACAGGAGTCTAGAGCAAAGGCTACATGATGGAGTGGACCTGGGGGAGGGTTTGTAAAACAATGATAGACTTTTACTTTTCCAAGAGGGTAGTGTTCTGGGGAGGAGGGCTGGGAGAGGAGAAAAGTGCAACAATGAATGAATAGAAATCCAAAGTCTCTGTAAATTTTTAATGAAATTAATAATAAATTTAACTCTAAAAAAATTTAAGTTAGAGTAAAGAAGGCAATGGATTTATAACTGCTCATGCTAATAACACTCTATCATGGCATGGAGGGGGAATAGTGGAACTATATCCACATTTAAAATATTCTTCTTACCAAAACCATTTATGGAAAATAGGATTTCTGGATTGGAAATGATCATATTGTTAATATTTCTAGCCTTAAGCTTAAAAGATTATAATGTTCAAAATAATGTGTTATATATTTAAAATTTTCCCTCTTTTAACAACTGGGTCCTTTTGTAACTGAGATACTTCATTCAGCATAATGTCCTCCAGAGTCACCCATTTTGAATAATATTGCATGAGTTCCTTGTTTTTCAATGCACTGTAGTCTTCCCTAGAGGGAAGAGAAAAGACCAGAGAATGGCCAAAATTATTGGGGCAGCTATTACTGCCAGTTTAGGGCCTGTGTCAGGAAAAGGAAGTCTTACTCATAAACAGTGCCACCCAAAGGTAATAAAGGAGGTCAGAATTGCTTCCACTGTGGAAAGTTGGGCCACTTCAGTAGACAGTGTCACAGACAAGGGCCACAGATAGGCAAGGGAGTAGAGAGGAAGCTCTCACTCACTTTCTTTAAGAGTGGACATGAAGGACACTTGACCAAGGGTGGCCCACATCAAGTCCTCGTGGCTGAGAGGACTGACAGGCCCCAGCTCCCAGCTTGAAACAAAGGAGGACGCTTCAACGATTTAGATCCTCCCAGAAGAGCTGTGGGTGAGCATTAACATTATTGGTAAGTATATTAGTTTTCTCCTGGACACAAGAGCCTATTATCTGTTCCTAAAAGCCTTCTGAGTTCCCAACTTTTCTCACTATTTCTTAGTTTTTGGAATTGACAGGAAAACTCATAAGCAGTTCCTTATTTCACCTCTGCCTTGCATGCGGACTTCCAACCTGTAAAACAACTCAGTGGTAGATGGAATTTGCTCCAGGACTTAAGAACAATAAATGACATAGTTGAGCCTCTACATCTTGTGGTTCCTAACCTTTATACCGTAATAGACAAAGTGCTAGTCAATAGGCCTTTTATTTTAAGAACTACCTTCCCTCTGTAACTTGATTTGTGCCACTATTAGGACCTCTACTTGGAATATTATTGCTTTTGAATTTTTGACTCATGTACTTTTAACTTGTTAGTTAAATTTGTGTATTCTAGGCTGCAACAGTTCCATGATACATCTTCAAGGATATGAACATGTATGGTTAAGCACAATTGATAACAGTGCATCTAAATTCCAAAATCAATCTCCACAATAGTCTATGTGTTTCCTATTGCTAAAGGGGCCCTTTAGAGTAGTGAGAGAAGATCTTCATCCTGAAATCTACAGCGTCCCTTTTCAGCAGGAAGTAGCTAAGACAATACGCTGTCCCCTTTTCCTTATGAATCAGGGTGAAATCTCTCTCAGGGAGGAGTGATAGGGAATGGCAAAGGACACACTGACAAAGGAGATTAATTTTGACAAGCACTATGGCAGTGGGAAAATTAAAACAGACTTTCAAGGGGGAAAAAAAGAGAGGAACAAACTGGGGGGTGTGGTAGAGAAAATAGTGCAACAATGAATGAATGGGGAATCCAAAATCTCTGTAAATGTTCATTAAAATTAATAAAATTAAATTTTAAAAAAAAAAGAAGTACTAATGGCTCATGTGGGATACAAGATTTTAACTTTTCCTTTAGAAAAGTCTGAACTAGTGTGGATGGGTTTTACAAGCAACATACTTTCTTATACTGGAGAAAATAACTTGAGATCAAAATGAAAATAATCTTTTCATATTCTGCATCCTTTCCAATAATGTAGATCAAATTATAATCTTGTAAGAAATATTATAGCAAGTTTGTAAAACTAATATGCCCTTGGGAGGAAGAATTTTTAAAAGGTTCAACTTTTTATTTTTAAAAATCATTACTAAATAGTTGGACGAAAAGCCAATTTGCTTTGTTAACTTTGAAATTGTTCTTGTTGTTGTTATGTGCCATCAAGCCGCTTGCGACTCATAGCGACCCTATGTACAAGAGCTCTAAACGCTCTTCTATCCTGTGCCAACCTAGCCATCTCAAACACACTTATTCCCACCGCTCCAGTCACAGAATCGATCCATCTCACCAAAGGTCTTCCTCTCCTTCACCGCCTCTCCACTTTCCCAAACATGATGTCCCTCTTCAAGGACCAGTCCCTCCTTGCAACATGCCCAAAATATGCCAGACGAAGCTTTAGAATCCTTGACTCCAAAGAGCCTTCCGGCTTAAACTTTGAAATTACAATTTTAAAAAAAGAAAAATCTGTTTACAGAAAAAAAAACAGTCTTTTAAAAAGGCCCTTTTTTTGTTTTGCCAAATTTTGGGTAATATAAGCCTTTCTTGACTGGATCTATTTATCTCAGATTTTTAGTCATAAAACTATGTGTTATGACATAAAATATTACATATTATTGTTATATATCATATTATATTATAGCAAGTTTGTAAAACTAATATGCCCTTGGGAAGAAGAATTTTTAAAAGGTTCAACTTTTTATTTTTATAATGCTAGAGAAACAGTTTAACTTTACCATGATGATAATACATAGGACATACGTTTTAAAATGTTTAACCCATAATCTGATACGTTACATAATTATTCCCCTTAAATCATAAAATTTTATAAACAGGCCTTTCTAGATATAGGTTTTTATAAATATAATTAGTGTTATCTAATGATGTCCAGTATTATGCATAAATTTGTTGTTTGTTATAGAAAAACAATGTCATTTTCCCATTATTTATTATGCTTAAAAGCCAAAAAAATTGACATATTTGCTAAAGTTTTAGAGAAGCTGCAAAAAAATAATCATTTTTAAATTTTTTAAAAAATCATGCTTCTCCAATTAATTTGTCTTTTCATTTCCGTAAGGCTAATTAGTATCTTCTCCATGTTCCTTCTCACATGTACATAGTGAATCAGTGTGATGGTGGTATCAGGTTCCATCAAGCACAACTCACAGCGATCCTATCAACAAGAGACCTGAGCCCTGCCCTATACTGTGCCATCTTTATTATCTCTAACACACTACAGACCATAGCTGAAGTTATTTTGTCCATCTACCTTATTTTCAGCATCTAGAGAAAGAACGATACTCACATACTTCAGGCATGTTGCTAGGATGGGGGACTACTCCTTGGAGAGGGACATTATGCTTGGAAAGGTGGAGGGTCGACAAAGGAGAGGAAGCCCCTCGACCAGGTGGATTGACACAGTAACTGCTGCAATGGGCTCTAATGTGTCAGGAAGTGTGAGGATGGTGCAGGATAGGACAGGATTCAGATCTGCTGTTCATAGGGAAGCTATGTGTCATACTTGACGGGAGCTAACAACAATAAGAACTAGATAATTCACCAAAAATACTCTTCCCCTCCCAAAATGGTTCATGCTTAATGCTTTTCCAAGTCTTTTAGTAGCTCTTCCATGACTATCTCATAGTGGGAAGTATAAATAATAATTTATGACATACTCTTTTTCCATACCAATCTATATGCTGAGCAAATCATCTGAGAAACTGGACATGAGGAAAACTGTGACATTAGGATTGGATGGCTCATCAACAACCTTCAGATGACAGTGAGGAGGAATTAAAATGCTTGTGGTCGGTGATCAAAGAGTACAGTCTTCAATATGAATTACATGTCACCATCAAGAAGACAAAAATCTTCACCAGTGGGCCAACAGGCAAAGACTACTGAAGAAAAGACTGGTATTTTCAACAATTTCACTTTACTTAGATCCACAATCAACACGCACAGTACCAGCAGTCAAGAAACCAAAAGATGTATTGCACTGGGCAAGCCCACTATCAGGGATCTCTCTAAAATCCAAAAGAACAATGATGTTAGTTTGAATTCTATAGTACACCTGATCCAAGTCATGATCTTTTCAATAACTTGCTATGCATCTGAAAGCTGAACAATCATTAAGGATAATAAAGGAATTGATGTCTTTGAGTTGTGGTGTTAGAGAAGAGTACTGAATACCCAATGGACTTGCCAAGAGAAAAAAACAAGTATGTCTTGTAGGAAGTACAATCAGGATGCTTTCTGGAGGTGAGGACTGGGAAGCTTCGTCTCATGTATTTTGGACATGTTGTTAGGAGGGACCAGACCTAGTGCTTGGAAAGGAAGAGGGTCAGAGGAAGATTTTCAACAAGAGATGATGAGGACGGTGTAGGATAGGGTAGGACTCTGACTCATTGTTTATTGTGTTGCTATATGTTTTGGTCGACTCAAAGGCACATAATAACAACAACATAACATAATTATCATCGCCCTAATGCTCATGGCTAACATTAATTGACTACAGACTATGCACCAGATACTACCTTACCACACTTAATCCAAAGAAACAAGTATTATAATCATCTCACTTAATAGATAAGAAAATTGAGGAGCAGAAAGATTTAAGAAAACCTTCTCAGGGTACAGGGGAGCTCTAGTGGCATGGTCTGTAGAGAGCTGTGTTGTCAACCTAGAGATGGCACCTCTCTGATGATTCAAACCCACCAGTAGGTCCACAGAAAAAAGATGGAC
Organism: Elephantulus edwardii; assembly: GCF_000299155.1. NCBI lineage: Eukaryota > Metazoa > Chordata > Mammalia > Macroscelidea > Macroscelididae > Elephantulus > Elephantulus edwardii. The sequence goes on along the minus strand of NW_006399797.1, from coordinate 17,832,148 downwards.
AATCTCCTCCCATGCATTTCACAGCCTCTCAAAAAGCCACTGGAGGGTCAGCCATGTGTCAGTTCTGAGCTGATGGCAATGAGTGTTTTGAGAGTTCCCAAGATTAATAATGGCAAATGGTAATACTGACTTAACATTTCCAAGATGCTCTTAATTGGCATCTCTTGCTGTCTGCCATGTCTTTCTCCTCAGGTTTATCTATTTATCTATTTAGACTCCCTGGTTAGGGGGTAAGCAAGATACCTTACCCCCCAAATTCTTTGCAGAATCAATGCAGGTTTTTGTTCGAATGGAAATGGCATAGTCCCCTTGAGCTGAAGGATTTGGCTGCAGTTCTTTATTTTCCTAGCATATTTTGCTTGCCCCCTCTATCTGCTTGGCTCCGTGGTTGGTTTCTGGTGCCATGGATGTAAGGTCATCTAGGAGAATTTATGGTCACATTCCCTTTGGTCATGAAAGACAATGAGCATTTTTCATGAAGTTCTAAGTTGTTCATTTTTCATTAGCAAATACAGAATTTCCTTATTTTAATATTACCACTGAGGGAAAGATGGGCCATCTTCTCTCATGTGATGAACAACCTTAGAAAACTTGCTGACGGGTTAATTATTTGTTAGCTCTGACTTGATGACAGTGAGTTTTATAAATATTACTACTGTCCAAATCATGCTTGAGAGGGAAAAGAGAGGAAGACTCTTGATGAGATGAGTTGATGCAGTGACTGGGATAATGAGGATTGGTGTGTCAGAGACAACCAGGATTGGCACAGGATAGAGCAGGGTTCAGAGCTGTTGTAGTGTTGCTATGAGTCGTAAGCAACTTGACAGCACATAACAGCAACAACGGTCTAAAAAAAAAAGGAGCTCTGGTAGCCTAGTGGCAGGAAGCTGTGCTGCAATCCCAAAGGGACACCAGCTATTCTGCTGGAGAAGGATAGGCAATCTCCTCTTGTACGACTGACTGCCTCTGAAAAACTGCTGGAGGATCAGCTATGGGTCAGTTCCGGCTCTATGGTACACAGCAACAATGAACAACAACAACAACTGTCAAAAAAAATCCTCACTAAAGTCTAGTTCTTGAACTTGGATGAAATAACTTTCTTTTTAAAAAATCAGGAGAAAAAGAGACATGTACTAAAATATATTCATTTAACACATAGGATTTGGGGGGGAAATTGTCACATTCATGAACAAAGCTTGTTGGGTTGAATGAGCTATTCTGAGGAGATGAACACAAAGCCTTCTAGTGAGTCTGGTAAGGGAAGGTATACTACCATCACTTGACATGGAATGCTTGATTGCGTACTTTGTATTACTTATTCTCTGAAGATCTTATTTTAGGGTTTAATCAAGATTTATAATAGCATTCTCTTCCAGCCTACCACAATGGATTTGAAATTTAACAGAACCCCTTGTGAGTGGATTCTTTGTAATAAGTGTCTTGAGGATTGCATTTCAATCATGTGGGCAGGATAGGCAGAATTCACTTTCTTTCTTTCCTGAGTCATTTAAAAGAAATCACTGTACAGAGCATGTGGTATGGAGAACCAAACACTGGGAATGGCTTCTCTTTTGGGCATTATCTAAGGAGGGGAGGAAGAAGAAAAAATCCCGTTTCTTTCTTAATTCCACTTGACAAGGATGTGTACAGAAGGGATAATACCAGGATACTTAATTATCTTATTAAATAATTTTAAAACCATTTTTTGTTTTTTAATACTGGTGTGTTAGAACTGACTCATAGCTGACCCTCCAGCAAGTTTTCAGAGGCAGTAAATCACATGGGTAATTATCTCATGAAATAATTTCCAAAGCATTTGTTATTATTGTTGTCAAGTACTGTCAAGTCAGAACTGACTCAGAGCTGACCCTCTAGCAGGTTTTCAGAGGCAATATATCATGTGGGAAGAGATTGCCCATCTTTCTCCAATGAAGCAGCTCAAATTATGTACCTTTCTACTAAGTCACAAGAGTGTGGATTATAATAAATTATGGCTAACAATGAGAAAAATGGGAATCCCAGAACACTTAATCACGCTCATGTGAAACCTGTACCTAGACCAGGAAGCTATTGCACAAGCAGAGCAGGGGAACACTAAATGGTTTACCACTGAGAAACGTGTGCATCAGGGATGCATTTCCCCCCCTCATATCTATTCAATCTGTATACTGAGAAAATTATTCAAGAAACTGGACTCGATGAAGAGCAATGTGGCATCTGGATTTGCAGATGAAACAGTTGCTGCAGAAGATCAAACTTTCCACCCTTCAATATGGATTGCACCTCAACATCAAGAAAAAAAAATTCTCACCACTCAACCAATAGGAGGCATCATGACAGATGGAGAAAAGACAAACTCTCAGTGACTTCATATCACTTAGATACACAATAAATACAATTGGCACTAGCAGTCAGGAGATGAGGAGAAGCACTACACTGAAAATGTGCAGTCAGGGACTTCTCTAAATTACTTAAGAGAAATGATGTTAGTGTGGGGACTAAGGTGTGCCTGACTCAGACATCAGATGGTCTTTTCACTTACTTCCTTTGCATCTGAGAGCTAAACAATGAATAAAGAAGGCAAATTGACAGAAGAATAATTGATGTCTTTGAGGTGTGAATATCTCATGTACTGCCAAGAGAATGAACAGATATTTTTTTTTAGAGGATGAAGTCAAATAGCTCCTTGGAAGTAAGGATGGTGCATTTCACTAGGAGAGGCTACTCCCTGGAGAAGGACATCGTACTTGGATAGGTGGAGGGATGGCGAAGGAGAGAAAGACCTTCAAAAGGTGGATTGACACAGTGACTGCTGCAATAAGCTCAAATGTGTCAGAAATTTTGAGGATGCACAGGATAGAGCAGGCTCAGATCTATTGTTTATAGGGTTGCTATAAGTCATACTCAACTAGGCAGCACCTAATAATAATAAGCTAATCTAAACATTTAGGATAAGAAATATTTTCTTTTTCTTGTGTGTACCATCAAATTACATCTGAATAGCACAGGAGGAGATTGCTCCTCCTTCTCCAGCAAAGTATCTGGAGGATTCGAACCATGTACTTTCAGGATTGCAGCACAACTTCTTGCCACTAGGCCACCAGAACTCCCTTGAAAAAATAAATTCTTAAAATATTTTCTACTGGTGCAGCAATGAATGACTGGAAATCTAAATTCTCTGTAAATGTTCATTAAAATTATTAAAAAAATAAAATAAAAAATATTTTTACTGGGATGTAGGCTTAATTACATTATACCATAATCTATCTTTTCTAATATCCTGTAAGAAATCTCAATGTTTGCTATATTATTTATAACCTTAATGATACTTTGACAATATAAACTTAAAAATAGAAAAGTACTGTAGAACGAATGGTACAATAAAGTCATTTATAAACTTCACAATACTTTACACACCTCAAAACAGCACTAAGTACATGTGCACACACAGCTTCCCTATGAATGTAGGTTAAACACACACAGAATTATGAGTCAGCTAAAAAAAATTCTAGGGCAGATGGTTCTAGAATATATATCCATATCTGAAATCTAAATGAAAATAAGGGATTTGAGGTCAAGTAAATTGCTTGGCAGACTTGAAAACAAGGCTAAGAAAGAACAGGAGAAGCAAAGCTGAGCTCTTGGGAGACAGCGGAGCTGGGCGGGAAGTGAGTGGTTCCCAACCTAGAAGAGTCTGACAAAGCACGTGCTGTAGACATCCTGTATTGGAATCACTTGGAGAACCTGTCAGACAACACCCTGCTGAGAATCTGATTCAGTAAGACTTGCTGTTGGTAGGTGCCATCAAGTTAGGTGCAACTCAGTGACCCTATGAACGACAGACCTAAATCCTGTCTTATCTGGCGACATCCTCATCTTCTCTAATACACTTGTGCCCATTGCTACAATCATCATGTCAATCCACCTCACTGAGAGTCTTCCTCTCTTTCACTGGCCCTCCACCTTTCCAAGCACGATATCCCTTTCCAAGGAATAGCCTATCCCTACCAATATGTGTAAAGTGTGAGAACAAAATTTCGCCATCTTTGCTTCCAAACGAGCACTCTAAAAAAAATCTGTCTTTTTCTCAGTTCATGGGATATAGAATACCATTTTCTAATATCACAATTCAAGACACCAATTCTCCTTCTGTAATCCTTAGTCATGTAATTCTCAGAATCATAGCAAGTTGAAAGAGTATGGCCTGAATTAGATGCACCTTAGTCTTCAAACTGACATCATGCTCTTCAGTATTTTGACGAAGTCCCTGACAGCACAATTGCACAAAGCAATACATCTCCTGATTTCCTAACTGCTGGTATGAAAGGTGTTGATTGTGGCTCCAAGTAAGATGAAACCATTGAAAATTTCAATCTTTTCTCCATCATGATGTTGCCTATTGATCCAGTGGTAAGAACCTTTGTTTTATTGATGTTGAGCTGTAATAGCTATTGAAGGCTGTACTCTGATCGCATATAGAATTTCATGTTCTCCTCACTTTCAGTCTGCAACACTGTGTCATCTGCATAATGCAGTTTGTTGACGAGACTTCCTCAGACCCTAATGCAACGTTCTTCTTCAGAGAGTCCAGCTTCACAGATTATTTCCTCAGCATACAGACTGAATGGGTATGGAGAAAAGATACATCTCTGACAGATACCATTTCTGATTTTAAACCAGTGTTCCCTTGCTCCATTCAGATAACAGCCAGGAGTCTGCATTTGAATCCTTTCCTTCAGCCTTAGAATGAAAGATTTTCAGGGTTGCACATTTATGCAACAAACCATTCTTCATTGCTGATTACTGGTCTGTATATAAAGATTACATATTACCCTCTCTATCCCCTTTCCTCAAGAGCATGCTGCAACTATAGCTGCACCTCCATAAATCTCTTTGTGATTACAAAAGAAGAACTGAACATTCTGGTCTTGAGAATGTGAAATAGGACTTCAATCAAAATGCAACACTGGTGTCTTGATGGAGAAACAAGAGTTGGCTTGTCATTATCTGATGAGCTGGGAGGGTGACAATCCAAGAAGAGGAAATGAAGTGTGCAGACTTTGTGTATGGATGTTCCAGAAACACTGACTCATCTGATGGAGAAATGGGAACATGGGAGATGGTGTTGGAAAATGTCCAAAGTAGGTGACCTTCTACTCCCAACAAAGAATTGCTCCTTTTCACTTAAGTGCATCTGTGACAAGTTGTTCATGATCTCCCCAAAATATTCCCAACCCATCTACCAATGCATAGTTACTTGAGCGAAAGGTTATCTACCAAATGCATAGTTACTTGAGCTAAAGGTTACTATCATGTATTGATATTACAGTTGCAGTTTTTAGTACTTTAATTGTATTCACTTAACTTCTAGACTCAGGCAGATTACTAAAGCTACTGAGGTCACTAAACCTGATGAAAAGTTTGAAAGGATATTCCATCTTAAAAATAGTCCATTCAACTTCAGAGTTAAAAAATAAAAACACACTGGCTTTGAAAAAAACAAAGTTTAAATCTATACAGAAGTGAGACCAAAACAAGAGATTCTAATCTGGAAGAAGTTCAATAGTTACTATTTATAACAAGCATGACAGGGGATTTTAAAAATTGTTCACTGGATTATGAGGATTTAAAATCTTCAAGGAAATGGCAAATCTTGTTATCATCATCTTGAATACGGACGTAAAACTTTCTTAAATTCTTATGCATATATCTAGATACTCCTCACTTCAGGCATTGCTTGTGAGCTGTATTATGCACTGCGGGCATAACATTCAGTGTTTATAAATTTGAATGTGTATATACACATTAAACTCAAACTCACTGCCATCAAGTCAGAACCAACTATGGCCGAACTTCCAACCTTTTACTGGGTTTCCAAGGCTGTAAATACTATTCTCATTTTTATTCTGTATGAAGAAGCGAATAAACCCAATCCATAGCAAATTCCCTATAAAATAATTGAAAGATTTGAAAAATATATTCAATTACATTTTAAAAAATATAAAATTAAATTAAAAAATAATTCAAAAATAAAAAAGAGAGAGAGGAAGACCCCAATGAGATGGACTGAAATGGTTACTGCAGCAGTGGGTTCAAGTATATTGGAGAAGATGAGGATGGTACCAGACAGGACAAGATTCAAGTCTGCTGTTTACAGCGTCCCTATGAGTCATACTTGACAACACCCAACAACAATAATATTATTAATAACTGCATGGGGAAATAGCACAAAGAGGTTTAAAGTTATCTGGGAGAACTTTGGAAGAGTTAAAAGAAAAGTACCCTGGAAAGTTAAAAAATGGGCAAGAGACATGATTTCACATAAAATTAAGTTCATAGCAAAGAAACTTTAATTAGCATTTGCTATCTATACAGAAACCCTATTACTGTTACCGTTGAGTCTAATATAAATCATAACAACCATATAAGACAGAATAGAACTGTCCCATAAGTTTTCCAAGGCTGTAAATATTTAGGGAAGATGACTGTCACATTTTTCTTCTATGGAGTGGCTAGTGAGTTTGAACTGCTGATCTTTTAGTTGGCAGACAAATATTTAACCTTTATGCCACCAGGGCTCTCACACTAGCTAACCACATGTTGTTGTTGTTATGTGCCGTTGAGTCGCTTGCAACTCATAGCGACCCTACTATGTACAACAGCCCTAAACTCCGCTTTGTCCTGTGCCAATCGCACTGTCTCTGACACTCCTGTCCCAATTATCCCAGTCACTGAATCAATCTACCTCATAGAGGGCCTTCCCCTCCTGCGCTGTCCCTCCACCCTACCAAGCATGATGTCCCTCTCCAAGGACCGGTCTCTCCTCACAACATGTCCAAAGTATGTTAGACGGAGCCTCAGAATCCTTGCCTCCAAGGAGCCACCCGGTTTAACCCTTTCCAGGACAAATCTGTTTGTTTTCCTAGCCGTCCATGGTATTCTCAATACTCTCTCCAGCACCAGAGCTCAAAGGCACCAATTCTCCTTCTATCCTCCTTGGTCATTGTCCAACTCTCTGATGCATAACGAGTGATTGCGAAGACCATGGCCTGTATCAGACGCACCTTGGTCTCCACAGAGACACCATTGCTCTTCAATACTTTGGAGAGGTCCCTAACAGCAGACTTTCCCATGGCAATGCGCCTTTTAATTTCCTGGCTGCTGGTGCCAAGACTGTTGACTATGGAGCCAAGCAAACTAAAGCTGTGTACAATCTCAATCTCTTCACCATCCATCCTGATGCTGCCGATTGGTCCAGTGGTGAGAATCTTTGTCTTCTTCACGTTGAGCCTCAATCCATATTGTAGGCTGCAGTCCTTGACCTTCTGCAGCAGGCGCTTCAGGTCCTCTTCAGTTTCAGCAAGCAGGGTTGTGTCATCCACATAACGCAGGTTGTTGATAAATTGTCCACCAATCTTGACCCCACATTTCTCCTCATAGAGCCCAGCCTCCCGGATAATCTGTTCTGCATATAGGCTGAAAAGGTATGGAGATGAGATGCATCCCTGGCATACGCCCTTCCCAATTTTGAACCATGCAGTGTTCCCTTGCTCTGTTCTGACGACTGCCTCCTGGTCCAAGTACAGGTTTCGCATTAGCACGATCAAGTGTTCTGGGATTCCCATTCTTCTCAGAGTCAGCCATAGTTTGTTATGATCTACACAGTCAAATGCCTTTGCTAACCACATAGTGTAATAATTATAGTAATAAAAAGTACTTTATATAGTTAAAATAATTTAGGATACAATCATACTTAGTGGACGAAGGGAATAAAAGTAAGATGGAATGGTTAGTTTAAAGAATGCTATGTCTTTCTATGACACCACAGAAAGCCTATCAACAGTAACAAAAATATATACAACAGAAAGAACAGTAAAAACCTATTATTTAGAAACATAAAAGCCTATTATTTAGAAACTAGAGATACAGCTTAAAAATAGTTTAAAACACAACTGAAGTTAAACAACTAAAGTTAAATGGTATTCCTAAATAAGTTAATCGAAGTTAACTTCTTTTTTCCTAGAATTTACTTGGAAACACTGGCTGTTATAATTATTAAAGAAATATCTCAATTTCCCCTATGGTAACTGGCATAGAGCATATTTTTAGTCTCTACTAGGTACGTAAATCAGCTACATGTGTGGAAAGAGAAGGTGGAGAAGATCAATGTTAGACCAAGGCCAGGGCTGACTGCTAAACAGAGACCATCAATTGTGAACATGCAAGTTTAAACTGAAGCTGAAGAAAATGAATGTAGGTCTACAAGAACCCAACTACAACCTGGAACATAATCCACATGAACTTAAAAAAAAAAAAAAAGTATCTCAAGAATAGAAACACTGAACACTAACAACTAAAGACCAGAGAAGTTGTGGGATAAAACCAAGGACATCATACATGATGAAAGCAAAAGTTTATTAAAAAGATAGCAAAGTGGTGGGAGGAAAGACAAAAATGTCTGTTAGAAGGGACTCTAAAACTTGCTCTTGAACATAAAAAACCTAAAGTGAAAGGAAGAAATGATGAAATAAGGGAGCTGACAGAAGATTTCAAGGGCTACTCCAGAAAACAAAGCAAAGTATTTTAATAAAATATGAAAAGACTTAAGAATAAGGAAAACAAAGGAAGAGAATGTATTTCCAAATGAAAAGATTCAAGTCTTGAATTTTGAAGAATTTTTTTAAAAAAATATTGAATAATGCAGGAAGCATCAATACAAAGTCATTATACCAAAAAGAATTAGCAGACATGAAACTATTATATTCAGAAAGAAATATATCATCAAGAATAAATGGTATTCCTAAAAACCTGTAACTGTCACTAAAGCAGATATATGCACACCCATGTTTATTGTGCCTTTGTTCACAATAGCAAAGAGCTGGAAACAAACCAAGTGACCATCAACAAACGAATGGATAGAGAAGCTCTGGTATAGTCAAACAATGGAATTACTACCCAGCTTTGAAAAACAAGGAACTCATGAAATATTATGCAAAATGGATGACCCTGGAGGACATTATGCTGAGTTAAACATCTCAGTCATAAAAGGATAAATATCGCATAGGGCCACTATTGTAAAATGGGACTGACATCAAGGTTGAAGGAAGACAGAAAAGGAGGGGAGGAATGATGTCTATTGTATTGAAACAGATGAGGGAGAGAACTGTTTAAAAGGAATCTATGAATGGGTATTCTTGTCATTACAGAATTCCAGAGCAAAGCCTGCATAGTGGAATGGACCTGGGGGGAGGGATTGCATAACAATGAAAGAGTTTTTTCTTTTTCTTTTCAAGGAGAAGAGTGAATTGGGAAGGAGAGGGTGGGCAGGGAGAAAAGTGCAACAATGAATGACTGGAAACCCTAAATCTCTATAAACTTTCATTTAAATTAATTTAAAAAGGTAAAAAATATTAAAACTTTTTTAAAAAAAGAATGAATGGTACTGAAGGAAAAAGTTCAAACTGTACTGAAGGCATTGGCAAAAAATTAAAGCTCCAGAATCTGAGGGAAAACACTGAGGTATTTCAACAAACAGATGCAGCCTACGTGCTCACTCATATATGACAAGAAATCTAGAAAGATTCTCACCACTGGACCAATTGGCAGCATCAGGATGGATGGTGAAGAGATTGAGATGGTACACAGCTTTAGTTTGCTTGGCTCCACAGTCAACAGTCTTGGCACCAGCAGCCAGGAAATTAAAAGGCGCATTGCCATGGGAAATTTTGCTGTTAGGGACCTCTCCAAAGTACTGAAGAGCAATCGTGTCTCTCTGGAGACTAAGGTGTGTCTGATACAGGCCATGGTCTTCGCAATCACTCGTTATGCATCAGAGAGTTGGACAATGACCAAGGAGGATAGAAGGAGAATTGATGGTTTTGAGCTGTGGTGCTGGAGAAGAGTATTGAGAATACCATGGACTGCTAGGAAAACAAACAGATTTGTCCTGGAAAGGGTTAAACCGGGTGGCTCCTTGGAGGCAAGGATTCTGAGGCTCCATCTAACATACTTTGCACATGTTGTGAGGAGAGACCGGTCCTTGGAGCGGGACATCATGCTTGGTAGGGTGAAGGGACAGCGCAGGAGGGGAAGGCCCTCTATGAGGTGAATTGATTCAGTGACTGGGATAATCGGGATGGGAGTGTCAGGGACAGTGCGATTGGCACAGGACAGAGCAGAGTTTAGGGCTGTTGTATATAGGGTCGCTATGAGTCACAAGCGACTCAACGGCACATAACAACAACAACATTCAGCAATTATTATAATAACAGCAATTTATTGCAAGATAGCTTTCTGAAATAGAAGTTAATTAAATTGTTTCTAGTTCATAATTAAGCTAGAATCACATAGTGGGTTTAAATATGACATTCATTCTCTATGAATTGAGAAGTTTTCATGTGTATCTATCATATTTGAATTACACTAATTGATAAATTTATTTGGTAGTGGTGGTGGTGGTGGTGGTGGTGGTTATGTCCCAGCCACCCTATGTATAGCAGCTCTGAAGCCTGCCCTGCCCTAAGCCAGTCTCACTGATTCCAAAACACAAACCCCCAATTGCCCCAGATACTGTATCAATCTATCTCGTCCAATCTATCTCTCCTGTCTTGTCCCTCCACCCTTTCAAGCATGATGTTCTTTTCCAAGGACCGATCCTTGTACAGAGCTTCAAAATCCTAGCCTCTAAGAAGAAACTTGGTTTCACTCTCTTCAATACACACTTATTTGTTTTCTTTCTGGTCCATCGTATGTTCAAGACTCTTCTACAGCACCACAAGTTAAAAGCATCAATTCTTCTTCTGTTATCCTTAGTCACTGTCCAGCTCCCTGATGCATAGCAAGAAATTATGAAGACTATGGCTTGGATTAGGCACACCTTAGTCTCTAGACGGACATTACGCATTTCAGCACTCTGGAGAGATCCCTGACTGCAGGTTTTCCCAATGCAATTTGTCTTTTGATTTCCTGACTGCTGGTGGCAACACTGTTGATTGTGGAGTTGAAAAAGCTGTAATTGTTAACAATCTCAATCTTTTCTCCATCAATCATGGTGCTGCCAGTTGGCCCAGTGGTGAAAATCTTTATGTTCTTGATGTTAAGCTACAATCCATTTGTAGAAAATTTAAAAAATAATTTAGTACTAAACAGTTTGCAAATAAAATAATAAGCAGAGCTGACTGATGGAGAATCCAGTATCTACTTTCTCATAATTTTCATTATTTCATTAGCTTTGTACCCCTTATATATATTCTGACTATAGAATCTTGTTTGTGTACCATTCAGAAATTTTCCAGTTGAATTTTCAAAAGGTCCACTGTTATGCCAACCATCTTCTGACCGTCATTCAAAATGGGATCTTACTTCTATTATTGATGAACCTTGAATAAGTAACAATTTTATATTTTCAAGTAGTTTTTATGCCATTATTAATTTTTTTTTACTACTGCAAGGAAGCAAAGAAAGCAAGGATCCAAAATTTAGAGCAAATCTGTTATATTTATATTACTACTATTAGTAAATTCAGCACTAGTGATACTAGTACAATGACATGCACTCATTAAACTCCAGTGTTCAATGGAAGAAATTTGTTTTAAAAAGGAAGTTAATTTTGGGAACTCTCTCTATCCACTCACATATTCTTTGTCTTTTTTTATCTTCAGTGATTTCCATTTTTTTCCACTCAGTTGTTGTCCTTTCAATTTACTTGATTATAAAATTATGTCACTTTTGGACAAATATTGCATAGTACCACTGTAGTAAAATGGGACTGACATCAGGGTGAAAGGGAGGCTGAAAAAGAGGGGATAAATAATGCATACTGCACTGAAACAGAAGAGGGAGAAAACTATTTAAAAGGGATATATGATTAGGTATTATTGTCATGACAGGAGTCCAGAATGAAGGTTTTACTGTGAAATGGACTTGGGGGGAGGGATTGTATAACAATGAAAGGATTTTTCTTTTACTTTTCAAAGAGAAGAGAGAATTGGGGGACAGGGGTGGGCAGGGAGATAAGTGCAACAAAATGAATGGAAATCCAAAGTCTCCATAAACTTTCATTAAAATTAATTAAAAAATGAAAAAATTTTGTCACTTTTAAAATTTGGTTCTACTCTAGCAAACAAATTTTAATAACTGAAATAAAGAAAATTTATAAAACAAGTAACATGTATGAAATAAAATTTTTACATTTTACTACTATGCAAAGGCATTTGACTATGTGAATCACAACAAACTGTGGCTAACCTGGAGGAAAATGGGAATCCCAGAATACTTGATTGTGCTTATGCAAAACCTATTCTTGGACCAAGAAGCAGTCCTTAGAACAGAGCAAGGAAACACTGCATGGTTCAAAATCAGGAAAGGAGTTAGTCAGGGAAGTATCTTGTCCCCATACCTTTTCAATCTGTACATAGAACAGATCATTCAGGAAGCAGGACTTTATGAGGAAGAGTGTGGCATCAAGATTGGAGGAAAACTCATCAACAGCCTACGATATACAGATGACACAACCTTGCTTTCTGAAACTGAAGAAGATCTTGCCACTGAAGAAACACTTGCTACAGAAGGTCAAGGACTATATTCTTCAATATGGATTGAAGCTCAACATCAAGTAGACAAAGATTCTCATCCCTGGACCAACTGGCAGCACCATGAAAGATGGAGAAGAGATTGAGATAGTTAGCAACTACAGCTTGCTTGGCTCCACAATTAACATTCTTGGTATGAGCAGTCAGGAGATAAAAGGACGAATTGCATTGGAAAAATCTGTTGTCAGGGACCTCTCCTGAGTGCCGAAAAGCAATGATGACAATCTAGAGACAAAGATGCACCTAATCTAGGCATGGTCTTCTCAATTACTTTGTCCCCCATTTTGACTACAGAGGCCTTTAATATTACAACTTTAAGTCTGAACTTTTTCTTCAGTTCTTTGATTTATAAAAAGATCCAGCATACTCTGTTTTTTCTCACTCCATGTCTCTGCATATTTAATTTTATTATTTTGTCTTCTTGAACTACCTTTAGACATACTCTCTTTTACCATATCATTTGTTATATTTGTTTTAGCTACTCTATGTTCAAAAGTAAGTCTCACATCAGTTTTGGCATTTTATTTCTTGCTTTTACTTTTTTTATGCTTCAAGGAGATGGACACTGACTAAGGATAACATAAGAAGAACAGACATTTTCGAGTTGTGGTGCTGGAGAAGAGTCTTGAACATACCATTGATTGCCAAGAAAACAAATCAGTCTGTCTTGGAGAGGGTAAAATCAAGTCTCTCCTGGGAGGCTAGGATTTTGAGGATCTCTCTCACATACTTTGGGCATGTGGCCAGGAGAGACAGTTCGTTGGAGAAGGACATTATGCTCAGAAGGATGGAGGGACAGTGCAGAAGAGAAAGAACCTGGATGAGATGAATTGATAACAGTGAGTGGGGCTATGGGGGTTGGTGTGTAGGAATTAGTGAGACTGACTCAGGACAGGGAGAGTTCGGAGCTGTTGTACTATATGTTGTAAATATGTTGTCACTACATGTCACAGGCGACTCACCAGCACATAACAACAAAAACATACTATATTGGGTTTGTTTGGGGTTTTTTTGTTTGTTTTTTGTTTTGTTTTTTCATTTAAACCTCATGTTTAGAATCAACAAGACCTTGGGGAGGGCTTTGTACTTAAAAATCAATTGTTAAAATATTTTAGAGGAACATTCTTCTAAGTAGTATAGCACTCTTCTGCCAATTTGCTGTACTGAAGTAATCTGGGTTTGTTTTGATGCTGAACGCTGTGCTATTGAGGTGTCAAATGCCATAATGGTTACCCAAGGTGGACAGTGTTTAGTGGAGCTCCCAGTTTAAGACAGGTTTGGAAGCAGAAGTGGCATCCACTTCCTAGGAAATTTGATAAATGATGATAGATGCAGAAAGACTTCAGGTCTTTTGTTCACAGAGTCGCTATGAGTCATGCAATCAACAACAACAACAAGCAATCAACAACAACAACTTTGGACTTTAACAAATCCAATAGCTAGCCATCTAAAAGTGAAGCTCACTTATTAGAGTCCTGGTTTTAAACACAGAGGGGTCCTCTATTCTGTAAAGAGTCTCAAACCATTCTCTGTTTCTATTCTTCTAAGTCCTTAAATCAGAGAGGCCCTGTCTAACTCTGTATAGCTGTAATGTTCCCTCCCATATCTGTTGTTTAGTTTTCAGTTCAAGCTTCATTTCTCACAAATCTAACACCTGGGTATTTCCCTTTCCTTTGCTTTCTTCTATGCACTGAAGAAGACTGACAGTGACATGTCATCCAGCATTTCTAAGTGAATGCAGCAGAAGACTGTAAAGGTGTGTAGCCTATTACAGTGTTCCAAACAAGATGTCAACTATGAATGTCTTTATTTTCACCCTCTAGTTCTGAATCCTATGTAATATGTATGTGTGTACACTGTTACACAGATGCCAAGACTGAGCTCTGGAGTCATAGCAGCAGAGTCAAAAATTCCTTTGCGTGTTAGGTGGCCTTGGAAATGTTATTGAAATCTTATTTATTTCTATGTATTAATAAGCAAAATGAAGTTAATATTATTACCTCTGTGGTACATTTATTCAAGTTTAAAGTTAATAGTTAAATACCTAGAACAGTGACTTATACTTAATAAACCCTCAAATAAAATGTCAATAATTATTTATATTAGAATGTGTAACTATTTCTATTTGTGTTTTTAGAAGTTCACAAAAAATAATAAAGACTATTTATTGTTTATTCATCTGTTGTTGTTGTTGTTGTTATGTAGTGTTAACGTCAGAACGGTCCCGAAGCTGACCCTCTAGGGGGTTTTCAGAGATAGTAAATTGCACAGGAGGAGGTTACCCATCTTTTTCTTGCAGATTAGCTGGAGGATTCAAACCACATACCTTTGCAGTGGCAGTGCAATTTCTTACCAACAATGTTAGTTTGAAGACTAAGGTGCACCTGATTCAGATCATGGTCTTTTCAATCACTTGTTATGCATCTGAAAGTCGGACAATGAGTAAAGACGACAGAAGAAGAATCAATGGCTTTGAATTGTGGTGCTGGAGTAGAGCGCTGAATATCCCATGGAATGCCAAAAGGACAAACAAGTATGTCGTGGAAAAGGTGAAGCTAGGCTACTCCTTGGCGGCAAGGATAGTGAAACTTCATCTGGCATACTTTGGGCATGTTGGTAGGAGGGACCAGTCCTTGGAAATGGACATCATGTTTGAAAAAGTGGAAACTCAGCAAAGGAGGGGAAGACCCTCAGTGAGATAGACTGTGACAGTGACTGCAATGGTGGGGCAGGGTTCAGATCCACTGTTCATAGTGTAGGTATGCGTCATAGGAGACTTCATGGAATTTAACAACAACATCACGAAGCAGCACCAGAATGCCCTTTATTCATCTAGTAGGTGAAAAAACGGGTCTTTCACAGTTATTTTACATTTTACTTTACCCCTTTGTTGTACAAGTATTCCTTCAAGTTTTTTAAAAACTGAGCTGTCAGAAGTCACATAATGACTTGTGTGTAGCTCTACAAGTTTTATACAATGGTGTGGTTGCTCCACTAAGAGGAGGCATGGTATTTTCCTCAGTTATGCCCCAGCCAGTGAGTTTCTGGTGATTCCAGCATCTGTGAGAGCTCTCTGAGCCCTAGGTATCCACAATATTTCCAAACTAGAGCTAACAGTCCTTTTTATTTGACCAATGATTATAGATTTAAAAAAAATCAGAACTTTATCATCTGCGTGCTAAGACTAAGACTAGAAATACTGCTTCTTCATTCCTTTCCATGTTCATCCACAGAGTAATAATAATAATAATTCCTTTCCATGTTCATTCACAGAATAATCATTCACCCCTAAGCTGGGGTAAATATTTCAGGTTCTTTCCTCTTTTGGGGGGCTTCACTTAGTTCTTTTCTAGACAGACAAGAATTTTGAACCTATATTCTAACTATTCTGTTCTCCTTACTATCATTCTTAGAATAGGGCTGAGCATCTGGATTATTTCCTATTTCTCTATGCAAAACCTCAACCTCTCCTTCTGATCGATTCTTAGATACTGACATAAATATCAAATTAATAAGTGTTTCAAATACAGGAATAAAAGGGACATTCTTTAATAAAATTAGAAGGGTATATACAAAACTAAAGGCCAGCATTACAATCAGTGTAGAGAGAGTGAAAACATTCTCTTTGTGTACTAGAACCAGAGAAGGATGTCCTTTATCATCCCTCCTATTCAATAGAAAAGGAAACAAAAGGAATCCAAAATGGCAAAGAGGAAGTATTTATCTCTATTCAGGATAATATCATTCTATATATAGACAAGTCCAAAGAGTTGGCAAGAAAATTACTGGATCTAACTGACTTCAGCCAAGTGGTACAATTATTAGACCAACAAACAAAAAACAGTATAATTCTTCTACAGTTATAATGATAATTCTAAGAGGAAATGGAAAAACCATACCATTTACAATAGCCATCTCCAAGCTAAAATACTTAAGAATAAATCTAGCTAGTGATACAAAAGACCACTGTATTAACAAAAACTACAAAACACTACTTCATAAACTGTAAGAGAGCAACATAAGTGAAAGAATATACCATGTTCCTGGATTGGAGGCTAACAGTGTTAAAATGTCAACATTATCAAAAGCATTCTACAGACACAAGGCAATCCCAAGCCATTTTTATTCTTCAGAGAGATGGAAAAGTAATCATCAGCATCACTATACTCCAGCATACTAAAGAATGCATAATACTAAAGAACAATATTCCAGAAATAACAGCATAACGTGGATGATTCTAAGGAAAATTATGTACAGTAACATAAGTTAGTAATAAAAATACAAATACGGTATAAGACTATTATTATAAAAGGTTAAGGAAAGATAGAATTATTTTTGGATGGTTACCAGAGAGGAGAAGGGAAGGATAAGGGAATAAAAAATTATAAAGAGATAATAAACACTAAATTGGATAAAGGAAGAGTCAACTTACTACAATTAATAAATTAACTGTAATTAATGTTATAAAACAAAAGTGTACAAATAGTTGCATAGAAAAACCAATATGATTACTTCTCATTCACTGAAATCACAATAAAATGAAGAAAAAAAAAACAGAAAGAAAACAAACTAAAAGAGACTGAGTGTTCAACAATTGTATAGCTTTCCTGATCCTGGAACCCAGTCTTCATTTTTGCTAAGTAAACATCAATCTCGTTTTTGTGCCTCTTTTACTGCTCTTAAGTAGAAATATAAACTGCTTTTAAGCAATCTATAGTTATAATTATGTTATATAACTGGAAAAATGTTTCTTCTTCTGATAAAGTAACAACCACAAGTATCCTATTTATAAGGCAGTATTAATTACTAAACACTTAACTATGTGGCAGGCATTATGACACATGCACTGTTTCATTTAAAAGATTCAACAAATAAATGAAGTAGGTGTTTCTATATCACATTTTACAGATTAGAAACATTGTTGTTGTTGTTATGTGCCTTCAGAGTTGCTTGGGACTCACAGAGACCCTATGTACAACAGCCCTAAACTCTACTTTGTCCTGTGCCAATCGCAATGTCTCTGACACTCTCATCCCGATTAACCCAGTCACTGAATCAATCCACCTCATAGAGGGCCTTCCCATCCTGCGCTGTCCCTCCACCTTCCCAAGCATGATGTCCTTCTCCAAGGACCGGTGTCTCCTCACAACATGTCCAAAGTATGTTAGACGGAGCCTCAGAATCCTTGCCTCCAAGGAGCCACCCGGTTTAACCCTTTCCAGGATGAATCTGTTTGTTTTCCTAGCAGTCCATGGTATTCTCAATACTCTTCTCCAGCACCACAGCTCAAAGGCATCAATTCTCCTTCTGTCCTCTTTGGTCATTGTTCAACTCTCTGATGCATACATAACAAGTGATAGCAAAGACCATGGCCTGTATCAGACACACCTTAGTCTCCAGAGAGACACCATTGCTCTTCAGTACTTTGGAGCGGTCCCTAACAGCAGACTTTCCCATCGCAATACATCTTTTAATTTCCTTGCTACTGGTGCCTAGAGTGTTGACTGTGGAGCCAAGCAAACTAAAGCTGTGTACAATCTCAATCTCTTCACCATCCATCCTGATGCTGCCAGTTAGTCCAGTGGTGAGAATCTTTGTCTTCTTGACATTGAGCCTCAATCCATATTGTAGGCTGCAGTCCTTGACCCTCTGCAGCAAGCGCTTCAGGTCCTCCTCAGTTTCAGCAAGCAGGGTAGTGTCATCTGCATAACGCAGATTGTTGATAGATCTTCCACCAATCTTGACCCCACATTTCTCCTCATAGAGCCCAGCCTCCCGGATAATCTGTTCTGCATACAGGTTGAAAAGGTATGGAGATAGGACACATCCCTGGTGTACGCCTTTCTCAATTTTGAACCCTGAGGAATTTGTTCCTCAGGCTGCGTAGATGGGGCATAAAGGAGCCTTGACTGGGGGAGAAGCTGGGCAGCTAAAGGATCCATAAAATTCCCCGTCCATTTCCCAGGTAACATTGAAGACACCAAAACCGTGCAGAATTCGTTCAGCCCGAGGGCTGCAAAAAAACCTATCTGCACACCAGTTCTACAGGACACATTGCCTTCGCTCGGGAATTAGAAATATAATGGGAAATAATAAAATATTTGCCCAGTGCTTCCTAAAAAACCTGAACACTGAAATCTCCTATCTGTTGCAACCACTGTGGAAGGCAGTATGGTGCTTTCTCAAAAAGTTGCAAATAGAGATAACATTTAACCCAGAAATTCCACTACTGGGAATATACCCCAAAGAGACCATAACTGACATCCAAGCAGATATATGCACACCCATGTTTATTGTGGCTTTGTTCACAATAGCAAGGAGTTGGAAACAACCAACGTGCCCATCAACAAATGAACGGATAGAGAAGCTGTGGTATATTTACACAATGGAATACTATGCTGCATTGAAAAACAAGGAACACATGCAATATTATTAAAAATGGGTGACCCTGGAGGATATTATGCTGAGTGAAGTATCTCAGTCACAAAAGGACAAATACTGCATAATGCCACTGTTGTAAAAGAGGACTGACCTCGCGGTTGGGGGGAGACTGAGAAAGATGGGTTCAATAATGTATGCTTCATTGAAACAGATAATAGAGAAAACTGTTTAAAAGGGATATGTGATTAGGTATTTTTGTCATGACAGTAGTCCAGAGCAAAGGCTGCATAGTGGAGCAAACCTGAGGGGGAAGGATTGTATAACAATAATTTATCTTTTACTTTTCCAAGAGGGTAGGTAGTGTACTAGGGGAGAGAGTTGGGAGGGGACAAAAGTGCAACAATGAATGAATGAATGAATGGAAATCCAAAGTCTCTGTAAATTTTCACTGAAATTAATAATAAATAAGTAAATAATTTAAAAATGAAATCTCTTATCATCCAGCTATTCCACTGCTAGAAATATACCCCAAAGAAATTAGAACTGAGACACAAACGGATATATGTATATGTACGTTCATAGCAGTGTTATTCACAATTAATAAGAATATGGAAATAGCCCAAATGCCCATCAACAAATGAATGGACTGAGAGATTGTGGTACATTCACATAATAGAATACTAAGAAGCACTAAGAAATAATGATTTTGTAAACTACTTTATAACATGGGAGCCTGAAGATTATTATGCTGAGTGAACTTGCTCAACCATATAAGGACAAATACTGCATAGTTTTATTGTTGTAAAAATAGAAGGATAAATAGCAAGATGTATTTATAAATGTCCAAAAAGGGAAAGGGTGGAAATTACTGGGATAGCAGAATTTAGTGAGTGAATTGTGAGGAGAGTGAAGAAATGGAAAAGATTCAATGGCTACTTGAAAAGATGGTGTAATAATAGGCATAGATCAATGATAATTAATTATATAGGCTATACTGTATATGAATAATTGTATGAAACACAATGAAAATGAGGGATTATATGGAACACAGTATATACGAATGAAATATAATGTAAATGAATTATTCTATGAAATCAGTAAAAAATATTTTAAAAATATTTGCCCAAGGTCACAAATAGTAATAAATCATAACTTGAACTCAGGTTAGTATGCCTCTAAAATTCTACTCCTTAACAATTTGGTTACATTTATGAAGCCATACTAACTGTCAGGCACTATTCTAGGCATGTAACAATGATGAGGTAAGTGTATGTGCTTGTGGTACTAGCCTAAAAAAGTTTTTAGCCATTATAGTTAGCCCCCTCTGGTCTCCACCTCCCTTAACTGGTCTTGCAAATCAGCATGATCTTGAAAAATCATCAACAGCTGTGAGACAAAGATAACAGAATATTTCCCATGCTGTGTGGGAAGACTTGAGGAGAGCAAAACCTGAGGCAAGCAAGACCTGTGGTGAGCAAGATTTGTGGCAGCAAGACTTGAGGTAGACTGCAGCAAGACCCTGGTGAGAGTGAGTTTTTTGCCATTTTTGCCAGATGCTTGAAGGAGAAGCTGACTTATAACTGCTTTGAGGCAAATCCTAATGGATGATTTGGACTTAACTGCTAAACTGAAACCAGAGCCTGCGCTAATTGAGGAATTGTGCATTAGAACATGGGCTAAAATCTGGACTAGCTCTGGGTGATACTTTTTTTGCCTCCTCTACTCTCCAAATTACTTCTCTAATAAAGTTCATTCTCAGTATCACAATTGTGAGTCTGTAAGACAACAACAAATGAATGAACCTCTCGCTGCTGTTGAGGCTGTACAGGCACCATGGGGCTGAGTTATAGACTTTTTATCTGCTTTTGGTGTTACTCTCATTCCTGCTGGCCCCAGTTTTCTGCTCTCTCAATAATGCTGTTGTAGTTTCTTCATAATGGTTTTTCTAGCCATTATCTTTAGGTTCTTACCAAATGGTTGGATAAGACTATGCAATGTTTGTGGCCCACCAAGATGATTGGCTAGCTTATTCATACTGTAAATAAGAAAAATGTTGCCTTTGGAGTTGATGCTGTTTGTTGGTGCTATGTGACACCAAGAGTAGAATGACTCATAGTGACCCTATGAAGACCAAAACTGAGCCTTGTCCTATGCTGTGCCATCTTTATCATCTCTGATAAATTGATCCTAATGCTGCAGCCACTGTGTCAATCCTTCTTGTTGAGAGTCTTCCTCTCTTTTACTGACCTTTACCTTTGCAAGCATGATGTCTTTTTTCATGGACTTAGCCTCTCTTAACAACATGCCCAAAGTATGTAAGACAAAACTTCTCCACCCTTGCCTTCACGGAGCACTCTGGCTATACTTTCTCCAAGTCATATCTGTTCTTTTGGCAGTTCGTGCAACACTCAGCACTCTTCTCCAATATAAAAACTCAGAGGCATCAGTCTTTCTGCTATTATATTCTTGCATTACACATGTGCATAGCAGGTGACTGAAAAGACTAGCTTGAATCAGGCACCCCTTAGTCTTTAACTGGCATCATTGCTCTCCAGTACTTTGGAAAGGTCCCTGACAGCAGACGTTCCAAGCACTCTGGGAGCTCTGGTGGCCTAGTGGCAAGAAACTGAGCTGCAATCCTGAAGGCACACCGTTCAAGGTCACCAGGTGCTCCGTGGAAGAATGATGGACAATCTCCTCCTGTGTGATTAACTGCCAGAGAGTCAGCTGTGGGTCAGTTCTGACTCAATTGTAAACAACACCAAGAACAACAATAATAACAGTACCAATGATGTTGATTGTGGATGTAATCAAGATGAAATCCTTGACAACTTCAATTTTTTTCTCTATCATGATGTTGCCTATTGGCCAAGTGGTGAGAATCTTTGTTTTCTTGATGTTGAGCTATAATCTGTATTGCAGGCTGTAGTTTGGTTTTCTGCAATAAGTGCCTCAAGTCCTTCTTACTTTCAGTTTGTGTCATCTGCATACCACATGTTGTGGATGAGTCTTCCTCCAATCCTGATACCACATCCTTTATAAAACTTAGCTTCTTGAATGATTTGTTCAGTATACACGCATTCCCTTGCTCTGTTTGGACAACAGCTTCTTGGTCTAGGTATAGATTTCATATAAGAACAATTAAGTATTCTGGAATTCCCATTCTCTTCACTGTTAGCTACAGTTTGTTATGCCACACAGTCAAATGCGTTTGCATAGTCAATACAGCACAAATAGATATTCTTCTGGTATGGAAATAAGTACTAGGCCAATGTGAGAGGTGGTCAGTTATGCCATCTCATCAGGCTTAAATAGAGCGAGTTGGAGTGTGAAAAATGGAGATCTCACCACCATCAACAAGCAAGAACCTAAGAAAACAGTACATCCATTGGACTTGATATTCTGACAAGGAGAACTCTAGCACCAGAAAGACCATGTGAGGTGAAGACAAAGCAGCCAAGGCAGCAGCAGTCCAGACTGCAGCAGGGGTGGCAATGGCAGATACAATAGAGAGGACAGGGAACCAGAGACCAGTGTGAAACAAAATGTGGATTCCCAGTCTCCAGAATTAAGCAAGCTGTATCCTAGGGGCGCTACCATAAAGTTGGTAAGAGCACTTCTGGGTCTAGGCTTCCTAGCAGAATGGGGGTGACAAAGAACTTTGTAACATTTAACGCATGCAGAGCAGAAGCCAAAGCCATGAAGTCAAGGGTCAGAAAGATATCTGCCTGTGAACACACCTGAGAAAAGGCTCTCTTGATTTATTAATTATAACCTGAGTGCTTCCAACCTGAAATATAGGATTGCATTGGGCAAATGTGCTATCAGGGACCTCTTCAAATTACTGAAGACCAATGACGCCAGCTGAAGACTAAGAGGTGCCTGATTCAAGCTATAGACTTTTCAGTCACCTGCTATGCACTCTGGAAGGAAGTTTGGCATTTCCTCAAAAAGCTGAACAAAGAAAGTCCATAAGACCCAGTAACTCCACTTATTGGAATATAACCAAGAAAATAATAACTGAGGCACAAATGGAGATTTGTACACCTGTGTTCATAGCAGTATTATTCACCATTGCAGGAACATGGAAATATTCCAAATGTCCAATTATAATCAAATAGATTGAGAATTTGTGGTACATTCACACAATGGAATACTACGCAGCACACTGAAGCAATGATTTGGAAAATCACTACCTGACTTGCGAAGGACTGGAGAGCATTACGCTAAGTGAACTAATTCAAGTCCCATTAAGGACAAACATAAGACCATAATTTTATAAAAAGAAAGATAACTGGTAAAAGATGTATGAGGATCCAAGGGGGGGATGGTGGGAACAGAGGGATGAGGATGGCCAGGGTAGAGGGTTAATCATAAGGTCACACAATTTGATAGGTAGAGGGAGGTGTGGGTAAAGGAAATTGGAAAGATCCAGTGTGAAAAATAAAGTAAATGAATTTTGTAAAGAAACCAATATAAAATAGAAATTTTATTAAAAAATAATCTTCAGCAAGAAAAAAAAATTACTGAAGACCAATGATGTCAGTTTGAGAACTAAGGTGTGCCTAATTCAGGCCATAATCTTTTCAATCATTTGCTATGAACCTGAGAGCTGGACAGTGAATAAGGCTGACAGAAAAAACTGACGCCTTTGAGGTGTGGTGTGGAGAAGAGTACTGAATGTCTCATGGACTGCCAGAAAAACACCAAACAGCTATGTCCTGGAGAAAGTGCAACCAGAGCACTCTTTGGAGACAAAGATAGTGACGCTTTGCTTCTCAAACTTTGGGCATGTTGCTAGGAGAGGGTAGTACTTAGAGAAGGACGTCATACTCAGAAAGGTGGAGAGTCAGTGAAAGAAAAGAAGACACACCCATACAGATACACACTCCCCCCAATGATACAGATTGACACACTGACTGCAGTAATGGGCTGCATATGTGTGTCAGAGATGATGATGGCACAGGATAAAACAGGGTTCAAGTCTATTCATAGGGTTGCTATGAGTCATACACGACTTGATGGAACCTAACAACAACAACTTCTCTAATTATGAGTATATATGACAAGCTTGAGATAGGCAACTAATAAATTATAATTGATAGAAGAAGGTGTGGCATGTTGGGCGCATGTCTGACCTCAGAAGAATTCTTTGTGCTGTTGATACTGTGGATGGGGATTCTTCCCCTCATCAGCTTAGTGGCATTTAGACACTGTTGCCTCCATGCCTGTTGAAATGTTTTTCTAATATAATTACTCTCTACTTAACAGTGAGAACATTTCATCCCAGAGATCTTAGAGACAATGCCGTATCAGCTAATCATATCATGTGTATGCTATCAAGTGGGAATTGACTCATAGCTGATCCTCCAAGGAGGTTTCAGAGGCTTTAAATTTAACAGAAGAAGATTGCTCATCTCTCTTTCAAGAAGTAGTTGACAGATTTGAACCATGTATCTTAGTGTTAACAGTATAACTCCTTACCACTAGGCCATATAGTGTTGTTGTTGTTATTGTTGTTGTTGATTAGCCATATGTTGTTTTTGTTGTTGTTATTGTTATGTGCCATTGAGTTACCTGCCACTCATAGCAACCCTATGTACAACAGCCCTAAACTCTGCTCTATTTTGTGCCAACTTTATTGTCTCTGACACACCTAACCCAATTACCCCAGTCTCTGAGTCAATCCATATCACTGCGCTGTCCCTCCACCCTCTTAAGCATGATTTCCCTCTCCAGGGACTGATATCTCCTTGTAACATGCCCAAAGTATTTCAGACAAACCTTCACAATCCTTGCCTCCAAGAAGGACCCTCTCCAGTTTCACCCTCTCCAGGACAAACCTGGTTTATTCAATACTCTTCTCCAGTACCATCAGTATTCTTCAGTACTCTGTAGAGTCCCTGCAGATTTTTCCCAATGAAATCCATCTTTTGATTTTCTGGCTTCTGGTACCAAGAGCATTGATTGTGGAGCCAAGAAAACTAACGCTGTTAATAATCTCAATCTCTTTACCATCTATCATAATACTGCCAATAGGCCCAGTGGCAAGAATCTTTGTTTTCTTGATGCTGAGTTTCAATCCATATTGAAGGCTGTAGTCCATGACCTTCTGCAGCAAGTGCTTCAGGTCCTCCTCAGTGTCAGCAAGAAACATTTTGTCATCTGCATAACATCAATATACGTGACTATTTTTAGATTAGATTATAACTAGCAAATTGTTGAAGTAAAATGTCAAAGTTTACTTGGTCAACTGCATCAATTAAGATCAACTATAGAGAAGAAAGCCTTGTTATTCATTGATAACTGAGACAGTGTACAAAGGCATGAAAATGGCCAAACCTACTGGATTCTGTTTCTCTAGAAAGCAAGTGTGTACAGTGCATCCATTAAAATTAGTAAAGTGACTCATTGATTATACAACACCCTTCTTTGTCTTAATAAAGTCTATTCTGTCAAAGACTGCTACTGCTAGTCCTGTTCTCTTTGGTTACAGTTTGTTTGATAAGTTTTTAGGCCATCAGCCAATTTTTAACCTAGTTAGGTCGTTATTATTCTTATGTTTGTCTATTGTAGGTAACAAACTTAAGTGTAGATTTTTAATTTTTTTTTAATTTTTACTCTGTGTGTGTGTGTGCGCGCGCGCGCGCATGCACCATCAAATCAGATCTGACTAGAGTAGGAAAAGATTGTCACTCCTCCAGTAGAGCATCTAGTGGATTTGAACCTTGCTCCTCTGGGATTGCAGTGCAACATCTTGCCACTGGGCCACCAGAGCTCCCTGAAGTGCAGATTTTTACATACGTTTTGCCACTCTCTGTCTCTCTTGACTAGGATATATTCAGTGTGATTACTGATATGTATGGATTTACTGCTGCCATGTTGTTATGCTTTCTTTTGTGTGTGTATATATAGTGTTGTTAATGTTGTCTGTGTACCAGTTTTCTGTGCTGAGTTCTTGTTTATGGATTTTCCTTTAACATCTTTATTTTCTTTAGCATATTTGTTGCTGTTAAATGTGTGTTTACAGGGTTTTTCAATTTTTCTCTTTTAAAATTCCGTGATAGTTTTCATGCATTCTTGGGCAGTTGCTCAGGAGATGACCATGAGGCATTCTACTAAAACTTTCTGAAAGATATTTCTAAAATGTATTTTTATACTTTAAAAAAACCCAAAACCTGGTGATGTTTATTAATTGTCTTTGTTATTACTCTGAAATATCTTTTTATCCTCTTAAGTTTAAAGCTGTTCCTTATATCTTGAAATTGTACTCTCTCTCTATGCGGAAGTCCTTGAACTCTATACTTCCTCTTTTCGTTCTGATGTCACCATTATTTATGATATGACATCTCTGGATCTGGATCACTATTTTCACTTTTGCTGGCTTTTTTTTTTTTTTACATTTAAGGGTCATTTTTCTAGGTTGCAATCTGAGTGATGTTTTGTGTTTGAATCTCAAGTTGTTGTCCCTTATCAATGATTCTCTATCCAAAGGATTCCTTTTAATAAATCTTGTAAGAATGGTACAGATTTCACAAATCCCCTTAGTTTCTGTTTATCTAGAAATATCCTAGTTTTGGCATTTGGTATTTGATATGATACTGGTTTGCCGTTCTTCTGACCTGCATGGTTTCTTTCAAGAATTCAAAGCTTAATCTTTTGGTGTCCCCTTATTGATGATATGTCATTTTTAATGAACTTTAAAAAAAAATTCTTTATCTTTGAAATGTCTGATGATACACCTTAGTTACCTTCCTTTATGATCTATCATGTACGGGGTTCACTGAAGTTCTTGAATGGAAATCACGTTATGAGGTACCTTTCTTGTCAATAAATTTTTTAAAAAATCCCTCTCAATGTTAGCCATAGTTTGTGATAAGCCATAGAGTCAAATGTCTTTACATGGTCAATAAAACACAAATAAGACATTCTTCTGGGATTTTCTGCTTTCAGCCAAGATCCATCTGACATCAGCAATGATATCTCTAGTGTCATGGCCTTTTCTATATGCAGCTCGAACTTCTCTGTCAATGTACAATTCTGGTTTTTTGAGTTTGTTTAATTTGTTGTTGTTTTTCTTTCTTTTTTTTTTTACATTTGTATAATCAGTAATCTACTCATTGCACATGTCTGGTTTTTTGCATTAAAATTCTTTTTCCACAGACTTTGCATACACTGTGACCGACACTGATTGTGTCTTATACAATCATTTCCAAACATTGTGTTTTATAAAATTAACCACCATTGAAATATGCTCTTCATATCCTGTCTTTTCAGGTCCCTGCCAGACCGTTCCCATTTCCTTTACCTCTCCCTCCACTCACCAATTTGTGTGACCCTGTGCTTTTTCCCTCTGCCCATCCTCACCCCTCTGTTTCCACTCCTTCCTTTCTTGGACCCCCACACATGTTTTACTAGTTATCCTTCTATTTTCACAATAACGGTCTTATGCAGTATTTGTCCTTAGGAAACTGAGTTAGTTCACTCAGCATAATGTTCTCCTATGTCTCCCAAGTTATGTAGTATTTTTTGAAATCATTGTTCCTAAGTGCTGCACAGTATTCCACCATAGTATTGGTGGTATATTCAACAATTGTGAATGTACCACAATTTCTCAATCCATTCAGTTGTAGTTGGACTTTTAGGCTGCTTCCATGTCCTTGTGATGTTGAATAATGCTGTTATGAACACTGGTGTACAAACTTTTATTTACATCTCAGTTCTAATTTCCTTGGGGGTATATTCCTAGCAGTGGAATAGGTGGGTCATATGAGGTTTCTATATTCAGGTTTTTTGAGGAAATGACAAAATGCCTTCCAGAGTGAATGTACCATTTTACAATCCCAACATCAATGTATGAAAGTTTTAATCTCTCTACTTATCGTCCAAAATCTATTGCTGTCCTGTTAAATTGACACTGCTAATAGGGTGAGATGGTATTGCATTGTGGTTCTGATATGCATGTCTCTTATTGCCAGTGATTCTGAATATTTTTTTCATGTATCTTTTGGCCATCTGAAGGTCTTCCTCTGTGAAAATCACTTCTTTGAGAAACAATAAAAGACCTAAATAAATGAGAAAATATTCCCTGTTCATGGGTAGGAAGACACAACATAGTGAAAATGACAATCCTACCAAAAGTAATCTACATGATTAATATAATCCCACTACAGATACCAAATTCATTTTTCAAGGAGATCAAAAAAGCAACTGTCAAGCTTATTTGGAGAAAAAAAGAGACCCCAAATAAGCAAAGCTCTTCTTAGAAACAAAAATAAGGTTGGAGGCATAGCACTCCCTGACCTCAAAATCTACTATACAGCTGTAATAACCAAAACAGCATGGTACTCGTACAAGGCCAGGCACAATGGAGCAGAATCAATCACCTAAAAATGAAACCATCTAGCTATGGTCAATTATCCTCAACAAGGAAACAAAACCTCTCCTAGGGGAAATGACAACCTCTTCAACAAATGGTGCTGGCAAAACTGGACTGCTACCCACAGAAAGCTGAAACAGGATCCACATCTTACACCATACACAAAAATCAACTCAAGGTGGATCAGATACCTGGGGTAAAGCTCAAAACCATAAAGATCAAAAGAGACAAAATGGGCCAAGCACAGAAAGCCCAGCCTGTGGTATAAAGAGGCTGACAAATACAGTCAGAAATGCATAACCAGAAGAAAATAAAATTGATGGAGGCCTTCTAAAGATTGAATTCCTATGTGCGTCAAAACTTTTTCTAATAGGATGATGGGGAAGGGAAACCCTATTGACTGGGGAAAAACCCCAACCATTTGGCAATAAACACCATCTCAGAAAAGGGTCTCATAACAAAAGTTGACAGAATTCTACAGGGCCTTCACAAGAAAAAGACTGATCACCCAATTACAAAATGAGCAAATGATGCAGGAAGACTTTTCAAAGAGGAGACATTCTAATTGTTTTTCAAGATCTTCAGCAATAATTTGCTGGTATGTGATAATACTGATGTTGTCGTTGTTATGAGCCATCGAGTCACTTAAGACTCATAGCAACCCTATGTACAACAGCCCTAAACCCTGCTCTATTCCTTGCCAATCTTATTGTCTCCGACACGCCTATGCCCCTTACCCCCGTGACTGAATCAATCCATCTCATTAAGGGTCTTCCTCTCCTGCACTGTCCTTCCACCCTCCCAAGCATGATGTCCCTCTCCAAGGATCCCACTTTGCAACATGTCCAAAGTATGTCAGATGGAGCTTCAGAATCCTTGCCTCCAAGGAACAGCCTGATTTCACCCTCTCTAGGACAAGCTTGTTTGTTCTCCTACCACCCCATGGCATATTCAATACCCTTCTCCAGCATCAAAGTTCAAAGGCATCAACTCTCCTTCTGTCCTCCCTAGTCATTGTCCAGCTCTCTGATGCATAGCAAGTAATTGGAAAGACCATGGACTGTATCAGGTACACCTTAGTCTCCAGACTGACATCACTGCATGAAGAGGTCTCTGACAGCAGACTTTCCCAATGCAATTAATCTTTTAATTTCCTGACTGCTGGTACCAAGAATGTTGATTGTAGACTGATACTGTTCAATAATTTCCACATTCTGTTGGTTACTGATAATAAGTGTAACATGGAATGCAGTAGGTATGAATATGGGAAAACTGGAAGTTGTAAAAAATGAAATGGAATGCATAAATGTATACATTCTAGGCATTAGGGAGTTGAGATGGGCTGGAATTGACTACTTTGAATTGAACAATCATATGATATACTCTGCTGGGAATGAAAAGCTGAAGAACGATGCTGAATTGATAGTTAAAAGGACCACTGTAAGACTTACAATGAAGTACGATTCTGTGCATGATAGGATACTATTCATATGCATACAAGGAAGATCTGGAAAAGCAACTGTTAATGTAACTGTTATTCAAATATTTGCATCAACACATAAAACCAAAGATGAGAAAATTGAGGAAGTCTACCAATTGTTGAGACCTAAAATTTTAACAAACATGTTGTTCTTGTTTGATGCTGTCGAGTCGTAGACGACTCATAGCAACCCTATGAACGAATGGCCTAAGCACTGTTCGTACATAGAGTTTCTGGAGGCAAGCCATTTCGGAAGTGGATGCAGCTCCTGCTTCCAGGCTTGATTTGATCAGGGAGCTCCAGCCAACACTGTCCACCATGGGTACCCATTACCACGACTGGCACATCACTGTCACAGTCTTCAGCATCACAGCAACCACGAATTACCTCTGTACAGCAATGCACAAACCAGTACTATACCACCTAGAAGAATGTAGTCAAGAATATTAGTACTAACTGATGACAGGGTGTAAAAGTTGGAAACAAAGTTGTTGTTTTTGTTACATGCCATCGAGCTGCTTGCGACTCATAGCAACCCTATGTACAACAGCTCTAAACTCTGCTCTGTCCTGTGCCAATCTCATTGTCTCCGACACACTCATCTTGATTCCCCCAGCCACCGAATCAATCCACCTCATAGAGGGCCTTCCCCTCCTGCGTCTGCCCTCTATCCTCCCAAGCATTATGTCCTTCTCCAAGGACCAGTTCCTCCTTACAACATGACCAAAGTATGTCAGATGAAGTCTCAGAATCCTTGCCTCCAAGGAGCAGCCCGGTTTAACCCTTTCCAGGCTGAATCTATTTGTTATCTTAGCAGTCCATGGTACCTTCAGCACTCTTCTCCAACACCAAAGCTCAAAAGCATCAATTCTCCTTCTATCCTCCCTGGTCATTGTCCAGCTCTCTGACACATAACAAGTGATAGCAAAGACCATGGCCTGTATCAGACGCACCTTTGTCTCCAGAGACACACCGTTGCTCTTGAGTACTTTAGAGAGGTCCCTAACAGCAGACTTTGCCATCGCAATACATCTTTTAATTTCCTGGCTGCTGGTACAAAGAGTGTTGATTGTGGATCCAAGCAGACTAAAGCTGTGAACAATCTCAATCTCTTCACCATCCATCCTGATGCTGCCAATAGGTACAGTGGTGAGAATCTTTGTCTTCTTGACATTGAGCCTCAATCCATGTTGAATGCTGCAGTCCCTGACCCTCAGCAGCAAGCGCTTCAGGTCCTCCTTAGTTTGGAAATTATGAACTTAGAAGACAGAAATGAGGCTGGTGATCAAATGACTGAATTTTGTACATTCAACAATTTGTTTATCACAAATACCTTTTTTAAGAAATACAGACAGTAATGGTACACATAGACTTCACCTGATGGACTGCACAGACTGAATCAGATTGACATCTGTGGAAAAAATCACTGGAGAAGTTCACCATAAGCTGTCAAAACCAACCCAGAGGCTGACTGTGGATAAGACCAGGAATCCAAATTAAAGTTTAAGACAATGAAAACAAGAAAAAAAGACAATGAAAGCAAGTGTACAACAACCAAAATATGACCTTGGGTCTATGCCATTTGAATTTAAAAATCATCTTAAGAACAGGTTTGAGGCATTGAACACTGATGATCAAAGACCAAATGAGTTATGAGAGGACAGCAAAGATATCATGCAGGAAGAGAACAATAGGTCATTAGAAAGAAGAGGAAGGAAAGTTCAAAATGAATGTCAAAAGAGACTCTGACATCAGAGTTGGAGTAAGACTGAGGAAACCTAGATAAATTATGTATACTGCATTGAAACAGATGAGGCGGAGAACAGTTTAAAATCAATGTATGATTGGGTATTATGGTTATAACAAGAGTCCAGAATGAAGGCTGCATAGTGGAGTGTACTGGGGAAGGGGGGGGGAGGAATTGTATACCAATAAAGGAATTTTTCTTTTACTTTTCAAAGAGAAGAGCTAACTGAGGAGGAGGGGTGGGCAGGAAGAAAAGTGCAATGATGAGTGAATGGAAATCCAAAGTCTCTGTAAATGTTCATGAAAATTATTGAAATAAAATAAAAAAAGGAAGACTGAAAATGGCACTACAGCGTCAAGGAGACCAAACAAAGGGAAGGGATGCTGAAGTAAAAAAAAAAAAAACCAAACAGAAAATTTCAAAGGACAGCTCGAGAAGACAAAGCAAAGTATTATAATGGAATGCACAAAAAGCAGGAATTGAACAGTAAAAAGGAAGAATAGGCATTTGACAAACCAAAAGAACTGAAAAACAAATTAAAGCCTGAACTTGAAATAGTGAATTCAATGAGCAAAAATCTTGAATGATCCAGGAAGCATCAAAAGAAGATGGAAGGAATATACAGAGTCATTGACCAAAAAAGAACTGTCTGACAAAACATTTTAGGAAGTATCATATGATCAAGAACCTGTGGTGATGAGGGAAGATGTTCAAGCTGCACTGTGGCTCTGGCAAAAAATAAGGCCCCAGGAGTCAATGGAAACAAATTTACATGTTTCAACTAACAGATGCAGCCCTGGACATGCTTAACATTCTGTGCTAGAAATTTTGAAAGAAATAGCTATCTGGCCAACTGACTGGAAGAGATTCATATTTGTTCCCATCCTCAAGAAAGGCATCTCAGTATATGATGGGAAAGCAAAGAACGTCAGTGCACAAGCAGTCAGCCTGCCAGAACTGTCAGCGTGTGGGATGTGTGGTCAACCAGATGTTGGATGAAGGCGCTAAGAACTCCTAACCGTCACAGGCAGAAGTGCAGATGGCAGCTATAGGGATGTTATGAGCATTGCTTATGAGAGGAAGTGCTTGGTATGCCGGCTACTGAATTTAAGTGCAGAGCCTTCTCTTGCCAGTCACAGGGGAATGGATGTTGTGGGTGCACTTTCATGCTTTCCAGGGGGTGCAGCTGAGACGATACATAGTCTCTGGATAGGTGACAGAGGAGTTCATCCCACTGGTTTTCTAGGGCAGTAAACAGGTAAAAGAGGTGGCCTGCGCCACCTATTGCTGGATTGACAGCATGGGAATATGTGCCACCAGCTGTAAAAAAAGAGGGTGAGAAAGGAGATTCAGCAAGATGGAGGCTTGCTTTCAGTCACTGGTTGGTGGCACAGCACTTGAACCCTGGTTTGCAGAGGAAGCAGAAGCATCAACGCTGCCAGTAGATAGCCTAGGGGCACAGGAATCCATACTCCTGGATGTTGGAAAAATAAGGTGGTGAAGTTCAGGAGTGCCTACCACCATTGAGTAAATTGGCAATGAGGTTGAGGTGGGACACTTGTTACACAAACCACAAGGTTAAGAAGCATCAGTCACTAATAGGGTGGTGCAGCAGTGAATGGGCAT
This sequence comes from Elephantulus edwardii, assembly GCF_000299155.1. Taxonomy (NCBI): domain Eukaryota; kingdom Metazoa; phylum Chordata; class Mammalia; order Macroscelidea; family Macroscelididae; genus Elephantulus; species Elephantulus edwardii. The sequence goes on along the minus strand of NW_006399797.1, from coordinate 17,798,945 downwards.
GTGCACCACCCATTACCAAGGCATACTATGGGTAGAATGTTGAATTATCCAGGAAGCATCAAAAGAAGATGGAAGGAGTACATAGAATCAATGTACCAAACAGAAGTGGCTGACACAGAAGTATTTCATAAAACAACATATAATCAAGAGACAACGGTGGTGAAAGAGAAAGTTCAAGTTGCTCTGAAGAAATTGGAAAAAAATAAGGCTCCAAGAATTGATGGAATATTTGACATATTTCAACAATAGATGCCACACTGGACATGCTCACTAGGTTATACCAAAAAATCTAGAGGACAATCACCTGGCCAACTGATTGGAAGAGATCCATATTTATTCCCATTCCAAAAATGGTGATCTGGCAGAGTGTGGAAATTATCAAATGATATATCTTAATATCACATGCAAGCAAGATTCTACAGAAGATTACAAAAAAATTACTGGAACAGTACATCGACAAGAACTGTCAAATGTGCAAGCGGGGTTTAGGAGAAGCCATGATACTGGGGACACTCTAACTAATGTCAGATGGATCTTAGCTGAAAGCAGAGAGGACCAGAAGAATTTCTACCTGTGTTTCATTGACTATGCAAAGGCATTTTGACTGTGTGGATCACAACAAACTGTGATTTAACCTTGAGAAGAATGGGAAACCCAGAATACTTCATAGTGCGTATGTGAAGCCTATGGACCAGGAAACAGTCAAAAGAACAGAGCAAGGAAACACTGCATGGTTAAAAATCAGAAAAGGTGAACTGTCAGGAATGCATCCTATCTCATACCTTGTCAATCTTTATGTAGAATAGTTCATTTGAGAGGCTGAACTTTTTTTAAAAAAATTGTTTTATTAATTTTAATAAACATTTACAAAGATGTTGGATTTCCATTCATCCATTGTTGCACTTTTCTCTCTGTCCCCCCCTCCCCCTCCCAGTTCACTCTTCTCTTTGAAAAACAAAAGAAAAATTCTTTCATTGGTTTATAATCCCCCCCACCCAGTACACTCCACTATGCAACCTTCATTCTGGACTCTTGTCATAACCATAATACCCAATCATATATCTCTTTTAGACTGTACTCTCCCTCAACTGTTTCAAAGCAGTGTACATAACTTATCCAATTTTTATCTATCTCACCCCAACCCTGATGACAGTCCCGTTCTACAATAGTGGCACTATGCAGTATTTGTCCTTTTGTGACTGAGATATTTCACTCAGCATAATGTCCTCCAGGGTCACCCATTTTAAATAATATTGCATATGTTCCTTGTTTTACAATGTGTGAATATACCACAGCTTCTCCATTTATTTGTTGATGGGCACTTAAGATTGTTTCCAACTCTTTGCTATTGTGAACAAAGCTACAATAAACATGGGTGTGCATATATCTGCCTGGGTGGCAGTTATGGTTTCTTTTGGGTATATTCCCAGTAGTCGAATTGCTGGGTCAAATGGAATTTCGATTTGCAACTTTTTGAGAAAGCACCATACAGGGTTCTAGAGTGGCTGCACCATTTTACATTCCCACCAACAGTGAATAAGGGTTTCAGTTTCTCCACAACTCATGAGCATTTGTTGTTTGATGTTCTGTTAAATTTTGCTATTCTTAGTGAGATGATATCTCATAGTTGTTTTGATTTGCATCTCTCTTAGAGCTAGGGATTTTGAATATTTCTTCACTGTTTGCAATCTGAATGTCTTCTTTGGTGAAGTGTCTGTTCATATCCTGTGTCTATTTTTCTATTGGGTTATTTACCTTTATCTTGTTGTGGTGCTCGAGTATTCTATAAATTCTAGATATAAGTCCCTTAACTGACATGTCATTACCAAATACTTTCTCCCAATCTGTGGCTTCCCTTTTTACCCTATTGAAGAAGTTTTTGGATGTGCATAGGGATTTGGTTCTTAGAAGGTCCCATTCACCTATTTTATCCTCTCCAGTTGTAGATTTTTCAGGATGCTTTATGTTGTGGATTAGGACTTCTAGAGCTTTTCCAAGCTTTTCTTTAATGAAATTTATAGTCCTTGGTTTTAGTCCTAGGTCCATGATCCATTTTGAGTTGGTTTTTGTGTATGAAGTGAAGTATGGATCTTGCTTCAGTTTTCTACAGGTAGTTTTCCAATTTTGCCAGCACCATTAGTTAAAAAGGTTGTCATTTCCCCACTTAACTGATTTCACCTCTTTGTCAAAAATAAATTGACCATAGGTAGATAGGTTTCTGGATTTTCTATTCTATTCCATTGATCTATGTGCTTGTCATTATACCAGTACCACGCTGTCTTGACCACCACGGCAGTGGAGTAGGATTTGAAATCAGGGAGTGAGATGGAAAGGCTGAACTTTTTGAGGAGGAATGTGGGATCAGGATTGGAGGAAGACTCATCAGCAACCTGCATTATGAAGATGACACAATCTTGCTTGCTGAGATTGAGGATGACCTGAGGCATCTGTTGCAGAAAGTCAAAGATTGTAGTCTTCAACAATATGAAAACAAAGATTTTCACCACTGGGCCAATTAGCAGCATCATGATAGACAGTGAAGAGATCATGACAGATGGTGAAGAGACCAAGATGGTTAACCGCTTCAGGTTGCTTGGCTCCACAATCAACACTCTTAGTTAGAACCACTAGTCAGGAAAACAAAAGACAAATTACACTGGGAAAGTCAAGGACCTCTCCAGAGTACTGAGAAGCAACTAGGTCAGTCTACAGACTAAGGTTCGCCCGATCCAAGCCATAATCTACACAATTCCTTGCTATGCATCAGAGAGTGGGACACTGAATAAGCATGATAAAGAAGAAGTGATACCTTTGAGTTGTGGTGCTTGAAAAGGGTATTGAACATACTATAGACTGCCAAGAGAGCAAACATGCCTGTCCTGGAAATGGTGAAACCAGGCTGTTCCTTGGAGGCAAGGGTTTTGAAGCTATGTCTCGCATGCTTTGGGCATGTGGCCAGGAAGGACCAGTCCTTAGAGAACATCATGCTTGGAAAGATAGAGGGACAGCGCAGAAGAGGAAGACCCCAGATGAGATGAGATTGACACAGTAATGGGGGTGGGTAATGGGGATAGGTTTGTCAGAGTCAGTGAGACTGGATCAGGACAGGGCAAGGTTCAGGGCTATGAGTGGCAAGTGACACAATGGCACATAAAAACAACATCATTAATATAATATTCAAGCTAAATATTGCTGAATATCATTCCAAAATGGCTACACTAGTACATAGACAGACTCTATCTCCTTTTCTGCTGGAAGCATGCTGTAAAGTTTGAGTTAACTCTTATTTTTTCCAGGGGTCATTTTAGCCCTTTTCCTTCATCTGTCTTTTTAACAGTTTTGCATAGCCCACTTTTCCCTAGCTCTGTCTCTCTCTTACTACCTTAATAAACCTTTTTTATTTGTTTTATTAAAAAAACCAAACAAAACAAAAACTACAAAACAAACAGTACACAGAGAACAGCCAAAATACAAGGGTAGTTTAGAAGAAGCTGTGGCACCAGGGATACCATTGCTGATGCCAGATGGATCCCGGATGAAAGCAGAGAATATTAGAACAGTGTCTATTTGTGCTTTATGGACTAAGCCAAGACATTTGTCTATGTGGATCCTAACAAACTACGGCTAACATTGAGAAGAATGGCAATTCCAGAACACTTAATTGTGCTCATGCGAAACTTATACCTATAACAAGAAGATGCTGTGGAAAGATGGTAGGGAAACACTGTTGTTGTTGTTGTGTTTCATTGAGTAGCCTGTGACTCATAGCAACCAGACGTACAACAGCTTTGAATTCTGCCCTATTCTGAGACAATTTCATTGTCTCAGACAAACCAATTCCACTTGCCCAAGTCACTGAGTCAATCCAGCTCATCCTGGGTCTTCCTCTCCTGCACTGTCCCTGTGCCCTTCCAAGCATGATGTTCTTCTTCAAGGACTGGTCTCTCCTGGGCATGGGCCCAAAGTATGTAAGAGAGAGCTTCAAAAGTGAGCATTAGGGCTGCTTCCTCTCTCCATACCTATTCAGTCTGTATGCTGAGCAAATTATTTGAGAAACTGGACTCTGTGAAGAAGAATGGGGCATCAGAATTGGAAGAAGACTTATCAATAACCTATGTTATGCAGATGGCACAACTTTGCTTGCTGAAAGTAAAAAGGACCTGAAGCACTTGCTGCAGAAGGTAAAGACTACAGCCTTCAATATAAATTACATCTGAAGATCAAGAAAAGAAAAATTCTCACCACTGGACCCATAGACAACATCATGATAGATGGAATAAGGACTGAAACTGTCAATGACTTCATCTTAGTTGGATCCACAATCAATACTCTCGGTACGTGCAATCAGGAGATCAGGAGATATAATACACTGGTAAATTCTGCAGTTAAGAATCTCTCCAAATTACAGAGGAGCAATGGCATCAGCTTGAGGTTTGAAGTGTGCCTGATTCAGGCTGTGGTCTTTTCAATCACTTACTATGTATCTGTGAGCTGGACGATTAATAACAATAACAGAAGAAAAATTGATGTCTTTGAACTGTGATGCTGGAGAAGAGTACTAAATATCCCCTAGACTGCCAAAAAGAACTAGCAGATCTCTCTTGAGAAGGTATAATTAGAGTGCTCTTTGGAGGCAAAAACAGCACAGCTTCATCTCACAAACTTCAGGTATGTTGCTCGGAGAGGCTATTCCCTGGGGAAGGACATCATGCTTGGAAAGGTGGAGGGTTGGTGAAAGAGAGGAAGACCAGCTGGATTGCCACAGTGACGGCAGCAATGGGTTCAAGTATATCAGAGATGATGAGGATGACAGAGGGTTTAGATCTATTCTCCATTGGGTTGGTATAAGTCATATTTGACTTGATGGCATTTAATGACATAACAAGCCACTCTCTGGTGGATCCCACATCGACTGCTCATCCACCTTCCTGCACTTTCTCTCCTTAGATCTGTTCATGTTTTCCTCACTGGCTATTTCTACACTGTATTTCTATCTGTTCCTGGGGATTCCATGAAGCTGCCTTCCTATGCTCCTTACTCGGGAACACTGCTTGCTTTTTCCCAAGATGGCCATGCCGTGCTGGGCCAGCTGGCTGGGCACCTACCATCCTTATGTCCTCTTGTTCACTGTTTTCATCCAGTTTCTCCTTCCATTTGGTGTATGATCTAGTACTTCACCCTTCTTCCACCTCATGGTCCCAAAACTGTTATCTGTACGTTTACCTTGATTTCTCATGTCTTTGCTGTAGGGAAAAAGCATGATCTGTCTGAATAAGCCACCATCTCAGATTATACATAAAAATTCATTCTTAGTCTCATGGTAATGCTTTTTCCTTGTACATGCTTATAATAAACCATCCATTCCCCTCTATAGAGCTTGACATACTGTCTTGCTTAAGATTTATTTGTGTTCTTGTCTCTTCTGCTAAATTATAATCTCCTTAAGGTCAGATAGTCACGGACTCCTTCCCACTTGCATGTTTGTTAGGTAGACCCAAAGTTGAAATATTGATTTTCATCCACACTCCTCCAAACTTAATTCTCTAATTTTCCCCATGTAGTAAAAGCATCTTCATTGAGCGGCTGTTCTAGTGAGTCACCAGCCTTCACTCTTCTTTTTCTCTAATTCCTCTGTCATTGAACTTTAACACTGATTTGAATTCTCTTTGGGAGTTCCACTGAACTCCCTCTACCTTCAGTCTGTTCTACTGATCTCCCTGCTTGTAATCTCGCCTTCTGCAGCCCTCCTTGTGTACTGACATGCATGTAGAAACACATACACAAATTCCATTTTCTGGCATTAGCCGGTGTTCACCTATATTCTTAAGTAAAAGTTTGAGTATTTCTTACGACTACTTAAAATGTCCAATAGCTCTCTATCATGCTTAGAAGAACACTCCAAGTCCTTACCCTGTTTTAAGGGTGTTGACCTCCTTCCCTACTGTTCTCTGCCCTGTTCAGTGGCTCACCATTGTTGTCCTTGCACACATAGCCTTGCACCCACTAGCCTCAAGGCTCTTTCTGTTCTCTCTGCCTGTGGAAGACGTTTTGCAGATAATCCTGTGACATCTTCTTTTATGCTGGTAAGTCCCTGCACACTTCCTCATTCTCTAGGTTTCTAAATAAATGTCACAGCATTAGAGCTCCTTTTCCTGACCAATCTATCTAAAAGAACATCATATTATGCCTTCTGTCACCATCTATACCTTTACCTTTCAAGTTCCAAGAGGCCAAGTACTGTGTTTTGATCTATATACCTGTGTCAGAATGTGCCTGGCACAAGAGCAGGCACTTGATGACAATTTCTTAATTGGGTGAACTCCTTTGCATTCCCTCTGGGTTTTTTGCCCAGGTTCTTTACTCATGTATATTCTAGATTTTATAAAAGAGGGAGAATTAAGGTAGCTACTTTGCTACAAGTAGAGATTTTAGTGAAGCTTTCCTAATTTAGCTTCGTGCTTTATTTTGTAGTTCAAGCATTATGGATCTCTCTGTTGTTAGTTTGCCAGAGTCAGCTTCAATTCGCAGTAACTTCGTGTATAACAAACCAAAAGTTGCCTGGAACTGTGTCATCTCCACGACTGTTGGTACAACACAAAACAACAACGGGGACTTTACTCTTTGTTGTTGTTGCTGTTAAGTGCCATTGAGTCAAGTTCAATTCATAGCAAACAGATTTGACCCCTGTCCTATCCTGGGCCATACTCATCATCTCAGATATACTTGATCCCATTGCTACAGTCATGGTGTCAATCAATCCATATCATTGAGAGTCTTTCTCTCTTTCACCAACCCTCCACCTTTCCAGGCATATGACCTTTTCCACAGAATAGCCTCTCCTAACAATATGCCCAAAGTATGTGAGACAAAGTTTCTCCATTCTTGTACTCTATCTAGCTGCACTTTCTCTCAGAGATATCTGTTTGTCCTTTTGGCAGTCCAGGGGATATTCAATACTCTTCTCCAACACCACAATTCAAAGGCATAATTTCATCTTCTGTATCCTTATTGACTGCCCAGCTCTCAAATACATACCAAATGACTGAAAAGACCATGGCATGAATCAGGCACACCTTAGTATTCAAATGGATATCACTCATTCTCAGTCATTTAAAGAGGACCCTAACGGTGGACTTGCCCAACGCAATAAATCTTCTGATCTGACTGCTAGTACCAAGGGTGTTGATTGTGGATCCAAATAAGATGAAATAGTTGTGAATTACAATTCTTTTCTCCATCTATCATGATGGAGCTTATTGGTCCAGTGGTGAGAATTCCTGCCTTCTTGATGTTGACATGATATTCATATTGAATTATATATCAAATTCCATATTAAATCCATCTTTGATCTTCTGTAGAAAATGTTTTAAGTCCCGCCCACTTTGAGCAAACAAGATTGTATCAACTGCATAATGCAGGTTATTGATAAGTCTTCCTCTGATCTGGATGCCACAATCTTCCTCACAGAGTTCAGCTTCTCAAAAGATTGGTTCAACATACAGATTGAGTAGGTATGGAGAAAGGACAGAACCATCACACACACCTCTCCAGATTTTAAACCATGCATTGTTTCCTTGCCCTATTTGGACATCAGCTTCTTGGTCTAGATATGGGGTTTGTATGAGCATAATTTAGTATCCTAGAACTCCTATTCTTCTCAATGTTAGGTGAGATAGTTTGTTAAGATTAACATAGTCAAAAGCCTTTGTAGAGTTAGTAAAACACAAATAGACATCTCTGATATTCTCTGTTTTCAGTCAGAATCCATCTGACAGTAGCAATGATATCCCTGGTGCCATGTCCTCTTCTAAACCCAGCTTGAACTTCTGGTAGCTTTGTCTCAATATCCTGTTACAGCCATTTTTGGATGATCTTCAGCAGTATTTTGCTTACATGTGATATTAATGATATTGTTTGAAAATTTCCACATTCTATTGGGTCACCTTTCTCGAGAACAGAAACAAATATGGATCTCCATATCCAGTCAGTCAGCCAGGTAGCTGTCCTCCAAACTTCCTACCATAGACTGGTGAGCACATTCGAAACAACAAGTAACTATTCATACATACATATATACTGAAATATCTATATGTATGTTTATATGAAAATATATATGCAAAGTTCACCTGATTCAAGCCACAGTCTTTCAAATTACCTGTTATGCATCTGAGAGATGGACAATGAATATGGATGACAGGAGAAAATCAATACATTTGAATTGTGATGTTGAAGAAAAGTGCTGAATGGTTCATGAACTGTCAAAAAACAAACATATGTCTTGAAATAAGAATGGTTCATGAACTGTCAAAAATAACAAACAGATATGTCTTGAAATAAGTGCAGCCAGAGTTCCTTGGAGGCAAAGATGGTGAAGCTTTGTCTCATATATTTTGGATATGTTGTTAGGAGAGGCTACTCCTTGGAATGGAACATTATGTTTGGAAATATGGAGGGTCAGTGAAGGAGAAGACAACCTTCAATGAGATGGGCTGATACACTGTCTGAGCCAAAGGACTCCAATGTGTTGAGGATGATGAGGATGGTGCAGGATAGGACTGAGTTCAGATCTATTGTTCATATAGTTGCTATGAGTCATATCTGACTTGACAGCACTTAACAACAACCCTTGTTGTTATTGTTGTTGTTGTTGTTAGGTGCCGTCGAGTCGTAGACGAATCATAGTGATCGTATGAACGAAAGACCTGAGCAGTGTTCATAGAGTTTCTGGAGGCAAGCCATTTAGGAAGTGGATGCCACTCCTGCTTCCAAGCTTATTTTAATTGGGACGCTCCACCAAACACTGTCCTACCATACACACACACACACACACACACACCCCTTTGGATTTCTCTGCCAACCCAAAGCCACCACTAGATAGGATCTCTGTATGCAGTAGCATGAACTGTACAATGAACTATGATTTTTAATTTTTCTTTTTTTGTAAAGCAGCAAGTATGTTTTCTAAAATAGTGATTTAGACTCTGTCTACATATGGTAATGATTTACAAATTGGATATCTCAGTTAATCAGCCTAAAAATGTATTCTGTGCTCCTGTTCAACCTCCTAGTTCACTGTATAGTGCAGGCATCTTAAATGCTTACCATCAAGGAACAATAGCTCTCTATAAGCCTAGAGCATGAGAGAAAGAAGAAAAGTAAGTAACATAGGATGATACAGAACGCATGCCTAACTGCCTCCATGAACAACTGCCACTTTGGCCATTAAATCAGAACTGGATGATGTGCGCCCAGCTATCCTTACTGTACATTTTTGATACAGTTATCCTGATCAAAAGGGGTAGAGGATATAGAACAGCATTTTGCATTCTCATGGACTTGACTAGATTCTGGAACCTTGATGGCAGGATGAAGCTCTAAATTAATGATCTGAGGAAATCTTCAAACTTATACCAAAAATATCCTCCTGAAGTCTTCTTAAACAATATCTTAGCTTAACTAGTAAAAAAAATTCTGCCTTGAGCATTATGCTCTTTTAAGCACTTTTTTCTATGGGATCAAAATGACAGTAGTAACTCAAAAACTTAGACCTTTTAAGAGGCAATGAGTTTATATTAATGGAAGAGGAACAACTCAGAAAAGGAAGGTGGGCATGTGGGCACAACTCAATGTAATCGGCATCACTGAATGCTAACATGTTGACTGGTGTATGCTTTGCTATACCTAGTCTACATAACTACAACAAAAATTCTGGAAAAATACCAATTCCTAAGACTCATACAAAACCAAACAAAAATCTCTGTGGCATGGTCAGAGGCAGAAGAAGTTTTATTTACATTCCCTGGTGATTCTCATGTGCAATCCACTTTGACACTTTGAGAGCCTCTGCTCTTACATGACACAACTAAGTCAGGAGATAATGCAGTGATGGGAACTGTAGCAAGAAACTGACCTTAAGCGGGAATTTTGCTGTGGTTGTTCCATAAAGTTTATCATTTCTCTGTGAGCAATCAATGTGAATGTTACACAGCACACCTGGACACAATAATTGCTTTAGACAATAAGGACATGATTCCAACACATATTAATTTATTATGACATAACTTATTTTGAGGACATCATTAGTGGTCAAATTCATTCACAAAATCTTTCTTAATAATTTAAGCCTTACAAAGTTATCTATTTTGCAATCTTTCCTTTTCTCTGTGTTTTACTATAATTAACACAGCAAAATTGTAGAAGGAGAAAAAGTCTTTATTTCATTTTTCTAAGGAGTTAAATTCTGACATGATTTCCCCAGGACGAGTGGTGAAGAAGAGAAAGTTGAAGGGTGATTAGTCCTAATGACACTGTAGCCAATCTAAACAGTCTACAAAGTGATTAGGTAGGGAACCTAGACCTTTAATGAAGAAGTAAAGGAAGTCAAAGAAATTATTTAACAGCCAAGATGCAACAGAAATGGGCAGTGAGTTACTGTCTATTGCAAACAGCACTATCAAGACATCCTGCTAATGTACTTAATTCTGGATTAACAATATCTTGGCTATGCTGAATTTTCCCATTTGAAATTACCTACAAGAATTTCTAAATTGAGTATTTAGTGACCAAAAGAAGAAAGGTAAATGTAAAAGAACAAACTTTTGTTCATAAATCCTATAATGTGATCATAATTGGATATAGAATTGCATAATGGTTTTGCTAAGGAAACTCATATTGGCTGGTACATTGTTCATAGTTTTCTGTAATATAAATATATCTTTCTCCAGTTTTGTCATTTCTTAACCACTTTATAAAGCATTTTGCGCAGATAATTCTTCCAAACAACTATTGCCAGGATCTGAATGGGCACTGAAAACAAACCAAACCAAACCAGTGTATTTTAAAAAAAAAAAGAAAGAAAGAAAAAGAGCTAGATAAAATATTAAAGTCCTGGGCCAGTTTCCAAGTGATTTTGAAAACTATGTTCTATTTCAATTTTCTTATTCTGTCAGGTCCTTTAACAATTACCTGGAAACTGTGATGCAGTCTTTTTTGCATTTCTAATTTATCAATGATTAGATAGAAGATTGGATATTGATTAGGAGTTAGCAATTCCCTGATGTATGTATATAACATTACTGTTTAAATTCCTATTTTAAAATAATTAACCATGTTCTACCAATATAACACCTTCTTTATGATGAAGTACAATGTAATTTCTAAATAATTCTTAATATGGATACTTTTCTTTGCTATTTCATGACTCCTGAAAGAAAAGTTTCTGAAATAATAAGAATTCTTTTAAAATTGCTGAGCATTAGAAAAAGGAATTAAAAACATTTTTTAGCTATTATTGCTTCTACAAGAGTTTAAAAATTATACTCTAACCACATTAATTCCCAAGATCTAAATTCTGTACTTCTAATTTTTTAAAGTCTTATTACTATATTTACTACTTACAGAAGGTAATTAAATATTAAATTTTAAATAAGCACTATTCATAGAGAGATAAATAGCACTTAAAATAATTCCACATTTTATATTTTCCTCAAGAAAGTATTGAGAAGGCAAAACCATGACTTTTGCTACAGAGCTACCGAAAGTTTGGGTTTTTAAAACTTAACATAAAATTGTTATTTCTTTTGAATTGGCACCAGTATATCTTGTCACAGTTAAGAGAAAGTTTTCCTGTGTACACAAAATTCATTTTCCTTTTTGGGCTACTTTTTTACTTAATCATCGGACACAGCACTCATTAGAAGTTAGCGGAAATGACAGTAAGTTGAAATAAAATGCATTAAACACACACCTTTATTCTGGTAGTTAAGTTACCCAAAGACTAAGAAAGACCAAGAGAAGAAACAAAAGAAATCCTTTTTAGGGACCAAGACGCAGTATTAAGCTCAATTAGTTCACTGACTGCTTTTTTTTTTTTTTTTTTAAGTTTTCTTTCCTCAGCTGGAACCACTTTTCTGAGTCACTTTCTCTCTGCCCTTCATCCCATGGGTTCTAACTAGGGTTTGTTTTTTGCTTGTGAGACACGAGTTTTCAGAGAAGTCATATTTTGTCTACTTCACGGAGGATTTTCACTTCTTGATAGGTTTCATCATCTCCAACCCGCTCTTCAATGAGCTCTGGACACGCATGGAGCCAGCAGGCTCTATTTTTGAGCATCTACTTTATTAAAATACCCCTCAGTCCTCAGAAAAAGTTCGCAGTTTGATTACAAGATGTCTGTCGATTTCCCAAACCTTATCTTTTGGACCTTAGGTTAAATTATTAGTCTAGAGCTCTAAAGGTAAAGGATTTCCCAGGGCCATTCTGTGAGCTGAAAGACCCACCCGAGTTTTTGAGTCAGACAAGTTCAAGTTTGGACCTTGACCGGTGGGGTAAAGTATGCCCTGTCTACCCACAGGCTTAACCTGAGAAAAGTTAACTTTTCATGCCATGCAATTTCACCAAACACTGGTAGGCGATGGACATGGATCGGGCCACGGCCACAACATCAAAGGATCTGACGGGACCGGTGGGGAGGGTATACTAAGAAAGCCTCGGAGCACCACTGGGTCCCCGCACGCAAACCCAACCTGCAGAAGCGAGCTCCAGGGCTCCTCAATGCACTCAATCCTAATCGGGATACAACCTCAGACGCCCTGTCTGCTCCAGCAGCTCGAGCACGCCCCGCGCGGGCTCTACCCCTGACGCCGCCCTCCGACCCCAGGATCCGCACAGAAGCGAGGCGGGAAGGCGTCCGCGTCCCAGGCGGCGAGCCCGGCGTGCGCGCGAGGCTCTTACCTTGGGGTTGGTCAGGAGCTGGTGCTCGTCGCTGTGCAGCAGCGCCCTGGAGTTGGACTCCGAGTTGTTCACGTACACCTGGACGCAGGGGTACTGCGACGTGCCCCTGCAGTCGGCGCCACAGGTGAAGGTGCACTCGAACACCTCGCCGATCTGCTGCACCGACAGCACCGTGCAGTTGGCCGCCGTGGCTTGCAAATCCTGCAGCGCGGGACTGAGCCAGCAGAAGCCGAAGATGAAGAGCGACACGACACCGGAGATGATGAGAAACAAGCCGAGCCGGATGCTCTTGTCCTCGGCTTCCGTGTACTCGTAAGCCACCCGGAGCTTCGCCATCGCCCCCCACTCCCCACGGCTGGCGCGCGCCCCCGCCCCC